>NC_140664.1:61268853-61773853 GCF_054131305.1 Coturnix japonica
AGCGTCATGGCTTCTTTACTACTCAGTATTGTACTTGTCTTTCATGTGAAATTATTTTAATACAGTGCTACACAATTTTAGTAGATTTATGTTCTGCTTGCAGTGGACGAGATGAACTAGCTAAATTTCAAATTGACTGTCTCAATCAAATCTCTTTGTGTTCCCCAGGGGTTGGTACTTGTTCAACATCTTCATCAGTGAACTGGATGAAGGGATAGAGGTGCACCCTCACAAATTCAAATGAAGATATAAAGCTGGGAGGAATGGCAACAAGACTTGGGCAGGCTGGGGTGTTAGCTGGGGAGGAAACTTTAGAGGTAGGTGGAGTCCTGTGTTTGGAGAGAAATAAATGCATGCATCAGTACAGGTTAAGGGCTGACTTAACACTGTTGAAGGCTTTCAGGTGTCATGAAAAAGTATTACCTTGGATCTCAAAAGGTCTGTGGCCTGCAGCCCTTTCCCCTTTCCACTGGGAAAACCAGAGTGTAAAAAACATCTTGCTAACAACAATCTGAGAGGGTCTTGAAACTTCCTGGATATCCTTGTCTGGTCTTTCATATGTGAGTTTGATTATTTTTAGACCAGGAAGCAGTATCTAAAAATCATAACCATTTAAGAAGCTTGGCATGCAAAAACAATTACTGTAAAGGTTGCAAGTTTGAAATATGCTAAATACTCATAAACTTTAGAAAACCTCTAAAATGTAAACAACAAAAGAAAATGATACTTTTTTTTTCTGATTTTCTCTTTGTGGATTTACATAGGTAACTGCAAAAGTAACACTTCGTATTTATTTCTATGGAAATTACACCAGGTACAAAGAGTATAATAATGTTATTTCATGGAGAAAATTCTCAGCTACTAAATGCTATTTTTCAACACAGTCACCACCATTAGCTGATCTGCATGGATGAGCTGATGAAGGTGTTCTTTATTTTGTGGTGTGACAGCTGTGCATTGCCATTCAGAAAACGGTTTGTCTTTCGCATCACTGTTGTCATTGCTGAAATGCACCACTCACTACCTAGCTCCCACTGTTTGGTCTCCACAAATCTTCATCAAGCAATGATGAGTGTCAGCTCATTCCTTTTTTTCCTAATGGAGGAATTCATTAACACACCTTTGCTTCAAGCACACTTCCATATCAGACACCATTGTGACAAACTGCCCCTTTGCTGCCCCTGTCACACAGAAACAAAATGTAATGGAACATTAGAAGGAAGTTTACACTCCTACTACCATACTACCACCATTATTCACTTCTGACACCATGGGCTAGCATAATAAAATAGGAAGCATTACTTTTGGAGCAACCTTGGTACATTGTTCCTGCAGTATGCCACTAGAATTAAGCTTGCAATTAAAAACAATTTAGAACAGTTCGCAGCCACCTCTTTCACAGAAAACCCTTCAATCATTAGTAATGTTTTTGACCAGTAAATAATAGAGCTGCAACACTGTACTATTTAAGTCATATTACTTACGGCTGGAGAAAAATGAGGACCAGTCATTTTCTAGGGAATGCCAAAAAATATGGCACACCCATGCAAAGTAAATTAGACTAGGATTTCTCTTGTTTGAGAAGATAAAGGATAACCTTTTCCACTTTAACTTTGCCTGGTATTGCATTTATATTTTCAAATGAAAGACCTTGAACATGGAACGTCATGAATGTTAATAGTTTTCAGTTCTATTGTTGATGGAACAGATGGCACTACTGAAATATTACTGTAGCAGGAAGGTCCATGCTGAGACTTTGAAAACAGAATTCAGTGACACTTAATATTTTCTTAATCATGTGATGTCAAAATAAGCACGACTGCTCACAGATTTCTGGAAAAGCATCTTGACAGATCGTTTAGAATGTTTTTTAGTAAGGGAAGAGAAGGGAAGAAGGAAAATACACAGTATAGGTGTCTTACTTTTTCTTTTAAAAATGGAACATGTGAAGGCATCTTCAGAGTACACACTTGTGCTACCTCTATTGTTTTTGTGACAGAGGTGCAATCTGAACTAAGAACTTCACAAATGATTAACATAAAATTACCCTCATTTTGAAAAGTTTACAGGCTGAACTTACACTACTGAGCTGTGTAATACATTTACTGAGATGTTGAATAAATAGGTAGAAAATACCCAGGTTTTTCACATAAACCAAGAACATCTATGCTAACCTGATAGCAGGAACTCATTCCTCATATCTTACACTGCTTCCAAACAGAAAGCTTTATGGGGATGTCACAGAATATGCAGGCAAGTTACCTTAGAAGAAACAGATATCCAGCCTTTCTGTTCAGCACCTTTTAACTTAACTAGCAGAAGCAACTCCTTTTCAGGTTTTCAGAATTTTTTTTCTTTCAGTGAATAATTAGAATATCAAGAATATCCATAGAGTTGCTCAGGTTGGAAAAGACCTTCAAGATCATCAAGTCCAACAACAGCCTAACGATACTATGCTAACTAACTCTTAACAACCCTCCACTAAATATGAGCACCACATCAAAATTTTAAACACAATCAGGGATGCAGATTCAACCAACTACTGACATTCCAGCGCCTAACAACCCTTTCTGTAAAGAACCTAAACTTAACCTAGTGCAACTTGATGTCACTTCCCTCGCCATGTCACCTGTCACCAGTGAGAAGAGACCAGCCCCACTCTCGCTGTAATAACCTTTCAGTTATTTGGAGAGAGCAATAAGGTCTCCCATCAGCCTCCTTTTCCCCAGACTAAACACCTCCAGTTCCTTCAATTTCTCTTCATAAGGCATATTCTCCAAGCCCTTGTTGCCCTTCTTTGGACCTACTCCAGCACCTCAATGTCCTTTCTGTCCTGAGGTGCCCAAAACTGAACACAGTACTCAAGGTGGGGTCTCACCAGTCCCAAGAACAGGGGCAGGATTACTTCCTTAGTCCTGCTCACCACACCATTCCTGATACAGGCCAGGATGCCATTGGCCCTCTTGGCCATCTGCACACACTGTTTGCTCACATTCAGCTGACAGTCTATCGGTACACCAAGGTCCCCTTTCATCATCCACTCCTCCCCAGTCCTGTCAGGTTGCCTGGGGTTGTTGTCAGCAACGTGCAGGACCTGACACTTGGCCCTGTTGAAACTCATACAATTTACCTCCTCCCATCAATCCAGTCTACACAGGTTCCTTTGTAGTGCCTTTCTCCCCTCCAGCAGATCAACACTCCCTCCCAGCTTGGTGCCATCTGCAAATTTACTGAGGGTGTTGTACTCCATCCTGAAACACTCCCCAAGACTGTTAATAAAGATGTTAAATAGAAGCAGTCCCAGCAGCCCTGGGGGACACCACTCATGACTGGCTGTCAACTGGATTTAACTCCACTGACCACAATTCTTTGGTCCTTGCCATCCGTCCAGTGCTTCACTGAGTGGAGTGTATGCCCATCCAAGCTGTGGGCAGCCAGCTTCTCCACAAGCATGCTGTGGGGGACAGTGTCAGAGGCTTTACTAAAGTCCAGGTAGACAACATGGACAGCCTTACCTTCATCCACTATCGGGTCACCTTATCACAGAATGAAATCAGGTTTGTCAAACAGGATCTACCATTCATAAATCCTTGCTGCTTGGCACTTGACCACAGAGCAGAAACAATTTGCTAAATGCTGACTACAGTTATCTGAGTTCCTCTTTTTGCTTTTTACAGTGTTTTTTGTTGTTGTTGTTTTGTTTTCTTGTTTTTGTTATTCCTGTACTACTATAAAGTCCATAGAAAAAATTGTACCTTTTGTTTATGCTTGTGGGACAGTGCATATGGGAGTCTGATCTTCAAACATGTCTATTATAGTGTATATATGGATTTGCTTCCACAACTAATTTGACCTATGCAGATTTCAGCCTTCTAACTTCCTTGCTAACTTCATGTCAATAAACCATATTATCTAATTAGAAAATTTTCATATATCTGTATTTGAAGATAGCCAAAAGCTCTGACAGTTCTAAGCAGCAGCAAAACAAAACAAGAGAAGCAATTTACTGCATTGTACAAACTAGCTGACATGCTGCAATAATCATCCATTCTGCAATGAGAGTAGATTATCAGCTTTAGACCGTCATTCCTGAGGTTTGTACCTCCTCAAAACTAACAGCATATTAGAAATGTAAAGTCATCTGAATGCTTGAGAACATTAAAGAACAGTGTCTGTCCCATTGTAACTTACACCAAAAATTAAGGTGTTTTTGCAAGAGCACAGGAAGCCAAAATACAGATTATGGCTCTCTCATTTAATTGAGAGACCACCTTCCTCTGTTCAGCCAACTAAAACATATGCAAGAAACAATTATTTACATAAAAAACAACAAACAAACAAACAAAAAAACACTGACAATGGGCCTCAGCGATTCTCATCATAGAATCATAGAGTCATAGAATTGTAGAATCACAGAATCATAGAATGGCTTGGGTTGGAAGGCACCTTAAGGATCATCAATTTCCAAACCTCCTACCAGAGGCAGAGTTGCCAGCTGCTAGATCAAGTACCAGATCAGATTGCTTATGGTCTTGTTGAACTAGGCCTTGAATATCTCCAGAGATAGGGCATCCTCAACCTCTCTGGCCAACCTGTTCCAGCACCTCATCACTTCCTCAGTAAAAAAAAACCTAACCAATCTAAAACTCCCTTCCTTTGGTTTAAAACCATTCCACCTTCTTCTATCACTATCCTGTACACCTGTAAAAAGTTGATTTTCCTCATGTTTATAAACTTCCTTTAAATACTGAAATGCCACAATGAGGTCTCACCACAGCCTTCTCTTTTCTAGGCTGAATAAGTTCAGTTCCTTCACCCTATCTTCATAGGAGAACTGTTCCAGCCCTCGGATCAATTTTATGGCCCTTCTCTGGACTCTCTTCAAAAGCTTCACATCTTTCCTGCACTAAGGACCCATGTCTTGGATGCAGCAATCCAGCTGGGACCTCACAAGGGCAGAACAGAGCGGGAGAATCATGTCCCTTGCTCTGATGGCCTCCCCTCTTCTAGGGAATCCTCTGGTCTCTCTGTATGAACTATTCATATAACCTAACTAGTAATATACATTGTATGTGCAGCCTCAATTAATTGTGCACTTCGTAGCAATTTGGAGTATCAGGGAAAAATAATATCTCTCAGCTGTTGCACTGGTTGTGGTTTTAGTTTGTTTTGCTTTTCCATTAGCAATCTGGTATTTGTGGCTGACATTTTTATTGCATTAATGGCAGGAAACAATATGAAAAGAATGCAGACAGAAGTGGAAAGCATTAACAGAAACATTTAGAAACATTGCAGCGGCATTCTAATTATAATGGTGAGTAATAGTCACTTAGTGGAAAAGGCCAGGTTCAGGGAATGTTCAGTGAACAAGCTTCACACTTTAAATTTAAATTTCAACTCTAAAAAGTAGGAGCTTGCAAAATTTTAATGAGTGTTTACCCTTTGCAGTGTTGTACTAGCTATGGACAAAACACAACACTATGAGACTGAAAAAAAATAAAGTTGTTATCTAAGTTGTGTAATCACATATCTTCATTGAAAATTACTGGATTATTAAAAAAAATAAAAATAAATTATTAAAAAATACTCAGAACTATGTCTCCAATTCAAGGTGGTGTTGGTTGTTTTGTTTGTCTATGCAGAGCTTGGGATTCTGGCATTTGTAGTTAAAGGCTGTGGCATGAAGGAAATTTGGTGTCAACGTGTCACGCTCAATTTGTCATTATAGTAAGAGGCACAGTATATTCTGTACTAATTGCATTTTCTCATTGCCATATTTAGTTTTCATTAAAAAGGAACAATAAATACAACACCACTGTTTGGTTTTGTTCAAAGATGCAAGAGATTTGCTGTTTGCTGAGGAAAAGAATACATTTAAAAAAAAAAAAAAAAGAAAAAAAAAAAAAAGGAAACTTATCACAGAATTTATGTGCAACTGGAGATCTAGCTTTGTCTTATTAAATGAGGACCAGATCCCACCATCAGAGAAGTTAACAGAAGTCTTCCCCTTACAATTCACCAGGCATTGGATTAAAGCATTGTTTTTCAGTGAGTCACAATTCACTACAGCTGTCATTTTATCAGTGTTGCAGACCTAAATTGTGAGTTTCAGTACATGCTTCCTCTTCATTTTGTGCTTCCAAGTTGACTTGTGGGCTAGGGAGGATGGCTTTTTCAGAAACTAATGCATTTAAAAATTCTTATATGAAGCAAACTGAATGTGAACTGCATTGATCTACATACAATGATCTCCAGACAAACAGGTTAGCTCCAAAAGATAGCAGCTAAGCTCTATATGGCAACTGTACTTGGCTCCTACAAACCTCAGCACATTTGAGTAACTATGTACTGCCATAGGGGCTGTAGGACTGCTTGCTTCAGTAGAGACTGATTCACACAGGTGTTTGTAGGATCAAGCCCCACTGCGAAGCAGAAAGAAAACATCTCCTTGGAGGGAGCTACTAAGCAGAACATACACGAAGGGTAAGGAACAAAGAGATATTTCAAGATGAGGTACTGCACACAGAGTAGATGAGTCATGGAAAAGATGCTAAGTGATTCATTAATGCCAGAAGCTTACCCAATGAAGAATGCCCATGTATGAAACTAATGAATATGCTTTTACAATGCTACCAAACTATTTGCTTTTGTAAACCTAACATAGGAATTATTTTCTCCCATTTTGAAAATTTATTATGCAATTACTTGTCACTTTAATAAACTCTATGCATGGCTGTGATAACGGCTGCTCAAAGTACTGAGGACTTTACAGTTTTTGTTTTAAAAAAGAAAAACACTAGGAACTTCAAGTCCTGCCAATTTTTTTTCTCCCTGCCAAGTCCTATTAGCATAAATGAACAGTTTATTTTAAGAAATGCCTGATAAATTACTCTACACAATCAGTAATGAGGGTACTGTCAGCAAAGGAGAATCATTTCCAAAATTTACTTGGCACAAATGAGAGGCTGACTAGCTCACAACCATGCTACATGGCCCAAGGTCCTGTTTGATTCCATAAACCTGTCTGACCTCTTCAGGGTGAAAGTAAGTGATTTTATAGAAAAGGTAGCTACGCAAACTTGCTCCATTTGTTCATATCCAACTTTTTTCTTTCTTTTTTTTTTTTTTTTTTAAATGAATGCATTCAAACTGTCTAGCTGCCAGAATGTTCTTCTAGCTTCATCTACTTCAGTAGACTAGAACTGCATCCTAAAATTGTTTTCATAGGTAGTACATAAAGATTGCACATCCATTTCTCATTACAATAAATAGAAACACAAAGACAAGAAGAAGATAATGTCTTAAGAGAAATGAGATATTACAAGCCTTCATCCTGCTTAAGTTAGTCTCCTAACACGAGTGAGTTATCTAACAAATCAATTATCTTTCCATTTTAGACTATAGATTCAAAAGCAGAGAGAAATCTCTTGGCAAGGATTATTGTGTCAATTAGTAGCTGAAGCCAATAATCATTCATCATCTCTTCTAAACATTCCCTGGTAAAAGTCCCTAAATACTCATCGCTGCTATGGAATTCATTACATTAAAGTAGGGGTAGGGGGGAGGGGGGAAAAAAAAAGCAAACAAAAAGCCTTTCAAAGAAATCATTTAAGATTAAACAAAGGCCTAAGAAATCATTAATGTTCCCCACTCCCACAACAGCAAATTATTTCCAATTGTCATTCGTTTCTTTTTTCTTTTCTTTTTAAAATCTGTTACTAACGCTTTGTCCAGTTTACTTTTACAAGTCTCAAATGACAGTTTCCCAATGCTCCCTTGAAGACCACTTGACTGTTTCAAAAGTTTTTATTAAAAATTTCTAAATATCTCTAATATGGTTGGCTTATTCTATGCTGGAATACTAAATCAGAACATTTTGTGTTCCCTAGTAGGATACAAAATAGTCCAATGTAATTTATGCTGCACATACCTTGCAGGTAATGTGCCAAGTTCTTCATGTCTAACCATGTGCTCTACAATGTGTAGAGCAATATGAATATGCAGGCAGGCTGTATAATGTACAGACGAAGAAGAGGTCCCACAAGTCTTGTGAAGTTTCATAGTAAAAGGATATGCACCTTTTACGATGAACTACCTCCCAAGAGATGTGCAGTGAATCCCGCTTGGCCTGTCAGCATACAGCTGTGGTACTGTCAGTGAGATGTCACACTGCCTTTACTGTGACAAGGAAGGAAAGGACAGGTCTGAGGAGTGGGGCCAATCGCCCTGAGCTGCAGGCAAGCACTGCAGACAGGGCCAGGGCTGAACCATCATGCTGACAGGGCTCAGAACACAAGCTCTCCATGACATCCAAAGGTATTTGTAACCACTGTTAAATCTGTGGAGAAAGCGAAACCAGCACAAAGTTGAGCAGGCTAGCAGTCATCCCATGTTGAGGACTCAACAAAAAGTTTCCATCCTGAAGTGGCTGCAAGTGATAAAACCACTCCCTAGCAAGGTTTGCAAAGAAGGTATCCTTTCTCTGCAGGAGGGATTTCAGCCACAGCAAACTTCTCAGCCTTAACAATGTATGTGGGGTAAAATGTAGCCTGACATTTCAGAAAAGCCTGTCTCTGCACAAATAGAACTGTGTAAAACAGCAAGAAAAAGCCTATTTGGAGACTCTAAAGCCTCTCAAGCTTTCTCGCTTTTCCATATTAAGTTGCTTCTGGGCAGCTGCCTAATGAAATGCTTGTTTCTCCAGAGTAGTGTCCTGTACACGAAATTTTACTCAACACACACAAAGCACGTACCACATTTTTTTTTTTTTCTGCCAGAAAGAGCACTGAGGACCAACAAAGAAATACTGCCAGGTCAGACACCTTCCTGCAAGAAGGCTGTGTCTGATCTCCTGGGCCCAAGCTTTCACATCAGAATAGAAAAGTATTTCTCATGTTTGGGGGTCATTCTGATGCTGCATTGGGTACAAGTGTGAGAGCAAAACCAAATTTGAAGTGCCTGTAGAGATGATTATTTATTTTTTCTGTTTTTCAGTGAGACTTGTTTAAACATCTTACCCTCTGCTACTACCCCTAGTTTTTAGTTTTTGTTGTTGCAAATGAATTTTTGATATCAGGGCGAGACCTGGTCACTAAATGGCTTCAAGTCGTTGACTGTTTTCGTAAGTCTTCACTAATTCAGTGCATGGTCTATTGTTTCCACTTTGTGAGCTCTTCATTGCCAAATTTACTATTCTGATGTTCTTAGAGCACTCAAGCTAACATGTTCTATTTTGTGCTAACTGTTTGAAACATACTGCCAGGCATGTTTAGTTTTCAGACACTGTCCTATAGTCTAGAACTTGCAAACTATGCTTTAAGATATACCACAACTTCCTTCACAGTCTTTGCTTGAATGTTCTCCACCCAGCCTTACACGAGTGAGAGAAGTGAGCCTGTCTGAACATCAGAACAGGTTTTACCCTTTTATTTTTTCTTCACTTAGCATTTTTACCACACCTAACCTTTCATGAAGCTCTTCAGTCCCCCATCGTCAGTCAGAAATCTGAATGCCTCAAACTGCTTTCTGCTCACATCTGTTCTAACCTGTCTCATTTCATGCACATTTTTATAAGTATTTCTATCCCCATTTAAAACTTATAGGGCTGCTGTTTAGTCCTCTTTACACAAAATTCAAAATCTTATCTTGCATTTACAGCTCATCCCTGAGAGGGTAAAATGGAATATCTTCCCGTGGCATTTGCTCCTTCAGACTGTCATGGTTGGTATAGAATTCCACTATTTATTTACTGCCTCCTCCTTAGAGGAATGCTTGAAGCCTACCATGGGAGATGCAGTTTTTGTTTCAATAAAGCCGTGTTTATCATATTCTGGAAGATATATCCTGTTTTGTGTATTTGTCATAACTAGTGAATTCCCTGGGAACACATTCAGGTGGAGTCTGAGAGAACAAGATAGTTGATAGCATTGCTATCAGGAGCCAAAAGGTGAATTGAGGGAACTGCTTTTCAAAAATAACTGCTTTGTTTTTCCTTTATATTTCTTGTCTTTAAACAAATATTCCATGCTGCTCGATCTGCATTACTACAGTTCTTAATCTCCTTCAGAACAAAACAGTGTTGTTTTAGCTGCCCTGCAGAGTCTTAGGAACTGCCTCTGCTTCTTGGTTTTCCCAACTGCTTTAAAGGTCTCTGATTATTCCAGAAATCTGCTACCTAAAAATGATTGGACTCCTCTCATTTTGAGTGTTTTCCAGCGTCTTGCTGCCACTCTGAAGTTATCAGGTAACAGAGAAGAACACAGTTTTGTGTTTTTTAGTTCTGTGTGTCTACTTTCAATATCATATTCTCCTCTTAGCATGGTGACACTGACTCTTTTGTCAGATATTTCATTTTTAATAACTCTATCATCAGATGCCTGTCCAAGTATTCCTCCCAGGTTCAGTTAAAAACACGCACACCAAGTAAATATCTTACAAAAAGTGTGGTCAGTGTTGTCATACTGCTCAAGGACTCATTTACTCATGGTAAAACTCAGAATCAGAAACTGTGATCTTAAACAGATGATAGATTAGACAGTACAATCTACACTGATGCTGATAAGCAGCAGCTTCTTTACAATTATACATTTAGTGGTTTGGCTAAATGAAGATCCTCCATTTACTCTAATTTTTTCTCAGCATTACTTAGGTAGATGAGTAATTCTCTGAAGTTTTAATAGATGTGTCTTTTCTTAATAGGTTTGTAAGCTTTATGTCATGGCTCCACTATAACAAACCCCTGAATTTCACTCCTCTCACTGAATGCAAATTGGGGCTTACTTCTGACTTCATGCTAGTGCAGCTGGTTCCTTAAATTATGACCTTAGATTTTCTGAAAATACTTAAGAATGACCACAGTGACAACTGTCTCTCCTATCTCATGTTCGGGATATGAGGTGGAACAAAGAATATCTCATTTACTCTTGCTTTTCACCAGAAGAGACAAAGTTTTATCACAGATTTCTAATTTTCACTCTTCCCAATCAATGTTTTATTCAGTTTATTTTAGTGCTATTTTTCTTGAGTAAGAATTTTTCTCTTTTTGTATGGAAATTCAGTTTTCTAAGCAAATGACACAACTGTGTATGGCTTCTTATTGCCCCATGTGCACTTGTTTTCTCTCCTTAGCTCTCTTGCAGTTATGCTTTACTCTTGATGCTGGTTTCACCCAAATGACTGTTGTACCACTGTTCTTTATAGTAAAAGGGATAATAAGTGAGAGTACCTCCTATTTGTAAACTCCAATGCACTGTACTGAGAGAATTACAAGCAGATATCCTTTAACTGCAATTAATATCCCAGCCAGAAGTACATAGTCTCTGACAATTTCTCCAAATCTCTTTTTCCTCCTGAGATCATTGTTTCCCTTGACCAGCTTCATGCCTTGCTCAGCAAGGATATACTCAAGAAGGCCAGAAAGTCAGCATCTAATGAATTGCGCTAGCTCATACATGCAATACTGGCAAGGCAACAAAAGCCTGTATTACGCTATGCGCCTCTCCACAGCAGTTACTCTCTATTCCACAGAGGCTGCCCATTCTCTCTGAATATCACAAGCACTCCAACCACTATTTCAAACTAGTTTCCAAGAAAAAATATTTTCATACTTATACAAAGCACTGAAAACAGAGCATAAAACAAACTGCAGAAGAACATCTCTGCAACAATGAGACACAGTCTGCGCTATTCAGGACCTTAAGCACTGCAGCCAGAATGACGGGAAAACTCAATGAACAATGTTACTGACTGGTGACAGCCTCTAGGACAAGCAGAATAAAAGGACAGGAAAAAATCCACGAAAGATCGCTTTCTTTTTCAGCTATTTGTACATGAGCTATTCTGTACACTCTGTAATTTCTATGACCTCCAAGCTTCCCTAGGATTATGAATACCTATTGTTGACTTAATTGGCAGAATAACAAGAACCATCTGCCAAACAAACCCAGTTTCTTAACCTCTGCTGGTCTTGGACACATTATGACAGTAGGGGAAAGAATAATGGTTTTTGTTTCTATGAACCAGCCCAGACTAGATGTTTTCGTAGTTCAGGGTGCCATTTCCAGTGTGTCAAAGAACCAGCATATGACAGAGGTTTCAAAAAACCTTTACTCTTATCAGGTACCCATCTGATGTGGGCTGTGGTATATGTCCAGAACACTAATGCCAAAAGGAATATACAGCATCAAAGCCAGTAAGAAAATCTCCCTTGCTAGGAAATCATTCTGGGAAGAGCTAGGTGGACAGACAGGTGGACAAAAGACATAAGAATGACATAAATGAAGATATTTTAGAATTACAGTGAATAATAAAAGAAGCAGTTCTCATTAGTGAGATGTATGGATTATATCCCTTCATGTTAAATAAATTAATTTCACCTAATCCAAAATGTATATGGCACTCTGAGCACTTCCTATGCCAAGGATCATCTTTAGTAAATTATATGTGGAAGGCATGTGCCCTCACTACTAATGATAGGGACAAACTGAAAAAGTGTGTGCCAGAGAAACCTGGGTAGGGGCAGGAACAAGCTGTAATACACGAATACTATGAAACAAAATATGAAACAAAAAAGTTGTCATTTAAACTTGGTTCTTTACACATGCACACATGCAAACACACACAGAAAAGAAACCTCAGCAACATGAGTATAACATAACTATGGTACACAACATATGCCTTATAACTATCCTTTGAACCTATAAATTAGAAGTATAGAGAAGATTTAGTTGAACATACTTTATCTTTCTTTTTTTTTTTCTTTTTTTTTTTTTTTTTTTTTTTCCCAAACAGATGCAATAGCATTGGAAAATAAAATTTCATGCCATTTCCTGTATGGTAAGTGGTCAATAATGTGCTTTGGCAAACGTACATTGTCTTAATAATTTGCGTTTTTTCCTATTACATAGCTCTCTTACATCTACATAGAGGTGAATCTATTCAGTCATCCTGTATTTTACTACAGGCTGAATGTTACCAGTGGGAGAACACCAGCGGTAAATGAACTGTATATCCATTACGTCTCAGAGTTCAGGACAACATAGTTTTCTCAGTCAGCATGCCTCAGTCATTACATTTCACTGTTGCAGCTTTTGGGAAAGACTGGAAATACAAGACCTGTGGAAGGAGACAGAATAGAATCTAAAATTGTCTTTCAAAGGTTGTGTGAGTTGCACACCAATTACATCTGTTCCCAGAAATAACTTCTGAAATAAGTATGTTTGCATTCCTGCCTAGATTGGTGTCATTGTCAATACTGCCTAGATTGGTGTCATTGTCAATACTGAACGTATTACTAGTTCAGTAGCTAAAAGCAGCAGTGAAGTGGAAATTAACTATTATTCTAGTATGACTATTAAAACAGTATACAGTTCTTCCTCCCCAGAGTGGCAGTTCAGATGCACTCATCAACAGCAGTAGGATTTATTTCTTTATGTGGCATAAAGGGTGGTAATAATTACTCTACTCAGATACAGAGTAGAATTTGAACTACTGAGGACTCTTCAGGTAGAGACATGAAGTAGTAGAAGAAAGGGGAATTTATTAAATTATGGTAGAGTTTTTGATCTTATTTCTCCTTAAAGAACATCCAAAACTGGATCCCTTTAGTACCTCTTTACAGATAGCAGAAAATGTACTGTAAAATATATCATGAATTGGTATGCTTACATTGTCTTGCGTGTATTAGGTTCCATAATGGATGATACACTTTAATTGATTTCCAATTATCTCTTCTAACAAATTAAATTTAGAACAAAACTACTGAAAATAGGATCTAAGTCTTCTAAAGGAATACAGAACTTTTGCAGAGGATTTCATGCTTTGCTGAAAATAAGACAGTATGTGTTTAATTCATTTTTAATTTGAAAATTATCCACAATATTCTTCAACAAGATTATTTCCACAAGTCATCAGAGCACAAAAATTCCCCAATGGTCTCCATTATTTGAAATCTTGTTTATGAATGCCTAAACAATGTTTATTTTTCCTTTCTTTGATATCACAGGTGATTATAATTAAATATAAATACTACTCAAAGATAAACAGATTTTAAAAAAAGAATAGTATGAGACAACCTGGGCTTAGCATTCTTTTCACATATAGACAGTACTATTATATAATAGATTTTTCAATAGGTGAAACTGTTAAAATCCTCCTTGTTAAATCCTATACAATTAGATTGCCTAATTATTTAGGCACACAGCAAAATGACTTCTATAGGTTTCAAAAATGTTATGTTCTGTAATGATATGTAATATTATACCAGTGAAATATATATTTCATTAATGGATGTGTCCAGTATGTATGGGAAACTGTTCATTACAGCCTGATTGGCCACCTGAAGCAAGCAATGAGTCAGCTGTGGGAGCACAGGTGAAGGTAATTCAGCTGTGCTATCAGAAGGGGTGGAGCTTGATTCCACCTCTCCCAGATCTCATTTAAGGGATTACTACCAGTAAGGTAGGTTCTCTTTCTCTGGAAATTGTTCCTTTGTGGAGTTTACTGCAAACCTTCAACATCAGTGAGTATTTTCTCTTTATCTTTCTATCACAATGATCTTTTATATGAAACATCTGGTTTAACATCTCTATACCTGTCAACTGTACACCAGTATGATATTAGTTTCCATGAGTCAGATGGGACTACATTACTAGCTGTCTGTGGCTGTATGGCCTGCAGGCATTGTGTTGGCTGCATACACTTTTTAACAGTGGACTAACAGTTTGAATCTGAAAGTCATTTTGATGTAGTAAACGTGGTATTACTTGCTTTCTTAAGATTGACTGAAAGGAAGCTTCCATGGTATTTCCACACTAGCCAACATTTTATAAGAGGTCAGAATAATGATTCTTAAAAGGTGGTCACTTCATTTCAAGACACAAAGGGTTTTCTACCAAATTCTCATGGACTGATGACTCTGAACTGTTCCTTCATTTTCATCTTTTGTTTTTCCCTTTACCAAGTAGCATTCTCTGTGGTGTAGAGAAGTATGATAGATGGGTTATAATGTTATCTTCTTATCTAACACTGCTATACAACTATAGTGAAATTGCACTTCATCCACAAGTTCTTAAAAAACCCTTCAAGAGCTGGTGAGAGCTACAGCATGATACCTGAACCTGTAATGACAAAAGGATATTTCAACATTTTTTGATCTTTTCTCTCTTGAAATCCAAGCAAAAATGAGGAACAGAAATATAAGCTATTATGATACACATTCATTCATAAAATAAAAAAAACTATGAAATCATACAGTAGATTTACAGGGGATATTAATTTATTAGTATAATCAAAATTTGTAAGTACAAATCAGGAATTGCAACTCTAAACGTTATCTAGCTAACTAGAAAGGTAGCAAAATGTAAGTATGCCACCAATATGAAAATCTATGCTCCACTTTATCTTCTTCATTTCTCCAACTATGAATAAAAGTAAAACCATGAGAACTGGACTGCTTGCTGAAAAAGCCTCCTTTGACAAACTGACTGCTCAATAATATGTTATTTGTTAGGTGGTGAAGGCTGAATTTTAAAACAAGATCCCATGTAAAGGAAATAAGGAACAGCACACTCTTCATTTAATCACATAAACACCTGGCTTGAACATTCAAAATAGTAAGGAGCACATTCACATGATCAAATATATATACTACTAATATAAGTCTGTAGAAAGCAATCAGCTTTGCAAAGAGATTTTTTTATGACACATTCTAAGCACTTCCACAAAGACTTATGTCCCAAGAGGCAAAGCACACACGAAATCATACTGAAAAACAGACTATATGGACAGAAAAGCAAAGAAGAAATGGCAGCATGATGTTACCAGATCTTGACATGGCTCAAAAGGAAAATCTCTAGCTCAACTAAAAATATTCACTGTTCACCTTGTTCACTGAGAAAGGGAAAACTGCCAGATATAACTTGGGAATTTAGGGTACTCCAATAGTTTTCAACACAGATTTACTTGTAGAGAAATATAACTTTCATAGTCAATGCAACACAAATCACCTCACTGCACCTTATTTTTTTTTTACTGTTAATCTTGTAATTTCTTAACATCAAGTTGCCATGAACTAATACAAGCTTGGATAATTATGTCTGTATTCCCGGGCTGGGAATAGTAAATGTGTACATGCAGTTATGTTTTCAGTGCATACAGGTTAGAACTGTGCAACTGGAACAAGGTACTTCTGCATGCTCAGCTTTGAAGTTTTGTTTGTAAATTGTTTTGTTTGACATTTTTTTTGTAAACTGTACTGTCTCTCTTCAAAACTGCATCTGATTTTATGTCCTGTTGTTTCTGAAAACAGCTTCCAAAGAATATTTAAATATTCTCATTCTAATTTGAGAGCCTTAGTCTCATTTCATCTCTGCATCCAGATCAAAGCCCATGAAGAACTTATACAAAAGTCAATTTAAAACTTTTACTGGCCTGTCACGCACAGTCTTGAGACAATCTTAATTTAAAACAATGAAGCGTCACCAAATTTTAAAACTCATTTATACATCAATCTCTTTTAATAGAAATACTATCTGCTTTTCATAAAGGTAAAATGCCCTTTTTTAACACTAGGCTGTGTTCAGCCTAGTTTCAGGCAGCCAAAGAAACAGGGATTCTCTGCCTTCTCTAGGGACACTGTTCCATACCTCAACAGACCCTGTGTCAGAAACATTTTTCTAAAAAAACCTTAATCCACTGCCTTATATTTTCAGTAGACCTTGGAATAAATATTTCACACTTGTTCTGTCTTGGTTTAAATCTTTCACACACAGTCATAGAATGGAGAAGCTAGTTTTATTTGCCAAAATTTAAAAAACCAGCATTTGCAAATCTAGATCAACTTTAGTCAATAATTTCATTTAAATAAATATCAGGAAGGAAAACCAAGCCTTCAGGCTTTTTTGCAGGAACTCTTGGGAGTTTATCACAGTTCAAGAAATCCAGAAAAGTTCCAGCATGGAGAAGAGGAAACTCTGGAGCAACCTTCTACTCCTTCAACCTAAAAGGAGGTTGTGACATGGTGGGTTGCCCTCTTCTCCCAAGTAACTAGTGATAGGACTAGATGGAATGGCCTCAAGTTGCACCAGGGGATGTTTAGGCTGTGTATTAGAAAAAGTTCCTTCTCTGAAAGAGTGGTCAGGTTCTGGAATGGGCTGCTGAGCGAAGTGGTTGAGTCATCATCCATGGAGGTGTTCAAGAAACGTTTAGATGTTATACTAAGGGACTTGGTTTAGTGGGGAAATACTGCTGGTAGGTGGATGGTTGGACTGGATGATCTTGAATGATCTAACCTTGGTGATTTTATGATTCAAAGTTCTGGTGAACTGATCAACATGAACTTGATCAACTGATCAAAACTAGCCTTAGAGTAGTTGGAAGAGGTTGTTGGATTCAAATTGACATACACTGTGTCCTCAATAACTACATTAGAGTACCAAGAGAGATGAGAAGCCTCAAAATTACAAAAACCCATTGTTTCCTTCTCTATTTATATTAAGATAAAGAGGTATCTGAATGACAAGCATTTAAATGGTAGTTGAGAGTAGGAAACAGTCATACTACCTCAGCTTTCAAGATTAATCACAGAATCACAGAATGACCTGGGTTGGAAGGGACCTAAAGGATCATGAAGTTCCAACCACCCTGCCTGGCAGGGCCACCTAACTTCCACAATTACTAGATCAGGTTGCCCAGGGCTCCATCAACCTGGCCTTGAACACCTCCAAGGACGGGGCATCCACAACCTCCCTGGGCAGCCTGTTCCAGGACCTCACTGCTCTCCTAATAAAGAACTTCCCCCTAAAGTTCAACCTAAATTTACCCTCTTTCAACTTAAATCCACTTCCCCTTGTCCTGGTATTATCAGTCCTTTCGAATTAAATTGGAAAACAAATTACAGAAGAGCTTGAAATGCAGCATGACAATCAAAAAGATCACGGTAATTTTCACTGCTTATACACACTTTATATCTCTAATTTAGGCAGTACTGATCCCTTTAAAAGACATTTTGATCCAACATGGGATTAATTTTTGCACAGAATACCACAAGGAAGACCTGTAGGAAGTATGATGGAGAGGAACAAAACAATTGCAAGTTCATATTGACTAAAAGAACCGTAAAATTTGTCTTCCTTTGTGTGTTATAGATTAAAAATAAATAATAATAAAAAAAAAATAAGTACGTATATGTAGGTTGCTCTAAAAGTAATTGTTTCTATTTATTTCCATGGAAAACACAGCCACTACAAAAAGCACAATAAAATCATTGATAGAGCAGCTTATGTGCTGAATTCATTAAAAGCTGCACCAGCAGAGGTGACCCACTGTCACTGTCATCACTGCTGAAATGCAAACTCATATCAAAGAAAGTGAGAAGAAACTGGAATGGAGTCTGGACCAGATCTGTTCTTCATACTCTATGGTAAGCTCACAGCAGGCTGAATACACCATGCATGCTGATGGTGTTGCTGAACATGCTGTTTTCAGTAACTGAGAGCAGATGAAGAACCTATCAATTACAGAGAATGATAATCACAAAGATACACACTCACGGAAGCTAACTGATAGAAAATATTTCAACTAGAGTTGAAATTTAACAAATGCAGCCCATCTTACAAATTCACAAACATAAACTAAAAGATTTTTCTTTTAAATCAGAAAAAAAAAAATGTAATTACTTTCAATCAGATGTACAAAATGCAGGGAAAATACAGTTACTCTGCTGTCTATCCCTGACATTTTCTATTCCTTTGTCTTTCTATAGTATCTTCCCAAAGGCACCTTTTTTCTTTTTTTTTTTTTTTGTTTTTTTGGTAGTCAAAAATATTACTCCACACACCTGTATACCTGCAATTTTTTTAAATGTAAATATGCAGAACACAAACTGACATATAGAAGACAAAGTTGCAAAGCTGTTGCGCTTTGATTTACACAACATACCTTAAAAGACCTGGGCAGATTTCTCAACATTGTTTGCCAAAAAGTCATCCAGATGTGACTTCTGTTATGTAAGTACTTTCACAGGGGAAACACAAGTAGTTAAATCTCTCACATATGTGAGAAAGACACAAATAAGCCTAATTGCTGCACTAAAAAACTAGCTAACTTTGGACTGGGGAGGGAAGAGGGAAAAAAAAGGCAAGTTTGTTGTTTATTTTGAACAATGAATCTGACCAGATATTTAAAGAAAACAACAGATATTTAATGAATTCTTCATGTCTTGAGGACTTTTGGATAAGACCTGCTGCAGCCAAACTCAAAAAAAAGTGAATTCATGGAATTCTATGGCCAATTCTGCAAGAACACAAACTATGTGATCTAATGGCCACTGCTGGCTATAAAGTTTTTCAGTTTAGGTTCACATAAAACAGCTTAAGTCAAATCGTGCTTCCCACTCACGGGACGCAGTGCCCGGGTCAGTGCGACATGGAGGAAACACAAATGAGAATTAGTACACTCTGCATCCCAAGGACTAAGTAAAATTGTCTAAATGTTTAAAACATTTTTACATTTAATAAAACCAAACTCTTTAGCTGATGGTGGATTCCTTTTCATATCCAATAATTATTAAAGATCATAAAGATATACTTAAATTTATGGGTGTTGAAGTAATTTGGCTGTTTTACAATGCACGTGAGGCATGCAGATATATCTTTACAATCACACACCTTGAACTCTGTGAGCACCTGGTTGTGCTTGTTACAGAGGGCCTATTACTGTTACTCATATAGAAAGAAGTGGGAAATGAGTTTAAACAGACAAGAAAAATCATTTTTAGTTTTAAATAAAGCTGAATTCTAGGACTGTGACCATCAAAGTGAAATTAATGAGTTTCCTTCTGGATATTCAGATAATGTTTTGACCTTTCTTTTCCCTATGTAGCAGCAAGGTGATAGATTACTCGCCATAGGAAACTGCTGTGTTCAATTTAAAGGAAATACAAAGGACATACAAAGAAAATACTCTCTGGTAGAAGTATGATTGCTGATTTACACCAAGCCAAACCTCAACCACAATTGCACTTGACTTTGTTACATTAGGTACAAGTGGAAAAATGCTCTCACCTCCTAGAGAAGTATTTTTATTTCATCCCCTAGTACCACAGCATCAAGTCCCAGAAAGGAACATGTGAAGCAAGAAAAAAACAACTTTGATTGCCACATATGTGCAAAACTTAACAAGGGGCTTCAAATACCTCTGATCTGCTGAGAGGAGAGTCCACCTTTGACAACCTATGCCTGAGAAGCACAAAGCGCTGCCTGACCTGAGTGCAGGGTACGTTGGTGCTTACTCTGAGCCTAGTGGGAAAGATGTCCACTATTGCTTTATTTCCTCCAATAACTGCAGCCCCATATGAAGGTAAGTGAGAGGTGTCTTTTATTCCTTGAAAAATTAACTTTAGAATTATTAGCTGTGGCACAAAGATCACTACAGGAGATATAACAGATTTTAAAACATACAGTAGAAGAATGCTCTCGATACATGTGGCAGAGGAACAAAACTATGAAGAGGCTTATTAATTCTGTTATACCTTAAAAGAAATCTTAGACTCCACATAGCAGTACCATACATTAAAAACATGCACTAACATTTTCTCATAATCCTAAACCTAAATCATAATCCTAAAACTATAGCATTCTCCTCACTATTTCCACCACCTCTTTTCTGCTTTTGCAATCAGTATGAATATATTGTTTATATACATATTAAGATTTTTTGAAGTATTTGAGGATAGCTAAGTGAGCTGTCGTACATCATTTCTGCTGAGTTTCTGTAATGGTCCTGAATTCCTCAAAATTGAAATCAGTTCTGTGAATGTAAAAGACATAAACAGTCAGCACTGATGACTAAAAAAGGTGAATGAGGTAACAGTAACGCCGGTGAAGCTGTTGGTCTCCAATGTACCATAAATAGTGAAGTGAAATTAAAATTTTTCAATCAACATCAGTTATGCACATGCGTGCACAAACACGCGTGCGCACAGATGCATATGAAAAAGCAGCCTGATGAGAAGCAGACAGGATCAGAAGTTCAAGCAGAGGTTCTTAAAAAAAAAAAAGCATACATTGTTTGGCTTCTTTTTATGTCATGGTTGCTGTTGCTATACGGTGGGATCTCCTAGAGGCAGGAAATGATGGATTGTAGTACAGACTTCCTTAATTTCCTGCAAACTTCTCCCATACAGAAGTCACTTTTCTCTGTCATGTAGCTAAGCCCTACTGAGACTTCCCTCTGTATCTATATAAAAAGATAGTATGTATATTTACAAGCATATCTGCTGAGCAAACATACAGAAATGCCACTGTTAATAACTTTTTAGCTAGTTATTTTCTACTCTGAGAAAGTAAGCATAAATAGATACACATAAATAGATTGCATTTTTACACAGACTTCATTTCCTGAGAACTCAAAGCATTTCAAGCTATTAATTATGATCTGAAAAACTGCAAATGATTAATAAGGTGAGATACAAAAAGTAATAAAATATTTCCATAATTTTAGGGAAAAAATCTGTAGCATTATATAAGGACACCCTGTAAGATTCCTTGTTTCCTAGTCTTATTCCTTAAAAAATTTCTTCTAAGAGATTGCTGGCAATTAGTCTCCATGGAACCATGACACAATTTAATGAATCATACAACAGGAAAAGCCTTTCTCTGAAAAAAAATGTCTTTCCTGTTTCAATAGTATATTTGTAATGTACAGTGACAGGAGAAGAACGGAAAAAGGGATAGTTCTCCTGAGCTGGTTGATTAATTAACATGGATTACCTGAATTAAGTCCAAAAAAACTATGCCAAGGAGGAATCCTGTGATGTTTTTCCTAACTGAGGCTGGTTCAGAAACATTATCTCAAGAATAAAGAAGGAAATCACAAAGCCGGGTATAAGACTGCCCTTTCAGAACAATGAAGAAATCCTTGATGCAGATTATGGGCCAAAGAACAGGAACTCAGTAAATCAGGATAAGGAGAACACAGAATATGAACACTATCAAAACTAAGAATAGCTGTTTTGTCTGGAATTGGTGTTTTACACGATTTCTACAGTTATGTTATTTCCTGTTTGATGAGAGATGATTCCAAAGTGTGGGCTTCTATCCAAATCTCCAGTTCACTAAGGCCTAGAAGGGATCAGAAGTAAAGTTCCTTTCACAAACTTTCCTAATAGTAGTTAATAAAGTAAATTCTATGAAGTTTGTTTTTTCCTTTTTCTTCCTTTTTTTTTTTTTGTACACCTGAATGTGGGGTTTTTTTTGTTTGTTTGTTTTTTGTTTTGTTTTTTTTAAGTTATATTATTAAAACAAACAAACAAACAAAAACCACAAATAAAAAACCAGCTTTTGACAATAAAAAACAACCACCAACTTTTAAAAGGCATAGTTAGACACAAGAGATGATAATATTATTATTTAAGTTTCCTAAACCAGATACCATATATTATAATGAAGAAAGTTTGGGCAAGACTGTATTGCATCCATTAGTTTTTCTATAAAATCTGTTTGGCTTGGTGTCCATTACACTCCACATAACAACTCAGAATAAATTACTCAGTGGCTCCTGGAAACTCACTTGCTACTGTGCTTTGGAAATGTCCATTACTCCTTGGCAAAGGAGTTTAAGGTTAATCCTGATGCTAAAGCTTCTTAAAATTTCTCAGCTGTACCGTCACCATGCCATCCAGAATCATCTGCAATGTGGTACTCTACGAAACATTTCCCCATATCATTACTTTTGCTCTCAAAGTACTTAATGTACTCTACATCTCTGATTTTCTAAAATATATGTTTCTCCTCCAAGCCTCTATGGAAACAGCTACATCCAGCAGAACTGGGTGAGAAGATACTGAGGGTAGTTACAGATTAAGAGCATAATCCAAGTTTGAAAGGACCTCAAGAAATCTCCAGCTTAAGCTCCTGCACAAACCTAACTCAGGTGTAAGGTCAGAGCAGGTTGCTTAGGGATAAAGAAAGTTCTTCCTTGAAAACCTCCAAGGACAGAGCCTATGCAGCCTCTCCAGTCAACCTGCTCCACTGTCTGGCTGTCT
Source organism: Coturnix japonica (assembly GCF_054131305.1). Lineage (NCBI taxonomy): Eukaryota > Metazoa > Chordata > Aves > Galliformes > Phasianidae > Coturnix > Coturnix japonica. The sequence goes on from NC_140664.1 coordinate 61,291,895, forward strand.
TCATGATGAAAAACAGTTTTCTGACATACAGTCAGGGCATTCATTGCCTTATTCTCTCAGCATGCACTGTTGTGAAGATCCTAGCACTTCTCTTCCATCAGCTCCCCGTGAGCTGCTGTGCAGGCTCAAACTTCAACCAAGGTCAGAAGAGCCTGTTTCTCAAGGTTTCTCTGTTTGAGTGCTCCAGCCACTCACCATCCTAGGGGCTATCCCTTGAACTAAAGGTGATGAAGCTTTGGTTGCCTTCAGAGCTTAGATGACCACAGAGTGCTAGAAGAGTCTCATCAGTATAATCCTACAGTTGGATGCATCAGTTCTACAAAGAACAGTGAGTGCTGTACAGTGCCAGGCCACTGCGATTCAAGCAAGGATTTCTCACAGTATTGCATATACTGTATATGTAGTATATGACATTCACTGTGTGACAAAAATATGCATCTGTATTCAATAACTTAGTTCTTGAACAATATTGCATCAATAAACTGACAAAGGAATATGAGAATCAATACCCTAAAGACATTTTTCAATGAATACTAGGAGTAAGACATATCGAATGACTAGGCCTGCATCTGAATGAATAGAAATATTTTTTATAATGCAACTTCTATCATTCCAGTTCCACCAGCTAGCCATTACCTTAGAATGTGCTAATCATCATGCAGCATATCATGCTAAGAAAAGAAAGAGGGAAATCATTGAACAGGTGTGAAAAGAATTAAGTTCTGTAACCACATGAGTATTCAAAACACGTTCAAGCAAAAAAGGCATTATGAATCAGTGAAATCCAGTGTTACAAACAAAGCCTGTATTAAAGTTAATGGCAAAACCCCTTAGTATTTCAACAAATGCAGCATCAACAAGTGAGGATTCAAAGATGTGAAGCCATTCACAAAGCCAGGAAGTACCTGAAAAAGAGCTAGTCTAAACCGGTATGCTAGAGACAGAGGTCTGTCACAACATTCAGAGCTGAAATGTGCCAGCATGTGCTCATTTACTAAGTGTATGTCAGTGCACTTGCAACTTTCCTTGGCAGCTCAAGTCTGACTTCTGTCAAGACCTTCAAGAGTGATATCCAGTACAATTAATATATATTAAAATCTGGCTTACATTGTTAAGAAATAACTGTCACCCACTTCATTTTGGGGTCAGAGTCTCTCAAGTCTCTTTAAGGAGGGATACTTTTACTGTACTCAGTTCCAACGTTCATATTAATATCTTTGTTAAGCAATCCTGAAACAGAAACTAATAGCTTAGTTCAGCCACATTTTACCCAATATTCAAATATAATTGCATCAAAGAAAAAGTTGTTTCTGACTTAAATGGTCATCAAGAAACAGTTTGACTGATGGAGGTCTTAATGACACACTTTTTCTTGTAATCATCTTCAGATATGTCATTGATTCCATTACCTACCATCAACAGCAAATAGACTCCTTGTGCAATCTAGTTTTAAGACGGAGTAACTCCCTGTCTTTCTGGTGAAACCAATGGGCCCACTCTGCTCATACTGAATGAGTGTCCTTTATCTTTCCTTCTTTTGTCTCTCCTCTCCCTATCCTTCCATGCCATAAAAGGAAAGATTTCTCCTTTTCCTGCTCAAATATGCAATCATTATTTCAGCCATCTGCTTCAATACAACAAACTCTTCATAGAATCCCATCTAAATGGCAAATCATTGGAGATTAAGATGATTTATTTTAGTTTAGTGCAGTGTCACTGGTTTGAGTTTTAATAAAATAAGAAATAACTAAGGATTTGAGAAATACTATGGCTTATCTATGTAAAAATTCCCTCTCACCAATATTCTCTATCGCTGCTGACAGACATTAGAACATTCCTTTCATCTCCTCCCTCTTCTTGCAGTTAAACCTATCCCCTTAAGGAGTATTTGCTTTCTCTAAGATAGATTATACATTGTATGCAACATGAAAACCTTACACACTTTCTCTACCATCTGTGAGGCTTTTTTGCCCTCTTCCTTAAGAGGAATTAACTCAAAACTCTTGTTACTCTTTCCATTTTGGATAAATAAACCAGGATTACATTTCTGTTAGAAACTGAAACAAAAGGATTACTAATTCCACATACACACATCTAAATTAGAGAAGCACTTCTGAATACAGTATAACACATTTCCAAACCTAGTGGGATCAAATGTGGAATGCAAACTGTGATAAAGGACAAATACAAAGTGCACATATACATACACACAAAACACCCCCTGTATTCGTGCAGAAAAAATGATCTTATGTGGGAATGGTTTCATTCAAATAATTCTTTCTGCATCCCTGTGCAAATTAAGATAAATTATATGGGTCAAACTATTCTTATAATTATGTGTGCTCAAGTCAACTGAAATTGATGACAACTGGATGCTGTGTCAGAGGATGGAATTTGGCTCAGAAAGCCACAATGTAAGGAGAATATGTTATAAAAAATAAAAATGTCATGGTACTCTAAATGAGAAAGGAAACAATTCTTAATGTGTCTTGGGATGTAGAGAAGCATAGAAAATTAGGAAAAGTTGACCAAAGAGTTAGTAGATTGTCAGATAAAGCTCAGTCATCAAAACAGAGCCAACCTCAAGGATCCGGATGAGGATTTTCATAACAGCCACTGATGAACCTAAACCCATTTCACAACTAACTCCAATGGAAGTAAAGCTAAGCTAGCTCCAAGTCCTGATCCACTTTAAAAAGATATTCATATTCTACTTTTATATTCTTTGGAAATTCAAAATAGCTGTTTAAGACCTCATCATTGCAGAGCTTTATGTCTAACTTCATTAAACAAAACACTGTGATGAAACCTTTGGTATGAACTTCCCTTTTCTTCCTTCTTCATTTTTAACAACAGAAATGTCCCTAAAAAACGTCTGTGTAACTTGCAAAATAGCCCTAAATCAAAACCAGATACACATATTCATGTAGACGATTTAGCAGTAATATTTCTAGCAGTGGGAGTTTGCAAATATTATCAAATCCATGTTCAAATTTTATGACAACTGGCCGATGAAAACCAGAAGCTATTCTGACACACATTTTAACCAATTTTTTCTGCTACTGGAATGAATATGAGCACAAATGTCTTCCTGTTTAAACTTTTGTTCACTTGAGTGAAATGTGAAGATGTGTCATGTCCTCAGCTGAGTTCCAGAACTATTCAGGATGTCATGTAACATTTAATTTCAAGCTCCATTTAGAAAAAAGAATTAAACATCTAACCTGGAACAGCTATCCTCCCAGCTATTGGGTGATCCATTTCCATTACAAGTCCATTGTGCAGCACCTATTAAAAAACAAATAAAATGTATATATACGTGTGTGTTATAAAAACAAACAAACAAACAAAAAAACAAACACACAACAACAACTAGTTCCTAAACTAGTAAACTAGTTCCTAAACTCAAGAGTAAAAACCATACATATATTTCCATGTTATTTTAGAGAACATAAAAAATCCAGGGAGATATAGTGCATGCAATCTGCATGATTAAGAAAATGAAAGCCCTGATGTTTGACGTTGTTCTTTATTTATGCATGTCAATAAATACATCAGTAGGACTTGACATGTCTAACATATCTTCAAGCTCCTGTATCCAACATAAAACACAAGCAATTGAACTGAAAGCACATCATGCTTTCCACCACAGAAAAACAATTGGTAGCAACATAGAGATTGAAACCTTCAGCCATTTTCACTTTTGCTCTGCCATAGGCATTACAAGCCTATGCAGAGCTGATGCTCTCTAGTTTTTTTTGCTGTTATTGTGCTGACTTTGAGTTCATGACAGATCACACTACACAGTGCTGTCCCAGTAGTTCCCAGTAGTAGTTTCCCCAGTAGGGAAAGGCATCATAAATCTGATGTTACTTCTGTTCTGTCTAGGAGGTATAACACAACCTTCTATCTGCATGGGATGATTATCACAATTTCCAATTCTATGTTATTAAACTCAACCAGAAAACAAAGGTACATAAAAATACTCAAATAACAGAGTAAAAGTAATTTGTAATAGAATTTTTACTATTTAATGGAATTCCACCTCTGAAGTCAATAAGCAGTTTTTTGTTGTCTGTTGTTGTTTTTTTTTTTTCTCACTTATTACTCCAACATCTTTCTAACACTGTTAATATAATCACATAATTGGTATTTATTTTTTATATTAGCGTTCTGTAGAGATAACCCTCCCATTAGCCAACTAGTTTTATAATTTTTAAAAATAAAATAAGTTTTGTTGCTTGTATACATCAACTGTATTACATACAAGGGCTGCTTTGAAAATAGTGATTCCTGTTTTATTATGTTGACCCAAGATATCAGAGGCAGATGGTGGTATACCGGAAGTTAAACTTTCCTGCCAATATTTTGTTATGTACTGTTGCCATGTGACAAATGGCAGCAGTGGGGCAGTTTGACAAAACCATGTCTGACATGGAAGTGTGTATGAAGTGGTAGTGTCATCAAATTCCTCCATGGCGGGAAAAAGAAAAAAGAAAAAAAAAAAAAAAAGAAAAAGAACAAATAGGAACTCATCCATCTACTATTGCTGAACTTTTATGGAGACCAAACAGTGGATGTGAGCACAGTGAGGTGGTAGGTGGTACATTTCGGCAGTGGTGACAGTGGGTCATCTCCAGTGGTGTAGATTTATGAGTGTGCATGCAAGCTCTTGTTCATCACTGGCAAAAATGCACAGCTAATGGTAGTGACAATGTTGAAAAATAGTGTTTTGTAGATGGGAATTTGCTTAATCAAACAGTGTTATTGTGCTCTTTGTATCTATTGTAGTTTATATGGAAAAACTAGCAGACAATACTTATGCAGGGACCTTTGTAATTTATATGCAGCCCAAGACAGTTTCTCTTTACTCAGCGTGGCCTAGGAAAGACAGAAGGTTGGACACTCATGAGTTAAACACTTCAAACAAGCTTTTTATTGGCTTTGCAAAGCTTCGTGTGTGTAGCGATGAGGAATTCTCAGCCTTGAATTTCATCAGAAACATGAATGACTGATACAGGACAGCAGATAATTTGGAAGGGACCTCTGGCAACACCTACTCCAGCCTCTTGCTTTACATGTGCCTACTGCCAACAAGCAATACAGACAGCAGCAGCTTTCCTTGAACATGTCATGAAATCCTGCAAGGATGGAGATTTCACTATATCCATGTAACAGACTCCCACGCTGTGCCATATTCCCAGTAAAACACATTTCCTAAAATCCAGTTTCAAGCAGCCAAATCTTTTTTTTTTTTTTTTTTTTTTTTTTTTTATGAGGCTGTTGCCTTGGTCTATATCGATTTATACTATTGTGCATCTCTGTTGATTAACTTCCTATTAGCAGCTGTGGATGCTATGAAAGTTCCCCCAAATGTCCCCTTTGCTCAACTAAACCAGCCCAGCTCCCTTCCTCTCCCCAAGTGCTGCTATCCTGGAAGCTCTCCTCTGGATCCACACAAGTTTCTCAGCAGCCGTTCTCAAATGGGAGACCCCAAAGCTGGATGCAGAAATCCAGGGCTAGATGCCAAGAAGCCAAGTATATGCTCTGCCTTATTCATGAGGAGAGCATGATGCCAGCTTGTTTAGCTTGGCATCCATTGTAACACAAAGGGTTTCAGCAGATTTCTCAGCCTGTCAGTGCTCTGTCTATACCCATGAGTGTTTTTTGTTTGTTTGTTCTTTTCATTATATATATATATATTTTTTTCCTCTCCAGTGCAAGTGTTGTTGGACATTGTAATAGCTATCAGTTAGGAAAAAGACACAGTGAATTGCCTGAAATCAGATTGTACCTAATTCTTTAAAAAGAGATAATGCAACAAGAGGATAAAGCATGTTATAATCCTGATACGTTTAAATCATGCTTAAGTACACTGATTACATTATACTACAGTTCTAGAACTACTTAATCCTTTCCCAGAGCACAAACATTTTGAGGGAAGAAGAGGCCCTGAGAGCCTGATCCTGTATTTCTTACATGGTTTTAGTTTTCTGTTAAGTTACTGTTATTAGGTGGCGTTAATAAAGAGTTTAAACACTTTTTTTGCTGTATGTTCTATGAAACAAAGAGTATAAAGGTTGAAATCCCACAGATTCTGGATGAACCTTTCCTTTATTCCTATCATTTCTTAAAAGTATGCCCAGGTATGTACAGACACACATCTTACATATTAGCACCTTGCTAGTGTTACTCCGAATCCTCCTGAATTGCCTGCTGAAATCCACGTCTTTAAAACTGAGAATGACATTATTTCAGAATTTTGCTATTGTCTGTTAAAATATACTTAAAAGGAAAATATGTGAATTACTGATCTGCTTTTTTTTTCTACTCAAAGCGATGATGTGAAATTTCTTAAATGCATTCTGTGTCTCTGAAGACGGAATTTTCAGATAAACAAAACCTGTTTTAGCTGGTAGCATTATTACTTAATTAGTAGCATAAGAGCAGGATCAAAAAGCTTTTATTAAGAAAAATCAGCTAATAGCTGTATAAGGAATCAAGATTTCACATATGCAGTAGAATACATATCTCTGAAGAACTGTTCCAAATGGCTATTCATATACAGAATTAAGCTGGTAACCTATTTCCTCCAAATATTTCAGTTAAAAATTGAACCAAAACACTTGTATTAGAGAAAATAAAGGAAAAGCATTTTAAATGGGAAAGCAAATTATATTGCTTGAACCTGCAAGAAAGAAAAAAGTTTTAAACTGTATGGTTCAAATAGCTTTTATTTATTTATTTTTTCTAACAGTATATGAAAAATGAATAAATTACAAATACTCTATTTAAAACATCCAACAAGTTAGGTGGAATCGCTGAAAAAAGATAGGGGATATTTTTGCTTCTCATTGGAACAAGGGAATTATTGGAAGTTGAAAAACATACCAGAATCTGGAATGTGTGTCAACATGGCATTAATTTTCCTGACACTAGAAGTCTCACATATGATTAATTAATTTAAAAAAAAAAAAAAAACAAAAAAAACATGCAGTAAAGAGCTTGCTCACAAGGACTTGAGTAACATTTCAGTTTGGGAATATGTTTCATAGAATTTATAGAATTGACAAACAGTGCTAATTACTTTGTTTTACTTAGGAGCTGTTAGGAAAATATCAATGCTTGCTAAGAGCACAAGCTAATAGGGTTGCTCAGAAAGTAATGTCTCATATTTGCTTCCATGGAAACTACAACAGATACAAAGAATACAATAATGCTATTTGATAGAGTAAACTCTATCTTTCAGTGTAGTCACCACCACTGCTAGGAAAATGGTCCCCACACAGTCCAATTTTCACTGTGCTCACATCCACTGTTTGGTTGATGAATATCAAGGTGTGCCATTTTTTCTGTGTAGAAGAATTCAATGACATACCTTTGCTTCATACACACTCAGTGTCAGATGGCATCTGGTCAGACTGCCCCTCTGCTGTCATCTGTTGCACAGCAACAAAACGGAATGGAGTATTGACTGAAAGGTTACACCTCTACTGTCATACCACCAGCATCTGCCTCTGATGTCATAAAATAGGAGGCATTACTTTCAGAGCAACCCTCGTATTACTGATGTTGACTTTTCAGCTATTCAGAAAAGATTCCTAACATTCACTGCACAACCTATGTCTCTGTGCTTGGAAAAGGACACATTAAGTAATGCATCAAACTAATTGTGTGCCCCGGTGGCGCAAGTGGTAGGAATGCCGCGTTGCAACACTGGAGGCCCTGGGTTCGAATCCCCCTGTGGTGCAAGTGGTAGAAGTGCCGCTCTGTTACACAGGAGGCTCAAATCCCAGGGGGCTGAACTCGATGATCTCTAAGGTCCCTTCCAACCCGCACGAGACTATGATACTATGATGATGATGATAATGGAGACACTGAAATTATCCTCAAGTTGTGTTAAAGGACAAAGCAAAATAAAACTTCTTTTGATTAGGTTCTGTAATGCTCTTGGTAAGACAGTACCACAAACTGAATAGAACAGGTTGAAGAACAATCTATTTGTGAAAGAATTTATAACCAGTAACTCAACACAAGCTCAAATACAGAGTAGAAGCTTCTACACCTAAAACTTTAGGTAATTTCTGAGGCTTGCTCATGACCTAGGCAGGAAGAGCTGAAGCAGTAGGGTTCACCATTTTTATATTTCATATTTAAGCCTATAGGCCTATTCCATTGCCTCAGGGCTAGGGAAGGCCAGGGCACTGTGAGGGAACTGGCTTTGCTTAGTCCTGAGAAGGCTCAGGAAGGATCATAGTGTCGACTACAGTTGCCTACTGGGAGTATGGAAGATGAAACTTGACTTTTCTAACAGGTATACAGTGGTGGGAGGATTAGAAGCAGCAGGCCCACTCTGCAGCGAGGACAACTTCCAGTTATTCAATGGAAAAGACTCTCTCTATGAGGGTGCTCAGACATGCAACTGGCACTCAGAGATGCATGGTTAATGGTGGTGACTGTGCTGAAAAAGTGCTTAGTAGCTGAGAATTTGCTCTACTGAAGGGTGTTACCATGTTCTTTGTAGCTATTGTAGTTTCCATGGAAACAAAGATGAGGCATTACTTTTGGAGCAACCAACATATTTTATATTCAGCTCCAGACAATTCCTCTTCACTCAGTGCAGCTCAGGCAAGCCTTAAGACTGGATATTCATTACCTAATTTATCTACTTATTCACTTTGTAGAGTGAACAGCATTAGCAACCCTAACTACTACTGACAGACATAATACAGTATTCTTGAAAATTTCCAGTAAACACTATGACAGTTTTCTAATAGTTTCTACCATATTTCCCTATTCTTAGTATTAGAAAATGTTCTCCTCTTATATAATGTAATTATCTTTACTTCACACTAAATATTTTCATTTTGTCTTCTCAACTGGATACAGAAAACAAACCACTAGCAGCTTTACAGTATTCTTTCATATACTGGAAGATTGTAATCCCATCCTCCCCCAGTCTGTTCTTTCCTAGACCAAACAAAACTAATCCTTTTAACCATTCTTTCCAGGTCAGATTTTGTGAACCTTTATCTGTGTACAATAACATGCTGAAGAAATTCCCATTCCTGAACAGGTGATGTCAAAAGGTCAGGTCAGTTTTTTTCTGAGCTAGTGAGGTGAGACTATTTAGATGACATTTAAAAATACAGATATTTAAAAAAAAAAAAAAAAAAAAAAAAAAAAGTTGGTGGAAGAAAATCTACTTGCTGGTCTAATTCTTAGGTAATGCACCACATCATTAATTCTGCTAGACAGTCAAGTGAGACTTTCAGAATTATTTTTCCAAATGAAAGAATTGGAAAACCTAACTAATCTTTCCAGTTATGCCGTTAGACAAACAGTATTGAATGTTTGGCTTCCTTTCTCTGCAACTTCTATAGGATTGCTTTATGCATGTTATAAATTATTTGTGATTTGAATGCAATGTGAAACACACACATGAACTAGAAATCAATATTCATCCAAGGTGCATAGTAGCATCTTCATGCTGCAAACTAAAGGCTGAGCATAGAAGTGTCACTCTTTGTTTAAGAACACATATATTCTCCAGCAACTTAGTACTCAAAAAATATTCAAGTTTTCCTGTTTGAAATCTCTAGATTCTTATTCTAACTTTGCAGACTTATAAAAATTTTAAAACATTTATTTTTATGACACACAAATTACATTTCTTTCTTTACACAGTAACTAGGAAAAGCCTTCTGTATCTTTGAGGGTCTCCCTTATTGCCTTTTAAAAGGAACTGCTTGAGGCGAAATCAAACTTCCTTTCCATTTTTTATTATTAATATGTTTTTTATCATCAGATACATTTTTCTCTAAAACACTGAAATTTTCATTACTCATTACACTTCTATTTTCCACAATTATTTAGCCTATAATGGTATATTTGGTTCTATGTGTTGTTTTGAAGAATTCAATGCTTATAACTTAACCCCCAATAAATTTGTCAATAGATTTGTTTTTCCACATCAGCAATACTGTTTCAAAGAACTGTATAACTTCCTGTTTCACATGTTCCATTATTAAAATTCTCAATAAGACACTGGGGAAGAAAAAAAAAAAAAAAAAAAAAAAAAAAAAAGAAACACTTAACCGAGTCTTCTACTATGCATTCTTGAAACTGCAAAGGAAAGATGTAAGACATAAGATTACTACAACCTAATCTTTGGAAGACTACAATGCTCACATCCATTGCTGTCAGAGACAAGGGAAATCTGAGGACAAAGTAAGAGATAGAACTTATAGTCCTTCTCCTCTCTTGTCTCATATCCTACACATGATCATGATTATTCTTATGTAGCAGAGTTCTCTATCCCCTTTATACTCATTCATCTTAGCCCAGCATAAGGAACTTATGAATTAAGACTTATGAAAGATGATAGCCAAAATTAGATTCATTTTTTTGTACATTACTTCTTTTCCATATGGTTACTTTCCATGCTAGAAATATTTTATTACTATAATACCTATTACCATTTGAGTTTTTGTGAATCAAATTAATGTTTGGGTGGCATTTTACACCGACTATAATGAGATCATTGTAAGGTTCAGTAGAAGAAGCAGTCTGTCTTACAGCAATAACCTTTTCATGCCATTTCATTTTATTCAAAATATAATCATCCTGTAAATTAAAATAGGAACATGAAAAGAAAGCCTGACGTCATCATTTTTTAATCTTTGCTTAATGGCAGCATTAATAGTGTAACACTGTTGTCTGTGACATTCCATGTAGGATTTTTTTTTATTTTTTTATCTTTTATTTTTTGTAAATAAATGTTCATGTCTTTCCTTCTGATACTAAGAACTTGCAAAGGCAAAGCCTCTCGTGCTGGATGGACAGCTGGCTGAATGTGAGCCAGCAGTGCATCCAGGTGGCCAAGAAGGCCAATGGCATCCTGGCTTGTATCAGGAATGGTGTGGTGAGCAGGACTAGGGAAGTAATCATACCCTTCACCTTGAGTACCGTGTTCAGTTTTGGGCACCTCAGTACAGAAAGGACATTGAGGTGCTGGAGCAGTTCCAAAGAAGGGCTTGGAGAATATGCCTCATGAGGATATACTGAAGGAACAGGGGATGTTTAGTCTGGGGAAAAGAAGGCTGAGGGGAGACCTTATTGCTCTCTTCCAACAACTGAAAGGTGATTACAGAGAGAGTGAGGCTGGTCTCCTCACTGGTGACAGGTAATAGGATGAGGGAAATGGCATCAAGTTGCACTAGGTTAAATTTAGGTTGAGTATCAGGAAAAACTTCTTTATGGAAAGGGCTGTTAAGCACTGGAACAGGCCCCCCAGGGAGGTGGTTGACATCATGTTGACACTTAAACACATCTCTGGATGTGTTTAAAAACCATTTGGATGTGGTGCTCAGGGAAATGATATTGCAGTGGGTTGTTAGGGTTAGGGTAGTACAGCTAGGATTCAGTTGGACTTGATGATCTTGAATGTCTTTTCCAACCTGAGCAATTCTATGAGTCTATGATTCTCTGATATTTTTTAAGTTTCCTTGCAGACTGAATTTATAAAATGAAATACATGTTATGTGCATGTAATGCAGAACAAAAGTAAATCTTTATCATTAGTTGCTACAGTTCTACTTTAGGATTATTTATTGTATCTGCAGACAGAATTAAATTTGATCATTTTACAAAAGTTTCCTTATTATTTGGTGATGGATAATGTTTACAGAAATCTTTACAAAATATTTTTATTTAGCTGGTACACATTATTGCTTGACTTTATTCAAACTGTAGCAAATAGAACAATTCATATGATTGTCTTCTAATCTCAGAGAACAAACAAATTTAATTTAAAATTACTGTTATTTATTGTTTTTACTTTTAATTAATTTAAAATTACTGTTATTAAAATTTAATGTTATTCTCCCAATATGCAAAGAAGTCCTCACAGAATCTTTTAAAGAAAGATCTTAATATTTTACTTGTGTAAAGTAAACCAAGGGCAATTTAATACATTTCATCATGTATTTTCTCAATTGTTTCATTATTTCCTCTTAACTTGTTGTGAGAACAACTACAGAGGACAATTATACCAGCTGCTATAAAGCTCAGTGTAATTCAAATATAATAGCTTTAATGATTAATTTTGCTCTTTTCCCCAGTGTTGTTATTAACCATAAGTTAAGAATTGGTTAACATTTTTCTACCTGAGTTAAAGTCCCTTAGCCATCTGCTTTCACAAGGAAAAATAAATATTAATTCAAGTTGATTCTCATACTCTCACTTTGTTTAAAAACAATTTTTCAAATGACACTACTTCTCTACATTAATATTTATGTTACAATTGGGCATTTTCAATTCAATATTACTATTTATGTTGCAGCATTTGAGTCTCTTCTGAGCCTCACTTAAAATCTAATTGATATATAAGACAGAAAATGAGAATAAAAGGAATTTCAAAATAAACATAATTGGATTAAAAGAAAATATATACATTTTAAAATTTCATCTTCATGCCAAAGACCTGAAAGCTGGAAAATCGAGATTAAAATAGAGGCTTCATTTTTGATTGCTTGAAAGTTCAAACTCATTATTTACATGTTCATGTAGCACATAAAGTGGTGAAGGATAGAATCATAGAATGGTGGAATCATTGAATCATCGAGGTTGGAAAAGACCTCCTAGATCATCCAGTTAACTGGTTGCCTATCACCTAGTTTTCACTAAACCACGCCCCTCAGTACAACATCTAAATGTTTCTTCACCACATCCAGGGACAATGACCCCACCACCTCCCTGGGCAGCTCATTCCAGTGCCTGACTATTCTATCAGAGAAGAATTTTTTCCTAATGTCCAGCTTGAACGTCTCCTTGCAAATCTTGAAGCCATTCCTTCCAGCAGTTATCTTCCTCTCATCCCTCAAAACAAATGGCTGTATTGCAGGGAAAAAGAAGTAGAACACTTTGTTGTATTACTAAGGTAGCAGCACAAAGGCAGGTAGGAGAGAAACAGAAACAGTTTCTGTCTTTTTTTAACATGGGTGATTTGGTCACCTACTAAACATTATGGTAATCAGCATAAGGTTCACTTTATAGAATCACAGAATCATAGAATCACCAAGGTTGGAAAAGACCTAAAAAATCATCCAGTCTAACCGTTCACCTATTACAAATAGCTTCCACTAAACCATGTCCCTCAACACAATAGCCAATCGCTCCTTGAACACCCCCAGGGTCAGTGATTCCACCACCTCCCTGGGCAGTGCATTCCAGTGCCTCACCACCCTTTCTGAGAATATTTCCTAATGTTCAGCCTGAATCTCTCAATATCTTCATATCGTGAGTCCATTTCAGATGTAATATAACTGAATATGTATGTAACCAAAGACCTATGTCAACATAGTCCCACTTTCATCTACCAGCAAGGTTTCAAATCCATCCCTATTATTACCTAAGATGCAATTAGCTACTAAATTCCAAACTGAAGGAGATGCTGGAATCAGGATATCATGCTGTATCAAATATGTACCTGTCACAAACATAAAACAGTTTAAAAATTTCTAGCTAATGTAAGGCAATGCTTTTGTGCAAACACTACTCTTTCACAGCTTTATCTTAAGTGGAAAGGATTTCCAGAGCCACAAAGGAAATGATGTAACCATCTTCTCTGTATTTTTGTAACCTAAAAAATAAAAATAAAAAAAAAATTTGCTGGCTGTTGGTAAGTGCAATTACTACTTGTGCCTCCAAACCACAAGAAAATAATAAGGCTGTTTTTTCTGTGCATGCTGAACTTAGTGTCATGGCCATGACCACCCCCTAAAGAAGAGAGCATGTTGTGAACAGAATATCATATTGGAATCACATCACACATCCTGGAAACTTCCTTCCAAATAAAAAAATTTTCACTCATTTGAAATTTGAAAAGGATATTAAATGTACCCATATCCAATGTCTGGTTCCACTCGGTATTATTAGAATGGTAGTCCATCCTCCTTTTTTTTTTTTTCAGTGCAATAGTCCCAGTATTTTCAAGACATGTTGCAAAGAAAGTCCTTTTATATTCCAAATAATTTTGTTATTCTGCTTCCAAACACAGATTCTAGCATGTAGTTCACATGTAAGTATTGCACTGGCAAAACACCTCTCTCTTTTACTTACATCAACGTCACACCAAATCATAGAATGGCCTGAAAAGGACCTCAAAGATAATCTAATTTCAATCCCCCTGTGTTGTAGTTTTGTGATTTTTGTTGTTGGCATTCCACATCAGAACATCATGCAGAACAGCAGCAGTTAAAGAGTTAATGTTCTGGTTCCGTGTTACTGCCTTTTGGGACATTTTGGGTTCTGGGGGGTGAGGGGAGGGGAGCATCCCCAGAGGATTTTGTGGGGAGAGGAAGTGGGGTGGAAGTCCAGACCACACCACAGCCGCTCTTGGCCTCTGGCCATCTCAGCTCGCTGTGGAGAAAAGCATGTGTTTCCCTTGCACTGTCATGGTTTGCCCCGTGACACCCTGCTATGTGCAGGGTCAGCAGTCACTAGACCAGGCTGCCTGGAGCCACATCCTTGAATGCCTCCAGGGATGGGGCATCCACAACCTCCTTGAGCATCGTGTGCCAGTGCATCAGCATCCTCTGTGTGAAAAACTTCCTCCTAACGTCTTAACCTCCCCTGTCTTAGTTTAAAACCATTCCACCTTGTCCTGTCACTCTCCACCCTCATAAACTGTCATACCCCCCCTGTTTATTCGCTCCTTTCAAATATTGGAAGGCCACAATGAGGTCTCCCCGGAGTCTTCTTTTCTCCAAGCTAAACAAGCCCAGTTCCCTCAACCTTTCTTCACAGGAGAGGTGCTCTAGCACACTGATCATCTTAGCGGCCTTCCTCTGGACCCACTCTAAGAGCTCCATGTCCTTCCTGTACTGGGGGCTCCAGGCCTGGATGCAGTACTGCAGATGGGGCCTCACAAGAGCTGAGTAGAGGGGGACAATCAACTCCATCTCCCTCCTGGCCACCCCTTTTTTAATGCAGCCCAGAACACAGTTGCCGTTCTGGGCTGCAAGCGCACACTGCTGGCTCATGTCCAGATTCTTGTCCACCAGGACCCCCAAAGCCTTTCTCCACAGGGCTGCTCTCAAGGAGGTCTTCCCCGAGTCTGTATAAATACCTGGGATTGCCCCGGCCCAACTGCAACACCTTGCACTTGGCATTATTGAACCTCATTAGGTTTTCATGGGCCAACTTCTCCAGCCTGTCCAGGTCCCTTTGGATGGCTTCCCTTCCCTCCAAAGTATTGAACCACTCAGCCTGGGGTCACTGTTGAGGGTGCACACAATTCCATTGTTTCTGTCACTGATAAAGATGATGAAGAGCACCAGTACCAAGCCTTGGGAAATACCATTTGCAACTGGCCTCCACCTAGACATAGAACTGTTGATCACAATCCTTTGGCTCTGACCAGCCAACCAATTCTTAATCCACAGAACAGTCCATCCTTCAAATCAATACCTCTCCAATTTAGAGAGAAGGACATGGTGAGGGACCATTTCAAAGGCTTTGCTGAAGTCCAGGTAGATGACATCTATCGACCTTCCCCTGTCTACATCGTTGAAGCATCTCACAATTTTAACCTGGAATAGTATTTACTTCAAACAATACCAGCACTCTTTGGAAAATGTTGAATAAGTGAGATCAGCTTTTACTGTTGTTGCTTATAGTTTGTCATTCATTTTACATCTTCACTCCTGGTTCTCTTGTTCTGACAAAGTAGACTCTGTTAGTACATCATAGTTCTGTATCTACCTAGCACCACATCAGTGATACCAAAGGAATACAACAGAAAACCACAGTTCACTGGAAAATCCTCATAAAATCACAGAATCACAGAATTGTAGGGGTTGGAAGGGACCTCTAGAGATCATCGAGTCCAACCCCCTTGCCAAAGCAGGTTCCCTACACCAATACTCCATATCTGCTTTCTGCTAGGCCACTGTCTTATTCTTTGCTCCGGTGAACTTTTTCCTTATTTTTTTTTTCCTTATGTGGTGTGAAGTGATGTTTTTGACAACAAAATGTTCTTATGCTACAGCTTCACAGCTTTTTAGGCACTTGCTTTGGCAAAAGTCCTTTTTATAGACATCCCTAAAGGTGGGTTTCTAATTCCTGAAGATAATCGATCCAGAGAAATTCTCATCTCCATAACCATGTTCAAATACTTCTCTACTCTGTTGGCTGCTGTGTCTCTTTCTCAGTCCATCTTTTGCCTAGAGAATTTTCACATCCTCCAGTCTATCAGTGGTTCTACAAAACTATTTCTAACTATTGACCTTTCATATCAAACTTAAGTTTTACAGAGACCATGACTTAAATAAGAAAAAATCTTCTTTGGTATAATTTGTCATAAATTCTTACCTGCATTTCTGTATGTTACTCAAATCAAGACTTGCCACTGAGTTTGCATCCTCTGGAATGGAATGTTCCTAAAAGGCTGTCAGTCAGAGTGATGAGAAATTGCTTCCCTTATGTTTTATCCCATTGTGACATTCAACCAGCTGAAGGTAGTTGAAGTCACCCATTATTACTACCTCATTAGGCTTAGTTGATTCTTTGATCTACTTCAACATTTTGGACTCAATATCCGTTTCCTGATCAGAAGGCTCAATAGTATAGAACTAATACTGTTCCCTCAGCTCTATGACCTAATCTGTCCTTCCTGTTAGTTTATAGTCAGGTATTACACTCTCCTATTGATTTTGTCATTCCAACATTCTTTTGTAATGGTGTTATGGTTTTGTAATTTGGCTGGTGTTGGTATTCCACATCAGAACACCATGCCTAATAATGGGAGTAAAGGGGACAAGTTTTTTTTTTTTTTTTCTGTGGACTACCTTAAATGGGCATGTGGGGAGCGGCACCGGAGGGGAAGTGGGGAAAGGGACAGGGTTGCTGGCCCAGCTCCCTGCGAGGGGACAGCGCGGTCGGAGCTTCCCGTCTTCTACAGCTCCATTGGTGAGACTGGGGACTTGGTATTCACTTTGTTGAAACTCTCTTATTGTTTAGCGTTATTAGGTTATTAAACTGCCGTTCGTTCTCAGATCACCTTTTTCCTCCTTCATTTTTTTTTTTTTTTAGACCCAATCGCAATCTCCCTTCCCTTCCCCTCTCTCGAAACGCACGTGGCCCGACTGCGCCGTGCCGTGCAGTGCAGTGCCGCTAGAGAAAGGGGGGCACTTTTGTTCCTGCTCCCCCGGGTTTGTTCCCACTATACCGGAGTAAGCTCTAGAGAGAACTCCGTGACAAATGGCTACTATGTGAAGATCCTCTTTCTTTGCCAAGAATTTCAGATCACGTATTTTTTCCTTTACACTTCTTATGTTGGTATACAGATATGTACAGGTTTTGTATGCATTCAGGGAAGCAGGGAGTTGGCCACGTCGTTTTTTATTTAACTCTAAAGTTTGTCACTCTATTAGCTTTCCAGAATATCTCAGTTGACCCTCCTTCACTTTTGCTGTACATTTCATTCTCGTCCCTTACACCTTTTGTATGACTGACATCATTAACAGATGTCTCTGAACAGTCTGAGCCCTCATTTGTCAACTTTTCCTCAACTCCTATATGATAAGCCACACTCATTAATTTCCTACAGCAGCAATCTATTGTTACTGCAGTTCAAGACAATGTCATCCACAAAGGTTTTTCCTCCTCTGTGTAAATATCCCAATGAAAATCCCACTTCTCATCCTTTAGCCACAATACTGAAAACATTCTTAAAGTATGAAACCTGCACATTAACATAAAATCATTTCAGAAATGAGCATAGAAAGACTTCACCAGGTTTTGCAGATAAGTTTCTAGACATCTTTTAGTAGTTTATTTTACTGGCACGGAATACATCTATCACAGTGAGCTCCTCTCAGACTTCTTATGAAAGTCTGTTCATCAAGTCCTGGCCTCACCATCTTCCTATTTGAGACTCTACTCAGCAACTTGTTTTTATAGCCTACAAGAACCAAAAGATTAATCTTTTTAGCAATTCAATTTTTTATATTATCTTTCACATTCAGTAACTGAAGTAATATGCAATTCATATTAAGAGTAAAGATCCCATACTAATATTTCCCTTGGAACTTAAAGCTGCAAAACAAAATTAAAAGTCCTTGCTGCTAAATTAGCCACAATATAATAATGAATGAAAGAAAGAGACATTAAATACTCAAAAAATATTAAACAATGAAAGTTGTTTGTGACAGAGCAGAAACACCTTTGCCATTGTCTAATCATCAAACATACTTATTTGTGAGAAAAAGTACAGAATTTAATTTATAACTCACAGTCTTAGGTATGTGTGAGACAGCTGCTAAATATGACTGATATAAATCTCAAATGTTTTCATCAGATGCATTGGAAAGCAATAAGAACAAAAGAAAGTGCTTCTATTCTAACAGAAGACCAAACTCCTGTAAACAATCATGCTTTTAACTCTTGTGGAGAAGCATTTTAGAAGGGTTCACTAATGTAGTGTATAATTAATATTTATAATGAGTAGCAGGGAGACTAAGAGAATGAGGATTTATAATTTGGGTTATATTCAGAATTTTTTTTCCACTAAGAACTGAAATGTGATAGTAATACCATGTTTTTGGTGGGTTTAAACATGTAAATGCTTAAGCAAAGATGGTTGGCTGCATCATTATGTAGATATGAGACCTGACTCATTTTGATAGCAAGATGTACTGTGGCTGTACTCAAAGCACGGGCTGTGGGATCAAAAAAGCCTGTCTCCAGCTGTGTCTTACCTTTAATGTATAATGCTGATAACTTGGTCACCTGGAAGGTGCTATGGAAACAGATCGATTTTATTACCGGAGCAGTCAACTTTTTCGCTTTGTTCAGTCAGAATTACCATTAATTTACTGCAAGCAGTGGTGTTAAAAATCACTGGTTTTCTATATTTTTTTCCTACTTCAGCTTATTAAAATATTATACTCATCATTTAAACGCTATTTTTTATTTTACAATTTTACACCAAAAGCATGTACAATATTTTTTATTCATTTATGCAAGTAAATGCAAAAAAGAAGATAAATGTCCTGAATTGTTCATGGTTACACTACTTTGGTGTAAAGAATATAAGGTAAAAGACCTTCATTTTATTATGTTATATTATATTATATTTCTTCTTTTTTAACTCAGTTTTCATATAGAACAACAACTAAATAAGTTTCCACATGTTTTACTTTGTTGAAAAGTAGTTGTAAATGCAAGTAAATGTAAGTAAGTGGTACTTTGGTAACAAGCTAGGATGGCTGGACTGCCGGGCCTTCAAGCAATGCATACCACAAGTGGGAGACTGTTGAGGAAGAAATATGATGAACCCTTCCACTTCAATTGTTTTCGTACTAACCCCATAGATATTTTGTATGTTCATAACATTTGGAGATTATACCCAGTCTTTCCTATGGAGCTGGAAATGACAAAGAGAAAATTCTGACAGCTTCTGTGGGGCTTTGTATAACTGAAGTTTTTCAGAAGTACCACTATTTGCCTTGTGGTATAGGAAGAATAAGTCACGTACAGTTGCAGCTTTGGATTAAAATGTACTGGGGTGTTTCTCCAACACACAGAAGGACTGTTATTTTGAAATGTGCACTCTTTAACAATACCAAGTATCAAGAACTCTTCTCATAGTTCTATTATAAAAATCATATGTGTTTTCTTCAATAGGCATGTACATTACAGTAAGAATATATTTATAGGAAGAAAAGCAATTTCAGCAGTCAGGAAACCTCAAGTACAAGCTTACTCTTGGGCCAATACTAAGCAAAGGAACCATAAACAGCACTGTACCATCATGCTAATATATCACATGGTTTCCGATGGTCCTTGTGGGCCTCAACTCTTTCTCCCAGTACAAAGTACACAATAGGCTTACCAATCTTGCACACCACATTGAGTTCCTGAGAGCCTTCTTTTAAAGTACTCCATCCATCTTTCACCTGCCATGTAAGTGTTGCAGTTTATGTATACATCATTCATTGTTTAGTTAGAACTTGTCTGTCAGCTCAGAGTACTTACCCTTTCCCAGGACTGCAGAACTTGCTTCTTCACAGAGGAATACCACTTAACACTGGCACCTGCTTAGCACTGTAAATACATCCAGATGGGATCATCTCCCTACAGATCCTCAACCTGCTGCAGGAAGATTCCTCACAACTCAGCTATTTATTCTTCCATAGGTACCCGTGCATAGATCTTTGTAGCTATTCAGAAAGGGAATGGTGACTGTGGCTCAAACTACATCATTTTGATGCAAGTCAGAAGTGTACAGCGAAGAAATGAGAGTAGACTATGTTGGTAAGCACTGTTTGGGCTGTTCAGTTAAAGTGGTGTTTTGTTTGTGGCTTTTTTTTTCTCAGTGCTTTATGTAATGGGCTGTTAAAGAAACTTTCATCACCAGCAACTACCCCACAATTTACTCTCTTGTCTTGTTAGCACTAGCCTCTGTAACAAAAGCCTTGAAGACAGAAAACTCCTAGCTGTACATACCAAGGAGATGACATTTAAGAGTGCTACCTGCAGAATTTTTCCACTACTAACTTTTAGTTTCACGTGTTTTACTACCCAAACATAAAATTTCAAGTTGTAGTAGGATAAATGGATTCAACAAGGTATTTCAGACCAATGAGTGTACAAATGAAAGACGCAACTTCTTTCATAAACATTCACAAGGAGGTAGAGCATGCAACTAGGGACCTGGAGAAGCAGAAATGTAATCTAGGGCTGCATGTTGATTAGCTCTTAAGGTAACAAATTCTGCTTGCATTGATGTAAACGGGGCTCAGCAAAACTGAAACATCTTGGGTTTCTGCTGTTCAGCTAGGTTTTGTATTTTAGCCTGTTCATGATTAATTCCAGATTATTCACAGTTGTCTCTTGAAAAACTGGAGTACTAAATACATTTTGTACATTATCATTCATCTATTTAGGTAAAAATTCTAAGTGTCTGATAATACACAACCTTTCGGCATGAAGAGTATTTTTCTCTGTAGTGCTAGGTGAGCAATGTTAGACTAGTACAATTCTGTCACAAAAGTTAGCTGCCTGGAAAATTCTCCTGAAGTACCCACACTTTTCTGTTTGCACAAGCTGTCAAAGCTGGAAACTGGTATTAACAGTACTTTCAGATTCCAATTAAAATAACATGTATGTTTGGAACTTTAAAACATGTATTTCACCTAAAAAAAAAAAAAAAAAAAAAAAAAAAAAGTGCATCTACAAAATCATTTGAGACTACAAACAAAGAAGACAGAAACCCTGCAAGAACCTCATCTTAGGCCTGCTATTCTCATAGTAAATTTCTGAAAAAAATAAAAACAAAGAAAAAAACCCCAAAAACAACCCTAAACAATCTAATGTCAAAATGTTTCTCTTTCATACCAGTAAGAAAGATAGAATTTTACTTTTCAGATTTGAGAAATGGTACACATTCAATTAATTATGATCCAGAAAAACTACCTTATTTTGAAAAACAAAAAAAGCCCTCAACAAGTTCATCAACCTCATATTACTGCACGGTACCGAGACGGATTTTGTGCATTTTCCTCAATTTGCTACTGGCAAGATTTCTAAATTTGAGAACATGAAAACCATATGTTGAAATTTGACAGTTGTGATCAAATGACAACAGAGATCTGTTAGTTCTCTCTTTAACTTTGTACATATACATGTTAAAAAATGCTCCCTAAAATCACCACAAGGATTAACTGCTCTAACATATGTAAAGATAGAAGTCCAAAATTAGCTTTGAAAATTACATTAATAGGGTTATCAAGATAAACAATACAAATCTACGTCTCAAAAATTCAATAATATTATTCACATTTATTAAAGAAAATGAGTTCAGTTAAAAAATAAACAAAGTTCTCCCTTCGCTTTATTTCATACTAGTTTTGACCTACATTTACAGTGACACTGAATGGACCTTTCAGAATCTGATCTATTTTTAACATTTCTTTTCATCTTTGAATATCACTCGAGAATCCCAGATGCCTTGCTACACTGTCTTCTGCTTCTCTGCAATGATATCTCAGAGCAAGAATACTTTTTACTTGATCATAACAGAATAATCTTACTCTTAACTATCACTACAGATCTGGCAGCAGATAGAGCGTTAGGGTCCTTATGCCATAAGTCTATAATTAAACTTTTCAGTGGAGCCTCAGCCTCTGTTTCAAGTCTGGTCATATTTAAAAAATAAACATGAGAGTTGTTTTCGCATCAGGATGTGGTGGCAATCTAACTGGTTCAACCTCATCTTGCTTAAATATAGTTGTTGATTAATGGGTCCTAGCATGGCTTTCCTGGGAAAAGCAGACATCAAATTGTTTCTGGAATGCACTTAAAAATTTCTTGAGAATTTTCTCTTGAATATTTTTACTTGTATATGGTGGTTCAGATATGCAGTTTTACATACAAAGTATTTTAAAGTTGCATTTAAGCCTTGAAAATGGATTAATAGAGCGATCACTCTAAGGAAAATACTGGCTGTTCCCTAGACAATCTGGGGGATAAATAAAATGTCTGCATCATTCTGCAGCACTGAAATTATGGGGTCAGTAGCCAGTCGTGGCACATGCTGAGGGACAGAGCAAGAATCTAGTGGAAGAGCAGATGTCCCCATGACTCCTGCTTGCTAATGTCTTCTGGTAGTTAGTTTTATGTATTTGCATGCTAAGGTAATGAAGTAACTCCATGGTTGTTCCAGAGAAATTTTCCTCTCAGAGACGTCTCTGATGATATAAGTTAGGGAAAACCTGCAATTATTTGGACAATATGCAATGAACACACTATTCTAAAAATGGTGGCATTAAGTATTCTACCAGAAAAAGCCCCAAATCAAGACTTCTCTTCTTGCCCGGTACAAAATGAAAACGACTACTTAGCAAATCATACCACTTTGCATATTTGCTCCAGTCCTTAAACTAATTTCTCTATGGAGAAAAGAAGTCCTAATGCAATTTTTGAAGCTCTGTAAATACAGAATGTATACCAATGCTTTTTAACACTTTCCATAGTCATATATCCATGTCAATTTGCCCACAGTTCAGCTAGTTTAGGAAGGATGGAACTTGTGTTAACGCCAAGTAACTAACAAGAGACACTTCATTATCTTATTTTAATTCTGTGAATTCTTGCAAAGGTCTTTATAACACCGAGGAGAGAGTTGAGTGGGGGGACTGGGAAAGGAGTAGCAAATGAAGCAGGCACATGGTTTTCATTTGGGGGAGGGAGTCTGTTATGAAATTTACTTGACTGCTGCAGGCAATATTGGAGGATTAAATGGAAACTGGCTGAACCTTAGCTTCCAGTTAATAAAGAACGTTCACTCTATAAAGTTTCCTTATAGCACCTTTTTACATAATGAGCTTTAACTAAATTCTGTCAGCACGGAAAGTGGTTCATATGGTTTAAGATGCGTCTTACATCAGGAATTCAGAAGCTTTTCCTTTCAAAGGCAGAGAAACAGCTTTAAAGAAGAAACTGAGTTTCTAAGCAGTAGATACTGTTTCTTTCCCATGTCTCATGCTTTCAGCTACAGACTCGAACAAATCTATGGCAGGATGTTGATCTCATTAGCTGCAGTTATTCTTTACCTGAATATTCATATACTGTACTATAATTCTCAGTCTCCAGGAAAAAAAAATGTGAATTCCGATGGTATTACTGTAAGAGATAAGAAAAATAAGAAACACTTCTCACACTCATTTGAATTTAGTTTTCTCAGTTTTCAAATGGTTTCATTATTTTAGTTTGGGGCTCAAAACAGCTTTGTTTATACTGCCTCTTTCCAAAAGCTACCTGACTCATCAAAGTGTTTCCTTTCTTTCCTCTTTTTAGACCTTCAAGAACTTCAGAACTTTTCCAATTTCAGAAAGCTCAGTCTTGCATAAACACAACTGGATGGCATGAAGAGATACATGAACACAGGAGCATCCATAGTTCTCCCCTGATCTTTTGTTTTTTCCCCCCCCACTCAATTAAGCTCTTAATTGTTACAAACAATAACAATCAATGATATTTTGTACCATTTTTCTGGGAGAAATATTGGAGTATGTTGTTTCAGGCATTGTTTAAGCATAAAACCTCTGTTGTCATTCTAAGTGGACACAAAAGCCAAAACCTAATATTTGAAACACTTCTAAGGATATAAGTAATTTACCAGTGCACAATGTTCCTGGGATAATAAATTAGATACATTGTTCACATGTGCAATTGAAACTTAGTTTGTATTTGCAGAACAGTAATTTTAAAATCAGTTAAATTGTTGTGTCTTTTTGTGTTTTTTTTTTTGTTTTGTTTTGTTTTGTTTTGTTTTGTTAATAATACGGTATTGTAGAGTTCTTGGAGTCTTTTAGAAGTAAAGGAGTATTTCAGGAGTGATATCTTGAAAGTATTTGATTTTTCAACCCATTGTTCAAGACAAAATATTAAAAGAATAAAGACTGGAGACAAATGAAGTATTAATTTCAATTGGAAACTAAATACTGATATTCATCTTCTGATAAAGTAGGAAAGAACTTGGCCTCAAAATCTTACTTTGAGATAAAGGATCAAAAAAAGTTCTCACATTCTAAACAGCTGCAAAAATACACTGTACACAATATTTGTTTTCCTGATGAATCTATTTAAAATAAAGATTTACCAAACAGGTCCAGTCAAAAACTACTATTGCCTAGTGAATTAACTATTCATTTGAACTCTTCAAATCACTCTCCTTATAAATAATATTCAAATGAATTCACTGAAGTTTCTAATACAGTTAGGTACTGAGTGTAATTTGATAAATCTATGACCATCATTACAAAAGGAATAGCTATGATGAGGTAAAATATAGAAAAATGTAGAATGCTATGTTTGATTCTTATTGAGTCGATAATGAAGCTAGAACACAGAAATTAAAATTTTACTAGCAGAAAGGAGTTGCAACAATATAAACAGGTAACAGTGAAAACAAAATCAAAGAGTTTTAGAATGTTACATGCATTCTCCATTTGTTTGATTGTAATTTGGCAGCCACAATTATTTCCTTAAGCTTCATCACACAGTTAAAGTTTCTGGTAAACTAACTCAGCAAAAGGGGAAAAAATAATTTTACAAGTCCAATATAAAATGTGTTATTTATATTGTTTTCCGGTAGTAATCAGCATTGTCTGACGTGCACGTAATTTGTTGAATGCCAAAGACTCTCATGTCTGGGTAACAGTTGTTGGCTGATTTTGCTGAAAGCTGTGTGTCAGACCAGGAATCCGTTTGCGGTAAAACAGTTCATGCAGGAAGGTAGGCAGCCTGCTTCCTCATTCTGTACTAATGATGCCTCTTCCCAGCAACTGTATTTTCCACTTTGGACCCTTGCTCGAAGTCCCTAGCTCTCCTCTGAGGGAATGCTGGTGAAGAAAGTATATCCCCTTCTCAAAGACTCAGTTCCCAAAATTAACCAAAATGAAAATAAGATGGAAAACAAGTTAAGACAATTAATAACTGTATTTTGTGTTTCCTGCCCAAGGATAGCAATACTTTCTGTGTTAGATATACAGGCCTCATATAATTAAAGTATTACTTTTTGCAAACATTTCTATTGGGTTATAAAGAGACAGTGAAATGAAGGGGTACAAAGGAAAAGAATGAAATGTCATGTGCACGGCTTTTCAGAAACACTGGGAAAGTGCTGTGGCACTAACTGAATCGCAGCCAACCTCTTCCTAGCTCCACTCCATCTCCCAGTCCTGTGAGAGGAGAAGTACCAATCACAAACCCACTAATCCCCTTCTCTTCCCCTGCCCCTGGTGCCCAACCTAGAGCAGGGATGAAAGAGCAGTAATATAATTGTGCTGGCAGGGAAGCTGCTTTAAACCCTGCAAGAATGCCCCAGGGTGGACAGTAATCCAGGGATGACTGCATTCCAGAGGCCACACAGGAACTGTATGGCACAAGCTGGGAAAGAACCCAGGGCCTCTGTTACAACAACCTAATTCTTGATAGTAAGTCTATCCTTTCTTCCTCCTTAATCCTTTATTTTATTTTCAGTAACATGATAGAATCTAATATACCTCCTAACCCCATTAGTACTGCATGCCAGTCCCTGGTCCATCTACAACAGTCCTGAAAACACTTCAGACTGCACTTATTCAAGCCACCCTAATCAAAACGAAGTGTCTCTCAATTAATTATCCCTCTACAATCTGCATTCCAATCCCTCTTCATAATTGACAATTACTTGCCTATTCTTCTTCACAAAGCCTGGAGTAAATTGGATAATTTTAGCATTTGTTTTATTTTGACTGTTCCTAAATTTAACGTGGGAAACTCTTTGCACCCCCTCCGCTTCCTGTTTTGGTAAAACAAGTTAGTTAGAATCCATGTCTTCACAATTAAATTTTCAACAGCACATTGGGAAGGTCATTGCCTCAGCTGTTTATTGATCTCATTATTACAAAAAGTATGTGGTTATATCTATGTCTGGACTTGTATCACACTTTTTTAAAAGGCACTAAATAACATAATCAAAATATTATATTTAATACAAACATTATATATTAAGGCCTGCTCTCCAATTTCTTCCAGGCCAACACACTGCAAAGTATTTCTCAGTTCATATTAAACACATGAGAGCATTTGTGCTTATGATTAGGAAGCAGCTCTTGACCTTCTAAACTTGTATTGTTCCCTGATGAATGCTCTGGTTCTAAATCCCCAGAAGGCCATGACCTGTTGTATATCCAAGGTCAATTAAAATAAAGTCTTTAAATCTTTTTCATATGAATTTTAACATGTTTTCTAAGAAGTATAGGTTCAAATTTAACCCTCTATTGCATAACACTTTTACAGTATGAGTTTCAGTTATTCTGAGTAATTGAGTATGCTGCTTTTTCTGTGGCTGATTCCCTGCACAGAACAGCCCCTCTGGTTTATTATCACCTTCCTCTTCATCACTCTTTCCTGAAATCACAGGAATAAAAAGCATCAGAAATCTGCTCAGCCCTCAAGGTCTTTGACTTAATTGACCAACCTGCTTCTTACAGAACTATTAATGACAGTGTTACCCTAGTTTTATTTCAGTATCCTATGGTTTAGTTCACAGGGCAATGGCTGGTATTAAATAGTTTTTCTCTCAGTATTTTCTGAATTGTCCCTTTCAAAGTTTACTATCATCAAGAATACCTTGACCATCTTCCATCTCACCTATGCTGCTTCTGCACAGTGACTTTTGCTCCTACTGTGCAAGACACTTGTTCACACAGCCCAAGATGACAAATAATGCAAAGGGTGATGAGAGAAACAGAAGACAAAGAAGATAAATTAAGACAAAGGAAAAATAAGGATCTGGAGAAACTTCTGCTTGGGAGACTTCTGATGGTAACAAGAGAACGGAAAAAAAGCACAACCAGAATTCAGAATTCAGACCAGAATCAGCAAGCACAGCAAAAAACAGACTGCCAGAGCTGACGTAAATGGCCCAGCTGGGAAATGCACAGGTGATTAGAAAGGAAACTAGTCAGGGGACTGTGGGAACACTCTGTGCATCTTGAAGAGAGGCAGCTGAAGCTGAAAGCTGCAAAAAGAGTGTATGTAAGGTAGAGCTAGCAGTGATGAGGAGATAGCTTGGACAACTCCTATCAAATATCATGGTTGCAACACAGTTAAAGAATCTCCACTCAGCTCATGGATGAAACCGTTAGCCAGTCAAAGCACAACTGGAAACGCTTTCAACCACATTTGACAAACTGGTAGATTGAGACAGAAGACATGTCTGTTTTCCTATTGAGATTCTAGGGCAGATACACTGCCTCCAAGTACAGTATGCTCTTAGAATAACAGTAAAGAACACAGAGCAGTAAGAGGCAATATCATTTATTAGTTCAATGTCTATAGGTAGAAAAAGCAGACAAGCTTGCAACCACACAAGGCCTTTTTCTGGATCTTTTTTTTATATTCTAGATCTTTTAATTGTTTTATGAATATTTTAGCACAAAACTCTTTACAATGTTACATCTATTTTTAAAATATATTAAAAAGGCTGCTACCTTGAAGGATGTTTTATTTAACTCATCTTCATTTTAGATTCTTGTTCACATCATTGTGTCACAGAAGCTGACCAGAAAGTGCCAAAGAAGTAAATTAAAAAGAATAAAACAGATAAGTAGTAATGCTGCATATTCATTACTGTGCATAATACTGTATTTTGCTTGTAGCGGACTTAAGTACCAGTGATGTAATGAGCTAGTATTTTAATAAGGTAGTACTTCAGGTAATGGGGTTTATGAGCTTTTTTTAATCTGTGAAATAATAACAGAATACAAAGGAGAATCTTACTGGCCTATGAAGCTGCAAGTTTGTTACATGTTAGGGCTGCAATAACACTCCTGATACTCAGAAATGTTTGTATATACTCAGCTGGCATGCAGGTGTTCTGCTTATAGAACAGAAATAGGAATTTGACAGGTAGAAAGCTACCAGATGCTTGTAAGGAATAATTAGGAAGAGTAAGGGTAGAGATACACTGACATGGATTTAAAAAAAAACAAAAAACAAACAAACACAAAATCATGCAAACTAACAAACAGAAATAGCTAAAATCTTTCTTCATGTGGTATTTTGAATGTTATCATGGTAAAAATAATTACTCTTTATGTTTAAAAAACAGATGTATTTACAGAATATTGTACATAATTTTAGGGAAGGGAATCTAGGATACTCTTTTAAATCATAAAGAAAGCATATAGAAAAGAGCTGTAGAAGTGCAGGTCCATAAAGCAAGTAATTTTAAAGACAGGCAATTGAGATGAAGTTAATGGCTCCATTGGAAATGTGTTGAGTAAGTTGAATAAGACTGCAGTTCCTTTCAGCCATGCTAACCACAAGTCCAGTAAATCAGGAATGAAGTTTAATAAAACCCAGGGTTGAAATCTGATACACAGATCTAAAATAACCCACCTGACTTTATCTCTGAACTCCAGCTCCCCACCCCTAAATCTGAAATTTTCTCCAAGTATGATTTTCAAATCCATAAAGTTTTTATGCAGTAGCTTCATCCATAAAATCAGTGTGGTTTATAGCTACAGTCTCTTAGCACTTCTGTTGTTTCAATAACCCTGTCTTTATCAGTCTCATCAAAGCTGCTGTTCAGCAAGAGGTTGCTGGTAACTGTAATGAAGTGACAATGCCATAGATTTCCTTAGAGCTAAAGATTATCCACTGCTAGGCAGGTGACTGTGATTTCCATCACATCAAAACAATTACTTTTAAGAACAGAAGGAACTTTCACTCTCCTTCCTTTTCCTCTACTCCTCCCAGCTTAGACTGCACATCACAATCCACAAGCTTTCAGATAATACTTTACCTGTGATTCTCAGAAAAAACAGTACTACAGGAAATTGACTGCAAGACAGAGAAGAACTTTTTAAAGGAAACTCTATTTGAAAACCTAAGCCTGGGAAACAGATCATGGAAAATACTGTGAATAAGCTCTTGATGTTACCTATTGAACTGGGAGATGATTCATAGCCCTGTGGGATAGGTTTTCAGATAAAGCAAGTTAAAATAGATTAATACAAGAAAGAGATATCAAATTGATTTTGATTTTTCACACTGCAAATCTCTAAAACAAAATTCATTTCCATGGAAAAGTGAAAACATACAGAACGATTCTCCTTTGAGTTATGATGTCCCTAAGCAAAAAAACTCAAAAAAAATAAAATCCATAGCTGATACATCTCCCTCAGAAAGAAGAAAACAAAAACCACCTGTGAAGGAATAGGAACCCAAACTCTCCGAGAATGGTTAGAACAAAAATGATGTTTCTAATCAGCTATTTTTATATCTTATTCTAAAGATTAAGAGTTACAACAGCTTATTTAAGAGTTGTAAGGGATATGTACATGTCAGTACAGCACTGCAAAAATTACCACACCTAGATAGCAAAAACAGCATTTCCTACTTCATCTAATCGTTGCTGTGGCCTGACTCGGCTACATTTAATTATACTTTCTTAATAGGCTAATGGCAATGACTAAATTGCAGAACATAGTAACTTGTCAAAAGAATTTAATAACATCTTCAGAATCAAGACTGTATGGTGATTTTCTGTTTCTTTTCTTTCTTTCTTTTTTTTTTTTTTAATTGTGGAAGACAATCTATAGCACAATTAACTGACATTAAATTTCTATAACTCACTCCTACATCAGCTGATGGGAGCACATATCTCCACACATGCATCTTTGTTACTTGCATTGTATTTTACATTCTGGACTTAGAAAAAATAGAGAAGTGTAACCTCACTTAATTGAGCTGCACATGTGTCATGGGTTACTTAGATTTACCTATGCCCGTGACAGGGAAAGCCACCCCGTAGGGCCCCCCAGGGCCTGGAAAGGAGGGGGAAAAGGGGAATGGGATAAAAACAGCGGCAATCTAAGGAGGAAAAACTTATTTTACTAAATATGATATCGAAATACAAGATAACACAATATAATATAATTGAGGCTAACAAATCAAATGAAACAGAGAGAGAGAGTCCCCGAAAACCGAGAGGCCTACTGTGAACTCTAGGCGACATGGCTGGAACGCTTCCCACTCTCCGAGAAGTTCGAGAGAAGAAGAAGGACACTCCAGCCTGGGAACAAGATTATATAGCATCCTGGTCCCGTGACTTATCACTACCCATGTTGTTCTCTCGGATATGTAGTCTTCTTCTGTGGACTGCACATTCAATAGAAGTATCCATGCTTTACATGATGTTATGATGTGGAATACTGATAGCAAAATTACAAAATTACAAAACCATGACAACGACAACATGGGAGTTGCTAAGTTTAGGCTGAAATGTGGCAAGGCAGACGTGAATGATACCTATATGGAATTTGGCAAAAGCTGCAGTCCCTAATTAATGACCAGTGACCTTAAGAAAATATGATTTTCTAAGAAAATAGTAGAGTAAGCTATCAATCACAGCAGAGATACTAAGTTTTTGGACAAGTATCTTGCCTTTGAGATATGCATCATTCCCATTTGGAAGCAAGTCCTATGGAAAAAAAGCTGCTAAACCATATGCTACATAAACAGCACCCTTCATACAAGCACTGTAACTTAGTCTAAATTACTTACTCTGAAGAGGGATTAAACACCTGTAGCTGACAAGAAAATACTAATGGTCATAGTCTCTCTTGTTCTTTAATGTATAACAGGATGGCGCAGTTAAAATATTGATCAAACAGTTGGGAATGCTGGTGGAAATCAGCAGAAAATGCTATTTTCTGTAAGTTAACTGCAATGTGCTATTTGAAAACTGATTTAGCTCGGTGTTTCAATAAAATAATTGCAGAACATGTCTACAGCCTGCATGTTCAATCTGAATTACAGAATTAAGATGTCCAAAGTGGGGTGCCAGCAAGAGCTTCATTTTCAGAAATCACTACCTTAGCATTTTCTTAGTCTTTTTGATTAGGATAGTCTAAAAATGAGACATTCAGAATCATTATCATACTTCCACCTCTCTAGTTTTGTGGCATTTTTGGTTAAGTGCAGGCACTAATCCTTTTATGAAACAGATGAGCTGGTTGAAATCATACTAAAATATCTGTACATAAATGCTATACACAGTACATGGTTTTGAAGCAACCAAGTTCAGTCATTTTAGAAGAGGAAAACTCCCTAAGTATACCAAGATCGTGTAACGCTGTTTGCAGGACAAGGCTTCTTTTAAATATATACATATTTTTGTTAATAATCCTTAAGAGAAACTCAGCGTATGTTCCTACCATCTGTTAAGTCAATCCTGCTTGTATTTAACTATGTGACCTTATAAGTTACCATTTTAAAACTGTTAAATTTTGGATACTTGGAGTCAACAGCAAAATCACCACTGACTTAAATAAATTTAGGTTTTTATGTTTGTGTTTACTTAATAGTACTACGTTTCTACAGGGCTCCACTTCAACTGCACCCTGCTTTTTAAGCATACTTCATTTATTGATGTAACAGTTCAAAGAATGTAACATTACTGCATCTTGGAGTCCAGACTTCTAAAAGGGCAGGAAGGAGGACCTCGGAAACTGCGGGATAACCAATCTCACCTCCATCCCTGGGAAGGTGATGTTAAAACATTTTCTCCAAGCAATTGAAATGAAAATAAAGGTCATCAGTAGTCAACAAGGATTCACCGTGGGAAAATATGCTCAACCAATCTGGAAGCCTTCTATGATGTCACAGCCAGCTGGGTAGATAAGGGGAGAGTAGTGGATGTTGTCTACCTTGACTTCAGCAAGGCTTTTGACACTGTCTCCCATAGCATTCTTTTAGGTAAGCTTAGGAAGTGAGGGGTAGATGAGTGTGCAGTGAAGTGGAGAAGTGCCAGAATAGTCTAGTTGGAGGCTTGTTCCCCACAGCAAGTTTGCTGATGAGATACAGAGCTGAAAGGGACACACCAGAAGGCTGTGGTACCATTCAGTGAGAACTGGGCAGGATGGAGAGTTGTGCAAGGAGGAACTTTATAAAGATGAGGGTAAAGCCCTACACCTGGCAAAGAATAAACACATGCATCAGGTTAAGAACTGCCCTGCTGGAAAGGAAATCGGCAAAGGAAGTCCTAGGCATCCCGGTAGACAACAAGTTGACCATGAGACAGCAGTATGTCCTTGCAACGGAGAAGGTATCCTTGAGTGCATTTTAAAAACAGTGCAGCCAACAGGTTGAGGGAGGAGATCTTTTCCCTCTGCTTTGCCCTGATGAGGCCATATCTGCAGTACTGGGTCCAGTTTGGGGCTCTTTAATTCATGAAAGCCAGGGAAATTGTAGACAGCCCAGCAGAGGGCCACAAAGATGATTAAGGGCATGGAGCATCTGCCTTATGAAGAAAGGTTGAGAGACCTGTGACTGTTCATCCTGGAGAAGAGTAAACTGAGTGGAGATCTTATCAATATTTATAAATAGCTCAAGGGTGGGAGTCAAATGGATGGGGCCAGGCTCTTCTCAGTGGTACCCAGCAACAGAACAAGGCACATAGGGCACAAATTAGAACACAGGAAGTTCTACCTGAACATGAGGAAAAACTGTTTTATTTTGAGGATGACAGAGCAATGGAACAGGCTGCCCAGAGAGATTGTGTAGTCTCTTTCTCCGGAGATATTCCAAACCCATCTGGATGCTTTCCTGTGCAACTTACTCTAGGGGACAGATTTTAAAACCAATGCTTGCCTACAAGCTGACATGAAAGCAAAATGCAGAATGGTCTTGCCTGCACCAAGAGAACACTGAAAAATTGTTTTGGTTTGGTTTTTATTAAGGTGGTAATGTTTGAACAATGCTTGGAGGACATGAATAGCATCTTTTTACAATGGAATTCCTGCAATTGTGAAGATTAAAATCATCTGAAGTATATGTCAAACAGGGACTGCTACAATAAAGAACATAAGAGCTGAAGCCAGTAAAAACAAAAATCCTCAAAACTGGGACTAGTTTTGAAGGACGGGAACACAAGAAGTGGAATTTTGGTAAATCAGAAATTCACATTCCAACAGTAATCCTTGAAGCATGCATATAAGAAAGAATCCTACCAGCCTATAGTAGAACAAGCAGTTTAGAAGATCCAAACCTTATTTCCTCTGAAAGTAATAAAACATTTGCTATTGTGTTGAGGTACATAAAGTTTACTGAGCTGTACTCCCAATTTTTACTTCTTATTCAAAACAATTATAAAGCACATGTGAGAAAATAACTCACTCAGGTGCTGACCTCTGATCTAATGTTTTGGAAAAATGAGTCAGTATCCCAGACTCGGTGTAATGACAAAACATTACTTGAATGGGATCCCAATCTTCATGATCCTTTCAGATTTTGAATATGATGACAGTATTGAAAGCAGAACTGTAATTTTTGATGATTCTCTTTCACACTGAGACACAGTAATGTTTTAAAATAATGGGGGAAAAAAATAATAGGGCTTTTGTATTTGTAAGTAGGTTACTCAATAGCATGATAATAGTAGCACAATTATAATTCTGTCATCATGACTAATGGTACTATCAATTAAAAACACCTTTGGCTATAAAACAGAGATAATAATAGCTGCAAATTCCTTTGCCTTGAAACGTTACCTCTTCACCTTGCCAAATCTCTTCACCCTTGAGCACAGGGTTAGTACAGTTGCAGTAGGAGAGTGTTAGCTTTGTAATGGGTAACCATCAATTGTCATCGTCGAGGTTAGCAGATATAAAGCAACATTAGTATAACAAACTATAGGCAATCAACTTTCATAAGGTCAATTTACTTTGGAACACAGAAGACGCAAAAGCAAGCTTGAAGTACTATTGAAGACTGTATTGTAAGAAAAGAATAAGTGAAGATTAATTTTTATGGATACCAAAATGGATATGGATACCAAAAGAAAGAGAACTGCAAGAGAACTACATGGAATTCATGAACTTAAAATTCATTGCGTACAAATATTATAGAACCAGCAGAATACAGAAATGAGTTGCACAGTTCTTTAACTCATGTTTCTTAGTAGTAAAGTAAGCAGTGCAAACTCATCAGGAGACAACTATGTAAGTTGTCTAGTGAACAGTAGTCATTACACAGTGGAAAGTACGAGCGCTGCTCTGACAGTAATGCCTCCTCTTTTGTTATGTTGACCCACAATGTCAGAGGTGTATGTTGGTGGTAAGGCAACAGAGATTGAGCCTTCCCACCAATATTCCATTACATTTTTTTGTCATGTAATGATGGCAGCAGAGGGGCAATCTGACAAAATGGTGTCTGACATAGAAGTGTATATGAAGTAAAGATGTGGAAGTGAATTCCTTCATGTGGAAACAATTACATTCACTGACATTCATTGATGCCTGCTGAAAATTTATGGACCAAACAGTGGATGTGAGCACAGTGAGGTGAGAGGTGGTGCATTTCAGCAGTGGCAACAGTGATTTGAAAGAAAAGCCACATTCCAGACAGCCATGCACAGCTGGTCATATCATTAAATGAAGAGCATCTTGATCAGACCACCCATGCAAATCAGCTAATGGTGGTGACTGTGTTGAAAAACAGAGTTTTGTAGCTGAGAACAGTGTTATTGTGCTCTTTCTATCTGTTGTCATTTTCTTTTATTTTTGGGGGGGGGGTTGGGGGAGGGTGGGGAAGAGGCATTACTTATGGAGCAACCTATGTACAAAAAGGTTGCTTCTATACAGTATTAAACCTCTGTAATGAATAGAATCTCCTTTGGATGCCATAAAGTAATTAAGCACTCATAGAAGATGCCAAACTCGTATTTCTGAGATACCCATGCTCTATTTATCCACAGAAAGGAAACCCACCCTGGAGAAACTGGTTCTAGCCAACTCCCACCCAGTATCAAATTTCCCACAAATAAAGTCCATAGAGAAGCTAGTCAGAGGCCAAGGACGTTCTCATATAAATGAAATTAACCTTTCAGAAACAGCATAGTCTGGAATCAAGCCAGGACACAGAAGCGACACCACCTAGGAGACTGATGAATATTCTCCACCCATTAATGAGAGAAGGACAGACATCCTTTCCCATCATCCTGAACCTCTGTAGT
This sequence comes from Coturnix japonica, assembly GCF_054131305.1. Taxonomy (NCBI): domain Eukaryota; kingdom Metazoa; phylum Chordata; class Aves; order Galliformes; family Phasianidae; genus Coturnix; species Coturnix japonica. The sequence continues at coordinate 61,327,470 of NC_140664.1, forward strand.
CAGAGTAGTGCTCTAAAATTATTTGAGTCCTTCCTGGAGGGGTACGCCCAGTGAGTAGTGACAGGAAATGGTACCTCCACTATCAGATTCTTCAAACTGTGGGTAACTGCAGAAGCCAAGAGCTATGGAAATAAAATCCCAAATATCACACTGTTCACACAGTTTTTGTGATACCTCTACCCCACCCTAGGCTCTTTAGCTACTGATGATCAGCACTTCTTTATTCATCCAGAACTCAGCACAATCATGAACTATGCTGATAGTCCTCTGCATAACCTAACAGATATACTCAGTAATAATGGTATTGCAGAATTTTAGAAGTATCAGTTCTTCCTCAGTGTATCTTCATCAGCTATGTGGAACAAGTCAGGACTGAATTATGTCATAGTAATACACAGATAATATCACTGCTACAACAACCTCCTGCATGGTCAAATGTCAATTATACTGGAAGACACATAGAAAAATTACATTCATAAATCTATAGCAAAGTAATAATTTCTATACATATTAATGGTTATTCAGTGAGTACCTGAATACCTTAAACTTTTTGTTTAAGATGATCTCTGTTTTGATCAGAATCACTAGGAATGTTTTGTCAGTCTCAAACAAGTTGAAGACTAATTAAGCATGCTGACAATATCAGGGTCCTTCAACTCCTCAGATCAATGAAAAAAGACAGTGTCGATAAATGTGGATATTTCAGACATTTGGAAGCTCCAACTAATGTAGATCATAACATATCTCCTAAAAATTACAGCTGATTTCCACACTAAATTTCCACTTAATCTCAAATCAAGTATAAATCTTTTATATATATATATAAGATGTTTAATGGCCTGAATTGCTTCAATACTTTATATATGCATGTGCCTATACATAAACAACCATTTCTGTATGTTATTTGTGAGTACATGACTCTAACTGTGAAGATACAAGGGTCAGAGAGAAAAAAACAGGTTTGCTTTCTAATATATAACACAAAAATTAAGGAATATGGGCTATGCATATATAAGATCTGAGTTACTCTATGAAAACTTCAATTAAGTAACTTGGAACAGTTGCTGGTGAAAGCTAAAAACTTGAAATTTTTTAATTGTTAATATGATTCTTTGAAATGCAGCAACAACAGTATGCAAAATAAGTGGATGTATAAAAAAAACATGATTAATATCTCAGATTCTATGCAGAGAGACTTTCCATTGCATGAACGCTATATAGTTAAACAGATCCCTTTGGCTTTGTGTGTAATGTGTTTTACTTTCAGAAGATACTGAAAGAAAAAGAAAAAACATAAGCACTAATATTGGATTGTATGGTTGAATTCAATTCAATATTGTGGTTGAATATTTTTTTAAGATAATATACATATGCCTTTTCTGAGAGCACGATTTAGGTCAACTTAGCAAAGAGTTAAACTTGGTGTTTGGGGAGTTTTTTTTATTTGTTTTCTTTTTTTTTTTCTCTCTGCCAGAGTGATTTTTTTTTAATTTTTTTTTTATATATTTTTTTTCAAAGGTGACTTCTACATATAAAGCATATATAGGAATTTTATAACATCTGAAGGCACCTCCTGAGAACAACACCTGGCGAGAGGAACTGCAATGTAGTGTGGACTGGATGAACTTTTATGGGAATTTGGGAGTTACTGGAGAACGTATCTTATGGATTATATGTATAATTATTCTGACATCTTGAATATAGCAAAGCTGTGTGAGTTCCTGAGGGATTTGAGCAGGTAGAAAAGTAATCTCCCATTTGACATCAGTTGTTTATAGTTCTCTGGAATTGCAAAGGAAGGAAGAGAAGGGAAGGGCTATTAATGGACATATTGTCTTTATCAGCATTCTCACCTACACTTGCTAGGATTAAAGGTAAATGCTCCAGACTTTGGGGGGGGGGGGGTGAATGAAGGAAAAAAAAAAAAAAAAAAAAAAAAAAAGGAAAGAAATAATCCTGCAGTTATCTCTAAAAAGACTCTCTTACAGATATTTAAAACATTTGCAGTGGTACATGCAATGATTATATCTACCAATGCCTATACCTAAATTCACAGAAACATAAAGCCATTTAGGCAGGAAAGGATCTTCAAGATTAACAAGCCCAAACATGAAATTCATAATTTTCTGACTTAGTCTCTGTACAACTTGTGAGCAAATTAGTAAGAGGAATATACTGCAACATAAAGATAGAAGAGCAAGTGCTGGATTCTGTGCCTGGGATGAGGCAACCCTGAATATACAAACAGACTGAGGAACAAGAAGCTGGAGAGCATCCCTGTGGAAAGGGATCTGGGGATTCTCTTTGATGGCAAGCTGAATCTGAGCCAACAGCATGCCCTGGAAACTCAAAGGACCAGCTGTATCAGGGGGTGGTGCATCAGGCCCACACTGCCAGCCCATTGAGGGAAGAGGTTGTCCTGCTGTGCTTGGTGCTGTGTGGTCTCATCTTGACACTGTGTACAGTTTGGGTGCCACAGTATAAAAAGGTCATAAAACTATGAGAAGCATCCAGAGGAGGGCTATAAAGATGGGGAAGAGTCTGTCATATGAGGAGCAGCTGAGGTCCCTTTGTCTGTTCAGCAAGAGCAGAGGAGCTGAGGGTGGCCTCATGGTGGCTGCAGCTCTTCACAGGGAGTAAAGGGGCAGCTTTGAGCTCTGGTCTCTGTTACAGCAACAGGACCTGAGGGAACAGCATGGAGCTGTGTCAGGGGAGGTTCAGGTTGGGGGTTAGGGAAAGGTTCTTCACTGACTAGGTGGTCAGGCATTGAACAGGTTCACCAGGGCAATGATCACAGCCCCAAGCTGCTGAAGTTCAAGGAGCGTTTGGACAATCCTCTCAGACACTGAGTTTGCATTTTGGGTGGCTCTGTGTGGAGTGGGAGTTGGACTCAATAATCCCTGTGAGTTCCTTTACCTTGGTATAGTCTATGAGACTTTGACTCTCTAAAAAGAGTCAGCCTGCAGACAGAACAGTTGCTACATGACTAGGGACTCAGACTTTTTCCAAGAGCACTTGGAAAAAGGAGGATTAAGGAGAGGAGAGTGCTTTCTCACTTTCATGTAGAAAGGAGGGCAGGATGTATCCTTTTCCAAACAAAACACTGTGGCTGATGGGGAGGCTTTTAGTAACATCGAGACAATGAAGGTGGATCTGTCTGAGAGCAATGGAGAGCACATTATCCAGAGTCAGAGGAAGAACTGATGGAAGTCCATCAGGGCAGACCCATCAGAGGCCCATTGCTCTCAGGCAGCACAAAAAGAAACTGCATCCCTATCATCACATGAATGTTGAGGTCTTTTAACAAAACTGAAAGGTACAGGCAGACCCAGAAGATGAACACGTGGCAACAAAGGCTGTATCATCAGCAGAATTTCTCAGTCATGGGATGATCTACAAAACACCAAGCCTGCCTGTACCTGATGGAATGCACCTTTCTTTAAGGAAGAAGAGGTTTATTGCATAAGAGTAAAAAAGCTTAAGTAAGATTCAAAGGGGGAAAGGGGTAAAATTAGGTGCACTAGTGACAATCTATGAGATGCCAAAACTTGAGGGACTGTGTGCTAGTGAGATCCTTCAGTCTGCTTCATGAGGTTTTGGGTCTAGAGAAGCACATTTGAAATATTTCTACATCAGTGCACACACGGAATGATGAAGAAGAGCTAGAAGTCTTAGCTCAGTCCCAGAACGACAACATCACTAGCATAAGTGAAACCTTTTGGGAAGACTTCAGGGGCTGGTGTCACAATTAACAGTTCTGGGCTCTTCAGAAAGGACAGGCAATGCAGGAGAAGTAGGAGAGTAGTGTTGTGTGTGAGGGAAGAGCTGGACTGAATGGAGCTGTCCAGAAGATATCCCAAACAAAGGAAGATGACCTATGGAGTAATTGTAAGGATTTACATACAGTTGTTTGTTTCTTGGTAACAGACAATTCAATCCATCACTGGCCTCAGACTATTGTTTTGGTTTGACCTGGCAAGCAGCTCAGCACTATGTAGCTGTTTTCTCACTCCCCTCCTCCCAGTGAGATGGGAAAGAGAATCTGAAAAAAAAGATTCCACTAAAGAAAATCACCCTTTAGAATGCCAGCGTATAAGAGAATAATGAATCTAGCTCAGCCCCTTGTCAGTTCAAATGTCACCTCTTGTAGTGTTTGGCAATTTTCTTTTCCTGAAGGACACAGAAGGAAACATCCTTGATTAGACAAGAGGCACCCAAGTGCACTTGCTGGCACATGAGCAGACACTAACAATTTAAAATCATACAAATTAACAAAAAAACTTGTTTTACTATTTCTGGAAGAATATGTAACTCAAGCCTTTCAGTGCTTGTGATGCTACGTTTGACTGAGCATCATCAATTTGGATGCTTGTACTTGCAGCATGTTGGGTGATCAAACATTTATGTCAAAATAATGCCTTGCTAGTGCTATATGAAGAGGCTTCTTCCTTCTCGACTCTGTTCTGTATTCACCTTTGAGAATGAGAAGGAATTTATATGAATGTCTGGGTAAAATATGTCTTATTTCTTACAACCTGAATAAAATGAGCCATCAGTCTACCTGTGCCTCCTCTATGATCTCATATCTGTTATTTAGGTAAACATGGATAGCTAATAGCATTTCTTACATTAGAACAGCATACATGCACATGACTGAAAAAAATACAAAAGTTTGAACATACCTAAAGATCTATTATTTTAATTCAGAACTCAGGTTATTTATAATGGTAGAATAAGTGTTTGTATGAGTTCATGGCATTGTTACTTTAATATGCATAATTTTGAAGAGGGAGCAAATTTGTCACCACCAAAGATGAAGGCTGAGAAGAGTCCAAAATGCTGTTCATATTCTAGTGCAGTATATATGTCGAGATGATCCATTAATCTTTGGGCTTTATCCACATTATTCCAAAGTTAGTAGTAAATATAAAGAAAAGAACAAGTGATAACAGTGAAGATGAAAGCTCCATTTCATAGAAGATTCTCAGGTTACAGTATATCAGGCATAATCAACCCACATGCACCCCAGGACAGCTAGTAAGGCAGCCCAACAGGATCATAAACCTTTAACATTACTATGTGATTTCTAGCAATATTTTTCATGAACCAATTGCACATATCTCCAGAGAGAACTGCGTAGGTGACAGTGGAATGCTGTTGGGTTAGCAGTGCAGTGCTAACTCTGCCTCTGGTGCCCACCACACACACTCAGAAGCAACAAAACTTGTATGTATTACACATTAAATGTGCTTGTGCATCTTGGGGAGTAAAACCCAGTGATTGTCAATAATAATTTTTCAACCTATCTAATGTTGTCTCTGAAGTGAACAGAACCAAAAAAAGAAGTGGGGATGAAGAGAGATTGTTCAATAAAGAAATGGACAGATTAGTTTTGTTGGGTTTTTTTGTCAAGACAAATATTATGGCATTAAGCTTAATTTGTAAGAAAATTGTGTTGCTTTTCACAGATTACAATTTGAAAAGATGTTATATGCAAAAACATGCTGCTAAATTTGATACTTACCAAGTAATGTTTTGTAAAGACAAATTAGTGGAATGGAAAAAAAGTTTGCCATCTCAACTTTTTTTCTTTATTACAAAAGCTGGTTACAGGGTAGTATAACTGATTGCAAACAAACAAACAAACAAAAAATTTGCTGATGTTAAGTTCATTAAGTAATGTTTGGAAAATGTGACAGATATCATTTGTCTTGATTTAAAAAGCAACAATTTTTCTACAGTCAGCTTGTCTCACCAGAGTATAGCCAGGCAAATTTAAGAAACGAGAAAATCTATCAAAAGTAATTTGGAGAGTAAAGCTGCTAATTTTAAATTTTATGCTTCAATGATAAATGTCAGTACTGATGCTACAGATGCATAGCTCACTATGCCATTCTTATTAGAATACTATGAGTATTAATAATAAATATAGTTTCGCTGAATAAATGGCATCTTTGGTGCCATTAAAGGATACACCTTGCTGCACTACCACTTTTTATACGTCATCTGTTTTTGACAGTACCTACATATGTGAAGAACTTTGTTCAGGGGTAGAGAACAGAAAAAGCAAAATCTTATAAAAAATCTCAGACCAACCCCTTAAGAATTCAATGAGAAATGCAGCTACCTCTACCAAACCAGATGCTGATGCATTACATTCACAAAAAACAAGAATATCTCATTAATTTTATGCTTATGTTGATTTCTTTTACGTTTTAATAAAAAATACAACAACAGAAGCTTTTTTACTTATATAAATTACCTATATTATATATTTAATATGGAGCTCAAGAAAATTTTCTTCACTCGCCATGACTCAGGCAAACCAAAAGATTGGACACCCATGCATTAGATACTTTTTTTCTGCATATGCATGAACACATAATCTTTTATGCATTTTTAGCAAAACTAACTTCTGCATCCTTTCTGACTGAAACCTGAACTTCATAATGAAGAAGAAAAATATATACATATGCTTCTCTCTGTGAGACCTCAGACAGGAGGCCGTTTTGTGGAATAATATTTTATGTTGATAATGAAATTGTATGGCCAGAAGACCTAGATTCAACCTCCCCTTCTGCCTTATTCAAAACATAACTTTCAACCCCTAAAATATAAATCAAGGTAAAAAAAGTTAGATTGAGTGTCAGTACTGAGAATCAAAGGGCCTAGCTTTAGTGCTCCAATTAAAATGAGGTCTATGATGAGGAACAGACATAAAAGATTGTGCCTGCTTGTAGTTAGATCTACTCTAAAAGATTTTTGTTGCATACAGATGATAAAGAGGGGGAAGATGTTGCATATTGGGTAGGTGGTGCCTGCGTGCACCTGGGGTGGAGTCAGGGAGGTCACTAGGGTCTGCCAGGGGTGGTGACCTGTACCACTATATAGGGTTTGTTGCAAGGCATTAAACTTGTGCTTTCGGTGTTATGCACTGTGTGTGAGTCCCACCTGTTTCCCCATGCGTGGAGGCATGGTAAAGTCACTAGGCAGCCTTGACTTGTTGCCGAATTGGGAGGCAACAGTTTTACAATATTTTTGGTAATAAGTGGCTCATTTACATATTTACATCCGTAATGGGACTTCTGGGGAAACTGTAGCAATTTAAAAAAAAATAGCCACGGCCACTTTTTTGTGGTTCACAAAGCTGCATTATTTACAACTTCATGTGACTGAAGTCACATCTTCTATGAAGGATGATAATATATCCTTGAATACAGTACAGTTATTGCACTGCATTTTGCACTACAGAATATATATCCAAAAAGCCTTAATTTTAAGTATAGAATACCTATATTCTCTTCTATATAGGGAGAGAATTTTTGGCAAACAAATGCGGGTCTCTCTAAACAGCAAAGGAACACGTTCATAGCCTGATTTATTGAAATTGTTTGTAATACATATAAGAAGAGTGCTACAACAGTTAAAATAAGAATGTAAATGAAAACAATGAAATAGGAAAGAGGTAATAGCAAGTGCACTACACTCACATCTTTCTGTTTAAAAAATCCATATTAAACTGTAGAATCATAGATACTTGTTCAAATATGTCACATTTATCCTAAGTGGGATCATTTAATTTCTCATTTAAATCTGTGCATGTGCAAAAAGCCAGACTGGAAAAACAAACAGAATATGTTATAATACAATAAGCAGAGAGATGGCCAAAAGGAAGTTACTCCATCAAACTAAACAGATGGGTTTCCATGCCAAGCTATAGTGCTTTTGCCTTTCCTTCACTCAACAGTATAAGATCAAATACAATGTATTCCTTTTATTCCTAAAATTTTGAAGGGAAAGAGTAAGTTTTTTGGGGTTTTTTTGGTTTTTTTTTCTTTTTTTTTTTTTTCCTCACAGATCCACATATGAGATTCCAGTGAAGGAGGCCAAATCCTTATTAGACAATTTATAGAACAGAAACAAACAGCTTCTCATCTAATTCCAGAGTGTTGGTAATTACTGTTTGGGACAACTGAAAGTCTTTTTCTGATGCGAGGGAATAATGGTTTGTCATGTGGGGATTTCATCTTTATTATAGGCTAAAAGGTTGTGGCGGTAGGAATGTTATTTTTTAAAGCTCACTTTTCTTCTGAGATTCCTAAACAGTATTTTTTTTTTCCTTCTTTTCTATTTTTCCTTCTCTGCTGACACTTTACATAGAAGCCAATCTTTTCTTTTGCAAGAGTGCAGAGTTCTTGGAAAGACTACATAACCTTTTCACTAGGAAATCTGTATTTCCAGGCTGACTGGAGACATAAAACAGATATAAGGAATTAAGTATTCATCCAACTACCCAAGCCCTTCTCTCTCTTCAGACAGCATTAGATTTTCTGGGTATACCACTTGCCATTCAGTGCACATCTAAGGCTTCACATCCAACAATGAAGCCTATGCTAGCTGTAGCTGGATTTTCAATCATTCAGTACACTGAATTGAATAAAAAGAAGGAAAAAAATGCAGCACAGAATGATGGAATATGTATTAAAGTAGTTCATGGCCTCCACCAAATACCCCATTTACAATGAGTTTTAAAGGAATCTAGAATGTTGGTCTCAGTGCCATGGAATAAAAATAGATATTTTTTCCCCTTCTGGTTGCCAAATGTGAATAAAACAAACCCTACATAAAAATCACATTTCAACATTGCTATTCTTTAGGCTGATCCTCTCATAGAAGTTCTTTTCAAAGAATTTTTGTCACATCTATCATATCATAAATACTCAGACTGTTCAATAATACTACTCTAATATTCTGACCTTGGGATTTTGAGGTCTTTTTCTTTTTTATCTATGAATAACACCTATCAAATATCAATTCTTACACAAACACCCTACATCTAGCATTTAACTCAGTTAAAGAAGACAATATTTCTATTATATGAAAAACAGTTCATATTTCATTTGGTGAACTGAGCTATCCACAAACCTAAAAAATCTAAAAAAGTGGAAGACTCTTAAAAATTTTTCCTTTGACGTTAAAAATCATATTTTTGCTCTACAATGTTTTGTACACAGTGACCTCATAATCATAGAATTACAGAATCGTAGGGGTTGGAAGGGACATCCAGAGATTATCAAGTCCAACCCCCCAAGACTTTTTTTTTAACAATAAATGTACCATTTAAAGACCACAGGGAGAAAATGAAGGTCCTTGATTCCACTGATAAATTCAACACCAATTCACTAAACAATGTCAAAATCTGTGTTGGACTACTTAATGACAAGTTACCTTTCTTAGCACTTTTCCTTTTTATTTCTGGATATTTGAAGAGTTTTCCACTGAGTAAAGATCTGAACAGTTGTGGCAGAGTTCTCCCAAACCTGCAATGCATTGGCTTATATTTTGTGTTCAGTTCCACAGGTCTTTCTCATAGTCATGTATGTATACACACACAGTGTACATGCATACAATGTGCATATACACACATACAAACAAAGACAGTCATACGTTGCTCCAAAGGTAATGCTTCCTATTTATTTCCATCAAAAATACAACAGCTACAAAGAGCTATTTTTCAATATGGTCACCACCATTAGCTGATTCATGCAGATGAGATGCTCTTCATTTTATTGTGTGACAGCTGTCCATGACCATCTGGAAAGTGGCTTGTCTTTCATGATGCTGTTGCCACTGTTGAAACACACCACCCACCAGCTCACTGTGCTCCTATCCACTGTTTAGTCTCCATAAATGTTCAGCAAGTATCAGTGAGTGTCAGTGGGTGCAACTGTTTCCACATGGAGGAATTCAATAAAACATCTTTGCTTCATACACACTTCCATGTCAGATGCCATTTGGTCAGACTGCCCCTCTGCTGCCATTTCTTGCACAGCAAGTAAATGTAATGAAATATTGGTGGGAAGGTTCAGTCTTTGCTGACATATCACCAAAATTTGTCTCTGATATTGTGAGCCACCATAATAAAATAGGAGGCGTTAGTTTAGGAGAAGCCCTCATATATTTACATACACACTCATACAAACATACATACACATTGCTCAGAATATTTGGCATCTTACCAAAAGCCCACTCTAGGAATCAAACACCTTATACATTTTAATTCTGGTAAATAGTTGCTAATGCAATGATTTTTATAAATAGATTTTCATAATTTTATTACAGGAAAAATGTATTGGATTTTTGGTTGTTATTTTTTGGGTTTTTTTTGTTTGTTTGTTTGTTTATAATTTACAATCATAACATGAACAGTCATTTCAGGTAAAGTATTATCCATGGAATGGAACACTTCTCCTGTGATGAAAGGCTGAATGATCTGGGGCTGTTCAGCCTGGAGAAGAGAAGGTTATGTGTTGAACTGAGTAGCCTTTTAGTATCTAAACGGGAGCTACAGGAAAGAACAGAACAGGCTCTTTAGCAGGATCTGTGGTGACAGATCGAGGGAAATGGCTTCAAGCTCAGGGAAGGTAGATTTAGGTTAGATATAAGGAAAATATATTTTACAGTGAGAGTTTTGAGGCACTGGAAGAGGTTGCCCAGTGTTGTGGTTTATGCCTCATCCCTGGAGACTCTCAAGGAGAGGCTGGATAAGGCCCCAGGCAACATGATCAAGCAGTGGTGTCCCTGTTCATTGCAGACGAGTTGTATTAGATGGCCCTTAGAGGTTTCTTCCAATTCTAAGGATTCCATGATTCTATGTTGTTTCCCTGTGTGTTGACAAGATTGCATGTAATGAGACATTATCTGACACTCTAAGTCTGTATTTTAAATCCAGATTGGTCTATTCACGCTGGCCGTATCTTCTAACCACTGGATAATGACAACAGGCTCTGCAGAGGCTAGAACTACATTTCTGATTCTTTTGTTTTCCTGGGTTTGAAAGATATTATGTTTATGTGGGGTTTTGTTGCACTGTTTTTTGGTTGGTGGTTTTTTGTTGTTGTTGTTGGGTTCTTTTTCTGTTTTATACACAGAAGCTACATTGCTACTGTGAGACCCATAACTATGGAAAAAACATTGGAATATTACCAAGACCTTTGCTGGCAGCTAGCAATAGCCAATGGTGTGGAAAACTAACGTTCTCAATATGGCTTATAACAATCTATGTCAGTGCCAGTGCTGTTCACTGTGCCTGCTACTACCAGTAAGAATTTCCCATGGTGAGCTGTTATTACTCTTTGCTAATTCTCATCTTTTAGTCATACAATTTTATATTTATTTATTTTTTAAAACTAAACACACTGCTGTAAAAATTCTAGAAAAGATCACAATGACATAACTACTGATGACTAAGTGTATTAATGAATATCCCATAAATATTCACTAACATGTTGCCTCTCTCCACTGAGAGATACGTTAAGTCAGCATAAAACACCAATTACTTGTGTAGTCCAAGGTGCAAAATGTATATAATACATCACTGAGGATGCATGATAACACATCACTATCTCTTGAGTGTAAAGATGCTAAATCTTCCATTGTCAATTCCTCCTCATGAAACAGAAGGTCAATTTGCTCCGTTATCCTATGTCAATTACAACCCCTAAACTACAGAATACTCAGCCATTTCTCTTTAGACAGTGGCCATACATCTTATTTAGTGCTTGTACAGACCTCTGACAGAGAACTTAATCATATCAAAACATCTAAAATAAAATCTTATGGATAATGTTAAGAAAAAGCTACTTTGTCAGAATTATATGAACAAACTAAAACTCAGACTTGCAATAAACTTCACTGCCCTGGAAAGAGCTTCTATTTACTGATGATGATGACCATCAAAGTCTTAGGTCACGATAGCATACTGTATTAAAAATCAAACCCACTCCCAAGATGAAAGATGAAAGGTGAAAGGTGAAAGGGAAGAGTCATCTTTCTGAAATTTGACAACACATTAGAAACTGCATAGTTATTATTCTATAAAGACTATGCCCGTTATACCAACAGCGTATCTTTTTCCTTTGGTGTATCTATGGATACTCACCTCCGCCCTCTTAATCTAAACCTTATTCTGATCAAAAACAATTTTCAAAGAAACTGCATCAATAACACAAGGTCTAAACCTTTAGGACAGTCACAAAAAAATAACAATGTATTCTAAGGATGTGGTATCACCCTTTATCCAAAATTTGCTCTTGTATTTCCTTTGAACCTTTTATCCGGTATCTTTCATTCCTGGAACATGGACAGCAGCTGCGTACTCCCTATTATCTCAATACTGTATGAGTTACAGAGAACATTGAATAGCAAGATGAAGCTGAACAACCCTCAAATGAGCAAATATATCCTCTTTTGTTTCAGTTGGAAAATCCGTGCTAATCTTAGTTTGAAAAAGTGAAGATAGTTTCTTTTTTTTCCTACTACCTGAATAATGTTGGACGACAATATTACACAATGTTACCACAGCTCTTGTCTGAGAAGACAAGCTTGCAACTCAGAAGTCTAAGATAAATTTAGAAGAAACATACCCATAACAGACTTCTAGTCTTAGGAATGAAGAGATGCAAACATTTTAAAAATACTTGAGATACTGTAAGAGTAAGAGTTCTGGTGATAAACACTGCTTTTTAAGTGGCTCACAAGGTAGTCTTGGTGAAGAAACACGTAGGACAGAAATATGACTTCTCTCTCAAGTTTTTATAGCTTTCCCATGACATTCCCTAAGCCCATATAACCACTTTGTACTTCTCAAACTACAAAACTGTCTTTTTTAACTGTATTTTAATCAGAAAATTGGCAACATATACTATGAATAGTAAGTGAATTAAAATAATGTCATTGTGGAAAGCGTAACTGTAGCATAGAACATGAAATGCCCACAACTTAAATCAAACATCCTCTAGTTTCTGAGTCCCTAAAACCAGTACAAAGACTACAATTTTGTAATCTTAAAATGATTTTATGAATATCTGACAACTTGTTCTTGCCCTGAAACTCCTTCCTGTACCACAGCCTATTAACTTCTGTTAGCGTATGCGTTTTAAAGATATCTGTGGATGTTTTAAAGCCTTTGAGAGAGTTTGTGCATTTGTGTGCACACATGAACTTTCAGTATCTTCTGTAACATTTGGCCTCCACATGGAGAAACCTGTGATTTAACACTAGCAAAAGATTACCAGACAGGCCTCTAAGAAACACATGCAGATTAATGTGCCAAGGGACAGTTATTAGAAAAAGAGAAGGAGGTTTCTTGCACTTAGTCAGAGGGATGTAGATTATTGACTGTTTTTGTTGGGAGCCCCAGTTTTGTACGTGTGACTGAGGAAACAGTTCAGTTATTTCTATTTTTGCAATGATCAAGACAAACATAAGAAGACTGGATTTTTCAGAAGTAACTAGTTACTTTGAATGATCCCTTTCTAAAGTGTCTCATTTTTTAGGGATATGTGCCAAGCACTTAGAATAATTAAAAGTCATTTTTGAAGCTTGAAACAGCAAGAAGTTGTTTTCATTCACAGTATTTAATGCTCAGACTCTCTGTGACAAAGCACAAGCTACCACCCTTTTAGCAACTATGAACAAACAAAGATCTCAAATGATGGAAGCATTTGGCACACAATAACAAAAATTCAGGTTGGATCCTGGGTCACTTAGATTAGATGGCATCTACAAGATTCAAAAGCATTTATGCATTTCACACAGCTTTTTCTTCTGAAAGAGTCCTCAAAACAATTTATGTTTTATGCAGCTGGGCAGCATTTTCAGTGAATGATGTGCTAATTTTGAGCCCAAATGGCTCAACCTGATTTACATATTCAGGTTGAAATCAGCAACAGTTTGGCTGAAAAAGAAACTTAGATTACTTAAAAGCCTAAGTGAATATTTCTAAGTTATATTCCCATTTCAAAATTCATGTCTAATGAAAAAGAAGGAAAAAGCCATTTATTTTAAAGCTCAAAAAAATATTTTGATCAGTGATGTCAGGGTTATGCCTGATTGTAGAAAATCATTCCAGGTCACAATGAAATTATTTTATCTATATTATTTTCATTGAAAATACACACACACACACAAGTCAGTAAGTAAAATTCAGCTCCACCAAAAAATTCTCCCACTCTGAGAACCATTCCTCATTTGCCTTTATTGCAATCTTGTTAATTCCCAAATCCAGATTTTCTGAAATACAAAAAGGGTCAACTCCACCCCACATTTCTGACCAAGTTTTTCTGTCCACTTACTCTTTTTCTCCCTCACTCGCCTCTTCTCCATCTGTCTGTCTGCAGCTGGATGTCATTCTTTTTCTGGGGCTGCTCTATCGATCTGGAAGGCTCCTGAATCCCTGAGTCACATCCTCTCCCTAAATCTCCCTTTCCTTTTTTTCTTTTTAGCTTATCTGTTCCATGGCTTTTTCGTGCAGTGAGGATGCTACATATAATTTACATCGTTCCACAGCTGTGTATCTTGAGATAAAGCACCATATTTAAACTCAGGCAGTGATTTCACAAACATAATCTGTGATCCTGTTATTTTTCACTGTTCTATGAGGGTGGCACCATCTTACCAGTTAAAATCACTAACTGAAGTTGGCAAAAATGCATGCATTTCAAAATGTCTTTAGCTTATATACACAAATTAACTGCCAGCATTGTTTGTTTCTTCTCTTAGTATGAGGGCTGAAAAAAAAAAATAAATTAAAAAAAAAATCACAGAAACAAATACAGAAGGGTGCTTCAAAGTAGAAAAATGAGCTCTCAAAACACACATAAATTTATATAAATAAAGATTAAACCAGATTAAGCAGGATCTACATTTGAAAGCCTTCCTGGGGGTGTATGGCTTTCTTTTTTCTTTTTCTTTTTTTCACTCTTTGAGGAGCAAGTTTGTAATTACCTGTCAAAGAATAAAATAGCAATGGTGTCTGGAAAGAATGCATTATTTAGAGAGAGTGACTACTTAAGAAAGAAGCTTTCATCACAGGATATATTCTGTGGAAACATACAGTTTACCTTGTACTATGAACTATTTTACTGTAATATGACTCTTATCTCAACACTCAGTTTTCAATGAAAATAACCAATGACTAACTGCCAAGCCAGCCTACCCCCAAAAAACAACCTACCCCCCTCAAAAAAAAAAAAACCAAAAAAAACCAAAAAAAAAACCCCACAAACCTCTAAAAATGAAATATTGAAGCTAGTAAAAAATAAATATTGAAACTACTTTGCTAATTTGTCTTGAATTAAATGATAAAGCAAAGCTCACAAGTGACCATTTTCCAGTCACACCATATCATGAAAAAACTTACTTGACAAGACGGATTAACATTAACTTGTATTCGGGGACTCTTTACTCCCAGACATTATGATCTAAAAGCACTTAATAAGTAACAATCGCCATGGTATGAAGGTGTGAAATATCAGTTTCCAATAACGGTTTCTTGAATACCGAAGATCAATCAGAGAAAATTCCCATCAGCCTAAGTATCAACATTTTCCATTACAAGGGCATTGTTAACATAACCCAAACTGTTTGCCTTTCCACTTAATAGGGATACATGAGACCAAAATCTTAATTTCACTGCAGTTGCTAGAGTATATTAGGTCATTCTCATTCTGAGTTGTTTGAGTTCCTGCAATGAGCAGCAAGAAACGTTTCAGGACCAAATCTCTTACTATTGTGAATGCTATCAGGCCAGACACTCTCCTGTTCAGTTTCACGTGGAGAAGTCAAGCTAGGGAACACCATCAGGAAGCCATTTATAGCTCCCTAATTTGGTGAGCACCTGGCTGAGACTTTGCAGAGCGCAGCTGCAGTGTGCCCTGACACCCCCTCTTTTTGTCTCCAGGATGCAATGGAAGTGTGCTGGGACAACTGGGTGCAGTGAAAAGGGCTTCGTGCACCTGATCTTCACTGGTTAGGTAGGAGCAGGTTCCAAAGCTTTCATCTGCACACCACAGCAAAGGTGGTCTGTATGAAGTCAGTGTATCTGATGAGGTGGGAAGGAGATCAAATGGAATAGGAAAACTCCAGAAGAAGACTTCTTGTTGATGTTGCCATTGCGAACAGTGCACACATGGCAACTAATCCTCACACATTGCCATAGCACAGCTACAAGCATGAAGCTTCCATCCTGAGGACTATATATGGGACCCCTTTTTCCCCTTACATGTATAATAATAATGTAAATAATAACGTAAATAGGGTATTTACATTATTGTTAATAGCCATCTGTCTTATAGAGCTTCCTTTTTTCTCTGCTTATAGTGCTGTAATCCACAATGTACCTTCTCCCTACAGCTACAAACACACCTTTCAGATTGCTCTTTAAAAAACAAGAAAAAAAAAAAATCAAAACCCCTCAACTCCCTTTCTCCAAACATACAAAACAACTCCATAGCAGGTGGAGTCAGAAAAAAAGCAAATGATTTCAGGCTTTTTATTCACTCTGCAATATTCCCCCAACACAAATGTCAAACTGCAGGTGCATATGAAATACTTCTGTTATGACAAGAGCTGCGTATCTTTGTAACCAGTGCTCCTCATAACGATGTGTGAACTAAACTCTAACTGGAATAAAATGGACAAAAGCCAAAGAAGTCCCAAGTGGCAGTCATGTACAGAAGAGAGACTAAACCATGAGAGAACAAAAGATCACACAGATGATGGTCCAAAGGGAACCACCATTTCCCTTTGTTTCTTAAACTTCAGGGTTACAAGAACAGTGTCTGTACAGTAATGGGATTTGAGTTTGTGGTAGTGAAGGATGCTGGGTGGAATCACAGTCGTAACAGTGAATCACTGCAGTGATGCAAGGGGCATCAGAGACTGGGATAAGAGTTCGGGCTTAGAAATCAACAGATTCTTAACTGTTGCAGATGGCAAAGTTTATATCTTTTTTACTTTCATTTAATAATCACAATATGCCACTATCAAAAAGGCATGAATCCAACCCAAGAATGTGGAATACTGAGACTTTTCAGAAGCAGCAAACACCATGCTTCCACCTTAGATGTCCAGTTCCAGGACTTTGTACTTAAAGACTGTAAGCTCCTACACGAACCCATTATTAAGCCTATTAAACTCAATGACAAGTTGAATGTTTTCTTTCACTACCCCTATGGGAATGCTCTACCTTATTCTAATTGTCAGACTAAGCCTTTCTGTGAACAGTTTTTCTATGTCTTTGCTTGTAAAATTGTATCTTACACTCTGAAACATGCCCCTTTATTTACAGGGAGCAAAAATAATGATCTTAACTTCTGCTTTGGGAATTTAAATAAGACTTGCCCTTTATAAACAGTATATCTAGCTTGGAGAATGTAAGACGGACTGCATCACAAACTGGAAAATCTTAATGAGTTAGCAACAACAGAAAGAAAAGCAAATATACATTGCACATAGGTACAAGCTATGAACAAGCTAAGACAGGTGATCAGGTTTTGAACCCATGCTGAAGGGAGTGCTACTGTTCTTTGTTCTCTTGGCACTTGTTTAAGCAGGCAATGCTATCCCCACCCATTTGATGTTCACACAGATCTGGCAAATCAGACAATGAGAAAGGCTAACAGTTCATGCTTACATTGTATCTCCTTCTATTAGCAGTATTAGTATTATTTTTGCTGTGGTAACACAGAGATTAGAATGATATCTGTAAGAAGCTGCATAAAAATTTCAGATAGGCTGCTAATGCCATTCGGTAATTTAAGTACGTGTACAGTAGCCCATGGAGAAGTGGGATGCCAATGGCACTGCAAGAACAAGAACTTGGAATAGCCTAATTAATAGCCTAATCTGTTTGTGACCAGAAATCACCTCTATATCATGCATTTGTCTCCTTTTAACATGACTATTTTCATTATGAGCAAAAACTTCCCCATTTTCATCAGTTATGTAATAAGAAGATAACACAAATCCTTCAGCATAATTTTGCATATGTAGCTTATCTTAGGATTGTCTGTATATATATTTACAGTGCATTGACAAAACACACAGTTTCACTGAGTAATGGTTCCTGGCACATCTCTTCAGTTCCTTCTCACATAGATGAGAAGAACCTCCTACCCTACTGATTTCAAATGTCTTCAGATGCGTGTTTTATTTTGTGTTCACTAGATTATGAAGCCTCTTCCCCTGGGCCAGCTGACTGGTACAGGTGAAATTCATCCCTACTAAAACCAATCAGATGAAAAGTGAGAGCCTCATCCCATGTAGACAGGTGGGATGAACTGCCATCTAGAGGTGCCTGTACTCTGTTTCTCTTCACTGAAATCAGACTGTATAACCAACCTGCTTAGACCATAAGCATAACTGAATAGATAGCTAAAATTAGGCAAGATGATCACATTCCTGACACCTCCAAGTATTCAGAAAGACCCCATTGCTTTGGGATTTTTCTGTCAATCTCCTCCAGCTATTTTTAGATTTGCATCTTTACTCACTTTACTCACTTTCTCAGAGTATAGCAACCTATTAACAGTACACTGCAACAGACAGACAAGAACTTCAATGTATAATGTTAAAATGCCCTGTGATCAGTGATACAGAGGAATAACCTTGCCCTTTGCCTGTTTTGGTTCTTGCATGCTTATTCTCAGGCAGAAGGCTTGATAACTTGTTAACTGTGCAGGAATTACATTTGTTTTACAGTTCAAAATTTGGACACAAACCAGGGCTTACAAGGGGGGATTGCAGTCCTTCATTCTTGACAAACTGCTTTGTGACCTTTTAAACAAAATGCAATGTCAGGATTGTTATATTAAGTTAACACTAATTTTTTTTGTAATCTCTTCTGCAAGAATCATTTAATAACACCTTTCCACTGAATCAGCCCAGAATCACATTCATCATCCTCGTGAAAACCGCCCTATACATTAGTGTTCCTCCATGCCACTGACTTGACTTTCTTGTTAATTTAAAAAATAGCTCAAGCCTACAAAGACACAGCTCGCTGACTCTGTTTTGTAAGATTTTCCACACATTTCTCTAGAAATTAAAGTTTCTTGCTATGCTGGGGTTAAGGTGCAGTGGGAAGGGTGTGGGCAAATGGAGAAGGGAGATGACATTTAAAAATGCTTTATAAAACACCAGATGTTGCAGAACCAATGGAGTGGGGCAATGTACTTGGAATTATCAAAAGAAGAGAGTTGTTTGTCCGCATTTTTAAACACTCATGGGATACTTTTAAGTCACTTAGTTGTGGTCTTTGTGAGTGTGAAGAACATAGCAAACGCCCTTATAGATTTGATATTTAAATGACATGCACAACAAGGGAACTGCTTGATGTGGTTCAGCATTTGCTCTTGTTACACTCTGCTATGCTGTAAACATTCCAGCTGTGTGAATAATACAAAAACTATGCAAAAGCATTTTGCCTTCTTAGTGTATCTTTCTAGTATACGTTTTAGTTCTATATAGCTGTCAGGGGCACACTGCAACATGACTCTGGAAATATGCTAGTGTATAATACCAATAAGCTGATAAGAAGATCATACTTTCTAACTTATGGCTTCAGTTTCAAAAACTTTATAGCCTGAAGCCCAAGAGTTACATAGATTTCTATTCCACAGTAATGTGCAGGAACATTTCTATAAATTTTATTTCGGCTGGAGAAGAAAATATTTTAACGCTCAAGCATCCCTTCCTTCTAATCACTACAGAAAAGACCACACTCACTTAAAATCAATCCATTCTCACACATTTAAAGAGCTGTTGCTGACATTATATGCAATCTGACAGATATTTTTGTTTGGAAACAATTCTGCCTTACATATCACATCATTTCTGTATTGCTCTAGAAATGTCCTGTAGGGGTAAGGAGACAATCAGAAATGTTGAGCTCTGTGTTCACTCTACCATTAGCTGACTGTGTTCTTTTAGACAAGTCATCTAATCTCTCTGTGCTTTGGCTTTCCCATCGGTAAAAATCAGCAGTTACAAATATTCAGCTCTCTGAAAGAAGTGTTGTGAATGACAAAATATAATACAACTCTGAAAAGTGACTATGCAAAAAGGCATCTTCTGACTCAAAGAGCCTCTCCCTCAATGAAATCCACACATGAATTCACATCGCTCATATACTACACAAGCCCCATTTTGATCACTTAAGACGAACATTGCTATACTGTGGGCTTGTGTAGAGTGATGGATTTCACTCTCCAGAGGACACTCAGCCACATATACTGACTTCAGTGGCTAAAAAATATATTTTTATTGATTTTACTCTTGATGGTCATGCAGAACATAGCTGAGACTGACGCAGCTGCAGATTCCATTCCATCCCATTCCCTTTCAATACAATCATTTACTGTTCTTTCACATAGAGAAGCAACAGTGAAGCAACACCATCAAAAATGATGGAATTATGCCACAGTCCTCCAAGGGAAAGAATCTGAAAGCAGAGGGATAATATAAGCCTTGAAGCAAATTGGACTGCACAGGTGTAAATAACTTGGTCAGCAGAATCCTTATAACCCGTGATGATGAGTTCATTGAGCTTTCAGACCAATGGCTCACTTTGCAAAGAAAAACTCTTTAGTTGCAAGCAACAATTACTTGGTTGTGAGTTACTGAAGACAACTAACATGAAAGGTTTCAACACCCTTTCTGCATCAGCTTTTCAAAAAAACTTGAATGTATCAGTACTTGAGAAGAACTGTAAAAAAAACACAGAAAGAATTAGAATACCTCTCCTTTGGGTTTTCAGCCATATACAGGAAAGCAAACCTTAACTTCTTAAGAATTCATCTGCTTCTTACATTCTCATTGTTTGTGTTTATGACATAATCATTTCCACAGCAACAAATTAGGAGAAATCAAGAATTACAGCCTGAGATGAGGCCTGTAAGGAGCAAATGAAATCATACAAAGCATGTAGGATATTTTTAATGGTTTTCCATCTAGTTAACAAAAAGAAGTAAGGAAGGCACAACAAACTATAAATAATTTTAGCTTCTTTTAACTGAATAGCTAATTTTCACCTAACACAAGGCTGTGGCTTTTATTCACTGGCCTATTTTTTATTTGCACATTTAAGAAATAGGAACAGCTGGACCAAAGCAGATCAAAAGTCCAGGCAGTTCAGTGACCAATGGTAGAATATGACTTCGTATAGGTGAGAAATAAGTGGAGATACTTTTCCAGCATACTCTCGCATTAATGTTTAGGCATGGACTTCCATACGGATGTTATTGAGCATGAGACAATCAATACTACTTTGCATAATGCCACTAGATGAAGGCACATATGAATCTTTCCTCTGCAAGTATCTGAATCTCTGGTGGACTTGGAACAGTGTGAGATAAAGGTACATTAATTCGTCGAGTTCTTTAGTGCACACTATTATTCATTAATTATTGCTATAGAAGACTGCCAAACATCAAAATGATGAGGGTCTGAGCAAGATTTAAGTCAAAGCTATTGATCCTGTAGCTGAGTAAATGAGGGCAAAACTGAAGCTGGAGGGAGCACTCAGATGGTTACTGTGCATATCAGCTCACTTTTACCCAAGGATGTTTGTCATAGTGATTTTGGTCATCCAGTGGCCAGTCAAGCTATTCAGCAAAAGATCAAGGTAAGATAATGATTTAACTCACTAAGGTGAAATTAGGACTAGCATACTTTGACATGTTTCCCCAAAACCATTTTGGCTCACAGCATAAGCCAGTACCTTTCCTCTAGAGCTGCTAAGCAGCTCTCCACCTTATAGTCCCTGTGTCATTGAGAAGTCAGCTGTGTGTCTCCAGGAAGTTTCAAAGTGCTCATGGATAAGAAAACTGGCAATACCTGGCAATAACTGGCAGCTTAAATAACCAGTAAAGAGAGGGTGGTACAGGAGATTAAAGAAGGAGTAAACCACCTTCCAGGGATAATCAGTTTCCAATACACTCCAGTATCTCTTTCTTCCTCCTGTCACCAGTACACTCATTGAGACAAACCACAGCGAGTGAAACAGAGGTCAGCAATGCCAATAGGTCCCCATGCTACGGGAATTCAAGGAACAATCTTTACCTTCTTCATGAGATGGGAACACACATAGCACAAGGAAAAGCTGCAAAAATGAGAGCAGCTCCTTGCTATTTATTATGTAGTGTTTGGTAGCTTGAGAAGAGTGAACAAAATTGACAGAGATAAAACTTAATTGTACAGTCTTAATTTCTGAGGCTAAACTAAGGTTTTATTAAAGTGAATTTGAAGTTTTGCTTATTCATTATAAACATTTTGAGGGTACATTGTGTCAAATAACTCCTTATATTAAAGACAATATATGATACTGATGTTTCCACAGTTTATCACTAATAGAACTGTAAATGTAACTGCGATGTTTTTTAACCTTCTGGGCAGACTAGGTCTTCTTGATAGTGGTGGTCACAAGAGACAGGAAGAAGTCTGAACATTCTTGATCTTCAGAGTTAGTAGGAAACTAGCTGAATTTGGAGGGACCACACATATTCCCCTGGGAGAAGGGTGCTGGCAGCCTTGTGTAATACACATAACACACAGACCTTTTTTGGCTCATGCACAAAGGAACAAGAGAATCAGCTCTAAGAAAGTCACACTCCTCCACAGATGCAAGTCATTGCAATTCTGTATACCATATGTGGGGAGTGGTAAGGAAAGGTCTGATTACAAAGAGCAAAAGAGGGAAAGTGACAGAGCCCTGGCAAATGGGTTCCTCCTGAAGTAGAAAAGGGCTTAAAAACCACATGCCAGGCCAAGTCAGCCCAAAGAACTTTTCCTGATTACAGGTGAGTTCTTGGGCAGATTAAACAAAGAAAAATGAACAGAAGAGCATTGACAACAAAAGGACAGAAGTCAGCATAAAACCCAGTGAAATGAAGTCTTCTGTATGTCAGCCTGTACTTGTTAACCTAACTTGAACTCCCCACGTGACTACTGTGGGTCAGGAAACTGAGCAATTACAAGTGAAGAGCTACTGCTCTTTGCCCACATGAGGTAAGCAGCAGTTTATGCCGCAGTGCTCCATGGCAATGAGAACCTGGTTTTGAAAATGCCCCAAAGTGTTTCACATTAATGTGCAGATCTACTACTGTGAAAGTTGCCTGCTTTCAAACAGAGTAATTTACTCTGCTGCCTAGACAGGGACTATACAGTTAAAATATGCCATAACCTCAGATGTAACCAAAAGGCTAAGACTGTACAACTGTGTCTACAGAAAGTCTTTGCCAACCTGCATCCATCTGATAACAGTGAGGATTACTGGGAACAAAAAGCCCATGTCAACTTAGCTTTGCTAGCAAAACTATGAAATAAAATTCTACCTTTTTTTTTTTTTTTTTTTTTCCCTCGGGGAAAAGGAGTAGGACCTATAGCAATAAAACCTGGAAATCATGTTTGTCTAGGAGGCTTTGTCATTAGAGTTTAGACAGAAAATACCTTTCAGTGTTAATAAACTTGGGAAATGTCCTAAGACACTGCACCAACAATGTTAACAGAAATTGGAAAACAAGGAGTTGAATCCCACTCATTGGCTGGACTTTTGGCACAAACTTCAGTTGGGATAAGTTTTCACTTACAAATCCACAATCAGTACAGTAAATTTTCTGATCTAGGTAGTTAAGTTCAAATATCCAGAACTAACCACACACAATTTCAGACAAAAACAAAATAGAAGATAACTGTAGTCTCCATTCTACTTAAACACAGACCTACTACATGTAAAATCTTTGGCATGCAATTCAGGCTATTTAGTTTCGTGCTGTGGTGATTTCTTTCATAAGGATTCCACCAATTTTTATTTTTAGCCATAAAAATAATGCTGAGTTATGTTTAATATAAGAAATTAAAAAAAAATAAAATAAAATCCTGGATGTGTTTCATGACTGTGCAAGAATTACATTATGATCTAAGGTTTCTGCTTCATTCCTCTGTGATATAATGGAAGAATATAGTCCTTCTTACAGTGAAATCAGTATTGTCTTTGCTGCAGATTGCCAAAAGGCTATATTCTTGGGTTTGTGTACCATCACCTAAAAGGTGGCATCTCCACCTCAAACCACAGACTACCACAAACTCACTCACAAAAAATTAAATTTAAAAAAAAAAAAAATTAAAAAATCCTAAAATATGTTGATATAATAAAAATATCCATTTGGATTATTAACAATCAAATAAAAGGTTCACGGTGGTTTGAAATTATCTGAAGTTTTCAAAAATTTCAAAACAGCATCCTAGCAAAACAAAATATCATTAAGCTTGCCTTAAATAAAGCCTTTAACATCAAACAGTACTAGGCATTTATCTTCAGAGCAGTACATTACAGGTGACCTCTACAGACTGGAAATAGGATTACATCAACAAACCTTTCACTTTAAAGTGGTGGATGGTGTGAGATGAAAGAGTGCTCTCCCTAACATTTCACAGTGCTACTGGCTCAGGTTGAAAGGAAGTATGCAACCAGGTATTCCCTGTCACATTCTAATCTGCAGTACTGACACAGACGTGGAAAGCAAAAGCCTTTGAAAATGATATATGCAACTGATGAAAAAAACCTGGAGAGCTATGAGAAACGTGAGGGAAAATACAGATGAAGAGATAAAGAGGAACCTTTACAATGAACATGGCCAAATACTTATGCCATCAGCAATAACTCAAGTCTGTAGCTTTACAGATTAGCTTCAGATAGAGAGATATTAGCATTTGAGGTTTAAGCTTAATACCCATATTTGTTGTCTCCTTGTTTCTGTAAATATTTTAAATATGCAGTCTGCTTTTCCCAGCAGGCGAGGCATAAAATTACTTTTCTGGACTGTATTTGAAAAACATAATAAAATAAATTCAAAGATTTAGCAAACAAACAAAACATGTAAAACAATTTCAGTCGTGATATTCCCTTTCAGTATTTAGATGGTCTCCTGGGCATGCTGAACTGGTTTGAATAGCTCCTGTTTACTGCAGCTAGAAATTTCTATTTACTTCTTACTTGATATTTTTGGTCCATCACAGAAGTGTAGCAACTGCTGTCCAACTATACTATAACTTGATGGCTATATTATAAAATAAATAGACCGAAATGACAAGAAGACACTCTTGAGCCATCAGTCTTTGGGTACAGAAGCACTAATACTGTAAAGCTTAAACAAGCATATACCAAGAAAGCCTGAACACTAAATTATCCATTGAAACATCAGACTAATGAAATATAATCCAAGTTCAACATGGTGAAAACGTGATGTTATTCCACCAATCTCATTGTCCAAAACAAAGAGAGTGACTAACAACGTAATCCACCATTTTCCTCTAGCTCTATACCAGTGGTATGTAATGAGTTAAATATGTACTCATAAACTCAGTGTATATTACTCACTACTACTAAGTGACATGAAAAAAAAATTCTTAGCAGTATTCTACATTAGTGTCAGATATTTCTAAAAGCTTTACAACACCCCCTGAGCTCTGAGTTTGGTGGTACACTGACTACAAGCCCATTGTTAGTTCTGCAAAACAGAAGACATGACCCTCGGTTGCCAGACACTTCCTTAATTCCTCATAATTAGAGTTCTGCTGGAAGAGAGTTCAAATCTGACCACAACAGTTAAGGAAAAAAAACTTGCATTCTAATTTAAAATACACAAATTGGAAAATAAATAGAACCAACAAGTACAGACTCAGTACTACTTGATTTGTTTTCCCCTCCAACATTCCAGTAATGTAAAACCAGTGTATAAGGTAGAAAATCATTTTTCAATTTCAGGAAATATCATTACTAGCTGCCAAAAGTCTATCCATATAATAAGAACTATTTGCTAAAGTTGAACACCTGCAGTTTTATAGAAGGCCTCCGAGGACAGCTGGAACTAAGTATTCCAGTCTACTGATACAGCAGCCAATCAAAATCTGAAGGTTTTGTCTCCATAAACAACATATTTTGCTAGCTAAAGTTACATGATCGTGTACAAACATTTTATTTAGACAAACAGATAAAAAGAGCAACCTTTTGAATATGATATAATGCCCTGCATGCAAAAACCAAGACTAATGAATGAGGTCTTAGCCACATCCTAAAAGTACAGTTTCCTGCTTCCAAAATGCTCTTGGAAACAGTCCAGAGTGCTGGAAGTTTGCATCTCAGCAAACTGTCACACAAATATGTGCATGTTAGTTGCCTTCCCAAATACAAGGCAATTGTTTTGAACAGTTCGAGGAAAATTATTAGTGTAAATGAAATATTTTCCTCATAATACATATAAACAATACATCCACTCCTACCTAACACTGCTGTTTTGAGTCCTACCAATATTCAAGCATTAAAAAAATATACTTCTCATTATTTGGCAAATGACCTCATTAGCACAGTTCTGCTCGTCTAGTTTAGTAGCAGTCATGCACTGTTAGTATAAAGGCTAGGCTTCTTTACAGAAAGTTCACCTAGAAGTTCACCTATTCAGACCCTTATATGTAAAAGTCAGTGTACACTTTAAGAACTAATGATGCACTCTCAGTTTAGTTCACACGGACAAGGTAAACTAGGACAGAATATAACCAGAGTTTAAATATTTAGAAGCAGCAAGAAGGGAATTCTTTCTTTAATCAGTGCGACAAGGGACAAGAAGTATTTCTACTGCTCTATTGCCAGCCTCCTTGGCTGATGCAGTTTTTGTCTCAGATCTCCTTCTGCTTTAACTAAGTGCTTCATATTCACATGGTACATGCACCTCCAGTAACTAACCCACAAGTGCTCAATATTTTCAGGATGTTACACTAGAGATAAGCAGGTATCAGCATGAAACTTCTTTCTCCTGAACTTCTTGTTTGGCTATTAGGAGATTAGCTGAAATGACAGATGCTGTTTAAGCTGTGGTCTGCTCCTCACCTCCTCAAGAGGTCATGAGCCCAGGCATGCACAATACAGATCTTCTTTTCCCTCCTCTACTGAAATGAGAAAGCAACCTATCTTTGAAAACATGATTTTGAACACACAGTTTTGCTGACTTCCAACCAGGTTCCATTTCACATAAAGTGCATGTAGAATCTCCTGGAAAGAGGAGGATCTAGAATACATGTGTGAGTTTGAGACTGGAAAAAGAAAACAAGTATGAAACACTCGATGAATAGAACAGGTGCTAACACAGCCAGAAGAAGCATTCATTCCTGAATTAAAATAACAAATTCTTTTCAAGTTACTTCTGTGTGAATAAGACCAGCTCAGCTCCTACCTGTAGGTAAAGAAAATGAATATTATGCACTATCTTCCAAACTTAAAGGCTGAAACAAGTGTTGCTACCTGCCCTAAAAGTAACTCAAATGTGTTCCCTGTGTGGTGAGATGCTGAAAATTGAGCCATTAGGTAATCTGAGGCAGCTCTCCGTGTACCATGCGGTGGTCACTACTCATTTCATATGCGCTGTCAAGATGTGAATATGGAAATGGTTTAAAGAGAAGATTCAATAACTATGCACTGACAGATCCTCTATGTATGCTCAGACTTGTCTTTGCCTCAGCCATTACTGAGTCATATTACAGCATATTCACAGCACTCCAGTAAAGCACTGTAAAACTGATTTAAACCACAAGCTCATCTTCCTGTTAGAAACACTAGCTACTTTTCTTCTTTTAAAAAACAGGCTCATGTCAGACAAGCTCAGATATTTCCTCAAATAAGACTCAACCAATAGATGAGATGAAGATCTAAAAGCAATTAAGAAACTTCAAAATAACATTCAATGAAACACTATTCTTATTTTACTGACTGTGTGCCAACAACCACATGCATCTCTGTGATATCAAATGATATAACGTTGTAAGTCTGAGTGAAGCCCTCAGCCCAACAAAGTCAGACTCTGTTGACTGCTTTTTTGAGGCCAGATATCATGTCTGCTATTTTGGGAACTGTAATTCTGTACCAAACACCTGTAGATAGATACAAGCCCAATAGAGCACAAGACAAAGAATGAAGTCACCATCAAATACACACAGTTTTTCATAAATCAAGAATGGTTTGCATCAAAACAGATCATCATCATCTAGTGCAAGCCAACCTGCCATGGCCAGGGACACCTTTCACTAGATCTGGATGTCCAAAGTCCCAAGCCTGGCCTTGAATTTATACAGATGAGTCATCCACAGCTTTCCTGGAAGGCCTGTTTCAGTGCCTCACCACCCTCAAAGTGAAGAATTTCTTCCTTCTCCAGGCTGAACAAGCCCAGCTCCCTTTTTTATTCTGCTGAAATTTGAAGTACATCTCTTATACTCTCCACCAGTAAATATATTTCATTTGGATTATGAGAATTACCCACAAAATTTAACAGAAATGATCTCAGTACTGAATTGTAACATAATCTGTGGTGAACACTGAACAGTGACTGGAATGGTCACTGCTATTAGCAATGTTTAAAATACATATTAGTAAAAAAACATATTAGTAAACTAAATTAGTAAAATTAGTAAAATTACAGAAAGGATACAGTTATCCACAACAATCCATAGCCCCTTTTATCCTGTAACTGTATGTCATAAATATAAATTAATTTGTTATTTTTGTTATTGATGATTATTTATTTTCTCAATCATAAGTAATAACCTATTTCTCGTATTGGGATTCTGTAAGAGCCCAGAATGATGCCTTTCTGAGTAGTTAGAAAGAAAACTCCTTAGACTGTGCACAGGCAGATGTAGGCTATCACAGAGGCACCTGGTTTAAAGGGCTGCATTTAAGAAATTATTTCTAATTACATTTTAAAAAGTTAGAAATCTATAATTAGTGAAACATTAATTCCATATTTTGATCACAGCAAAAGCAGGAAATTCAGAGTTGACATTCCCACAGCAACCTCAACTCCGTCCCATTGTGTATATTCATTTCAACTGAGTCTTTCTTTCTATGACCTCATAACATGTGTGAAATGAAGGAAGGTGCTAGGAAAAAAAATCCTAAAATTCATCTAAATCAGATATATATAGTTAAGTTCTGCTATCGTAGTGCTAGTATTTGAGTAGAGTCAGCATCTTAAGAAAAATTATACATGTTGTTTAGTCCACGTATTTATTGAATATTTTTGTCTGTGAATTCATATGTTCTATCAACGTATCTGGTTCCTCACCTTTTACATTAAGATGGTTTCTTTAGCCAGACCTGGAAGAAGTTCATCTAAGCTTATGAGCTCTGACTCTGTAGCACACAGACTAGCCTCTTTTCCCTCTTGCTCTGGATTTCACGTTAGACTGGATACAGACACACAGAAACATGAATCTATCCCAGATCTGGTATGTACATCCTAATAAGACCATTTACTGTAGAGAAGGTAAATGTCATGTAGTTCCTTCCCTTGTGGGTTTTCAGGAATTGATGCAATGCCAATAAATCCAATGCTGTGTTGCATCTCAAAAAGTCCAAACAGATTTATTCCTATTCTCCTCATCTTGGGTTACCTGTTAGACTCAAACAAAAGTCTCAAGCAAAAAAGCTCCCTGTATTTGCTGCCTGAACTGGCCTGCGTGGGGAGACACAATGAGTGGGGTTTTCCATTACCTGAGTTATCCCTCTTCTCCACAGTATATGACACACTTGGAACTTTAAAAAACATGACTGCATGTTACTTCCATACCTGTATTTAGGCAAGCATTTTCAAATCTTTCTAAAAGAAGGCCTAAGTATCTGTGGAGTTCCACTTTGAAAACATTGCAGATAAAAACTGTGATAAGCACACCCAAGAGGAACTTTCAACCCACACAGTACTGCTTATTTCACATTCAGAAAGCTCAAATTGGAACCTTGCAAGCACGTTATAAAGCAAGTCAGTCCTATATACAAAAATAAAATCCAGCAAATCTAGCCTCCAAGAAGAGAGGGCAAGATCAGTAACTTTGCATGTCTCTGTCTCTAGATAAGAGAGGGAGGTGATTTGGTGTCTAAGAGACACTGTGTCAATGAGAACTGCTACTCTTCAGAGCAGAATTGTTTGAGAAATTAAGGAACTCCAACATAGTTCTGTTTGATGACACAGCTAACTTGAGATGCATATATACGAAATATTCTCTGCCTACAACTGAGAGATAATGTGTTGATCACCTTAAGTTTCAGAGGAGATGCTTTTACTGGAATGGTGTATAAGTGGTCTTAGCTAGACCGTAGACGCTGTTTCTCTTGAGAAAAATAATATATCAGTTAAAGCCAATATTTTTCAATTGAAAAATTGCTACATTCTCTCATTTTGATTTACTATCTTCAGTTCCAATTACATTGTATTATATTGTGTTGTCTTTCATTCCTATATCATATTTAGTATATTAACTTTCCTCCTCAGATCATTGCCACTGTTTTATTTTTAGGCCCATCTCCCTACCTTTTTTCCCCCTTTCCCCCTTTCCCCGTTACTGGGGCATGGGTCTGTGGGCCTCCTTGCCCTATTAGTCACGGAACTGGGCCAAACCATCCCACAAACTGTTGATAACTATGTATGTACAGTTTGTGGAAATTTAAAGAACAATTTTTGAAGGGAAAATTCTGATACTACTCTTCAGTACTCTCCAGATTTTCCATTGCTGAGCTCCTGCTTTGTAGACTGAAGAAGAAAGTTGCATCTTATAGGATAGCCCTACCAGGGAGAATCTCCAGCCACAAACAGTCAGCCTTCTTAAACCCAATATATTTTTAAACCACTCCGTGGAAAAGCTGAAAACACAGTATATGGTATACCATTAAACAAACCACACAATGAGATGCACGTGAAAAATGTGCGAATTGCAATTACTTTTTGTCATTGAGAACAATTTCTCTTGAACAAAATATGGATCTCCCTTCAGCAAAAGTGGAAGTTCACTGAACAGATGGAAGATGTATATAGACTAAATTTGTTGCTATGCAGCTATTTCCATTACCTTTCAAATGAAATGCAGTGTACACAGAATATAGAGGCCACATAGTAATATGTTCATTCACCTCTGCAGATCAGAATTACTTCATCTGCAAAAATTCTTGTTATTTCTGAGTCCTATTAAATGGATTAGTATCATACAGTATTGGAGGGAGATATAACGTGTGATCACATGGAGCTTGTGATAGGCAATTGTACAGTGGTGTAGATGGTCTCTGCACATAAATTTTGATCCAGAGTTTTTCAGCTTCCTAAGAATAGTGTAGACTGATAAGTCAACTAATAAGGGGTAGGGAAAGATACACCAAAATTTCAGCAAACTCACTGAAGTGCTGACACTGTATAATACAGAAATTAACTATATCAGTTATCATGCTGATGTTTTTACTCAGGTCTGAATGGTCTCTGCATTGCATCACAATCACAGTGCAGCTGTACCCTTGGTCAGGTTTTTGCTACTCCAGAAAGTGAGTCTAGTTACGGAAGAAGTCATGGAGTGAAATGGAAGAAGGATGGGAGGTAAATAACTGATTAGACTGCACGGTATCTTGTACAGGCTTCACAGATTATCTATCACTTGTTTTCCAGTTCTTTCAGAATTTCATTGAAATCTGAGTATAAAAGGAGCTATAAGAAAAAAGTCTGAATCATACTTCAATATATTTCATTTCCAAAATATATGAGTATTTTTGTGAGTCCTCTTTGGGTATAGTCATGACCTATTCCTGTAAGTTGAAATGATTTTTTTTTTACTGTCCTGTGAAATTTAGATCAAAATACATTATAATGACAACTTTTAATGAAGATAATAATAATAAGAAGAAGAAGAAGAATAATAGGACAATTAGAAAAATCATCCTAGAAAATAGTATGTACAAAAGCAGTACCAACAGAATTCAGTGGGTCAGTAAAAGTATTTAAGCTTTGAACAGTAACTAAAAGGTCCATGAGATGACATGACTATAATGATTTGTTTGGTGTGTTGGTTATTTTTGTTTGCCTGTTTGTTTTTGCAAAATCATAGATGATTTGGAATACAATGCATTTCTGTCTAATTAGCCTTTTAAAATATCTATTTATACTTACAAATATCTCAAAACATTCCTATGAAGAAGGATAATAATATTGTAAATTTGTGGCTCACCCTTAATTTGGACTGCCTTAGTGGCACTTGGTGTAAGTAGTAACCATTTCACTTCTGACCAACAGCCTCACTGATCATGGGATTGGGTCCTAATGCTGTACGAAATTCAGCAATCCTAGAGATAGTTCTTCCAGATAGCAGATAGTATGCAGTTGAAGGTCGGAAGCTGAAAGATATGCACGTAGGCTACACTCTCAGTTCACTCTGGAGAGGCCACTTTCACCCTGAATCACAAATTCTCCAGGAAACCAGTCTCAGTTTAATTAAGAAGCAATCATGTGCACACTACAGCATTTTGGATCTGGGCTTAAATTTCTCAGTGACTTATCCCTCCACCTTAAAATAAAGAAAACAATTTTTTCTCAGATTTTTAGAAGGGTGAGTTTACTAAGGGCTCACAAACATGCAAGAGAAAGCACTGGGATACAAAAAAAATTTTGATTCCCAGTTCATTACTAAAGTCAATTTAATAGTCAACTAATGGAAACTAATGTTATTCTAAACATTTAGTAATTGAGAATAAAATACTGATAACCTTGGTTTTCCACGACAACATCAACAAAAAAGAACAGATGTGGGATTTGAGTTAATTTGAATACTTCTGTAAAAGAGTGTTAAAATTAGAGACGCATCATTTTTAAATATATATAAATAAATAAATAATAAATATTCAGTATGGTAGTTCGATTACAAAAGCCAAAACAAGTGAGTTTTTTGAGTATTTTACTTCAATACTTGCTTTGGAACAATCATTTCAGCTACAAAATTTCCTGCTTTCTCAGTCTTCTTTAATGGGAGATGTTTGCACATCCATGGAGAAACTGTGGAAGTTCAAATTAAAAGTAATTTGTTTTCAGTGCATTATTCAGACAGAACAGGAAGAAAACATGGTTCTTCCATTAACAGGCAGTAAGAATAGGTATGCCAATAGGAAATTAGCTAACACAATTACCGTTGCATAGCATCAGTGTCAGCAACATACAGCTGAATGTTGCATGAATAGGCCCATGTAGGCCTACAGGTTCATACTCAGCTATGCCTAAGTGCAAAAAGAATACATTCCCTGCTCTCTCAGGGCTGAAGGGCTAAAAGCAAACAAAAGGGGATACTATACATAACTTTTCCAGCCTTTCTTACTGGGAAAGCCCATTTTCTAGAACTACCCAATTACAATGGCAAGGAAAAGTTAGAATCTACAAACTACTCAACTCCCTGCTAACATGGCTTCATAGAAATTACTGGAACCCTGTGTTACAAACAAGTGATTGCGTTACTTCCAAACTATTAGTTTTAATAGCATTTTAAGCACTGCGGTAAATCAAAACATACATGTCTTCTGTTTTGCCCAGGGAAGGAAATGAAATGAAAAAAAAATCACTTAAGTGCCTATAAAAGAAAGCAAGAACTAAACAAGAGCGCTGGCATTGCATCATCAAATAAGCTGTGAGGACATAAATCTAAAAAGCAAAAATAGATGCAGGAATGAAATGCAGTGTTAGCAGAAGTAAAAATATGAAAAGAATGCTAAATGTACACAACAAACGAGTACTACAGAAGAAAAGGAGGTCAATAGTAATAGCAAATTATGTTTGTATACCTACTGACAATTTTAAGTAACTATCTAGAGCTCAGTTATGTGTTAGGCTTGGCAAATGTACAAGAAAAAGAACATAGGACTACATACATATATGTATATACCATCCATATATGTTCCTCAAATACTACAGTTTACCACTGGAAAAAATTGCTACTACCATAATATGAAAAGAGAAAATGTACTTAAACTCCTAATTAATCCACTTTGTAAATATTCACTGATCACGTTTCAGTCAGTTAGAAGGAAACTGAAGCAAACTAGGTTATGGGACATACTCTCAAAGGACAAGAAAATTATTCAAAACACACAAAATACGTAATGTTTTACAATACTTTTACATACACTTGTTAAAGCTGTTTAACAAGTGTTGGGCCTCCATTATAATATCTACTTTCTCCAGCTCTAAACTGTATCTACTGCTTGTCAAACACTCATATAGGAAGGAACTATCTATGTGGCACCTTAATGAAAGACTTGCCAAAGGCTTCACTAGCAGTTCATCACTTTCAGACACCCTTGGTGGCATATTTTATCAAGGATCCCCACTTACAGCTGCATCATCTCACCATGTATCAGTCACTGCTATTCTCTGGAGACAACACAACATAAATTAAACAGGGAGAAAGTGAAAAAGCAATCATGGAAAGAGTGGGATGGAACTGAGGGATTCCACATCAGCCAGGTGGAGATAACCCATCAGAAGCAACAGGAAAAGCTACAGCTGGGGAGGATTTTATGAAAAGAAAGTCTACCTGTATTTAGAAAGAACACTAATGTCTACAAGAAAGATTTTCACATGAGCAGACATGAAATAAAGCAGATCTTATTATGGTAAGGTTTTAAAACTAAATGAATCTATATGTATTCTTAGGGGAGAAAAGGTACAAAAAACAAAGGCAACAGACCAAGGATATGAATGCAGAAGGTAATTCAACTACAACTTCTTCCTGCTTCCACCTAAATAGGATCTGGGGCAGATACTGACCACTGTCAGAAATGAGGCAGGGAAGACATGGAATTAATCCATTGCACTCCTACTAGGATTTGTTAAAATTTGTAGCAAAGAAGCAATACAAGAAAGCAGATAAAATTCCAAACTGAGTGAAATGACAAGGGAAAATCCAAAGTAAGTAACAGAGAGCATGGTTTAAAGTCACAAAGTGTTATTCTTATCCAAAATTCTTTAAAAGCCTGACAAAGTAAAAAGAAATAGTTCAACTGCCCTGGTGACTGGGTCAGTTTGAAATGTAAGTAAATACATAAAGCACTACAGGAATAAAAAATGAATTCAGTTCCAAATCCAATACAGTATCTCACTCAAAGAGTACCAGTACTGGTACTGAGCACATGGAGGAAGTTGCCAAGTGAGATCATTGAAGTAAATGATATAGATGAGCTTTAAAGATACTTAGACATTTTTATGGTGAAATAGAATGAGAAAAGGGGATAGAAGGATACAGTAAATACAAACCAGGCAATAAGGACTGTAATAAACTTAAAGGAGAATTTTCTTGGCTCAGATGTACTTTTCCAATCCAGAAATTCCTTTTGTCCACCCTGGTGATTAAACGAAACTAACTCCTAAGCACCATATCATTGTTCCAGAAGTTATGATAGATGGCTGCATGAAGAAAATCCACACAATCTCATTCCTTCTGGCCACAGCAATCTACTGTGTTAACTTACAAACTCTGTAGCATACAAAGGTTGCTCTGAAAGTAATGTCTCATATTTTACTATGCTAGCCAGCAACAGCAGAGGCAGATGTTTGTGGTAAGGTAGAACAGGTTGAACCTTCCTCCTAATATTCCATTGAATTTTGTTGCCATGCGAATGATGGCAGCAGAAGAGCAGTCTGATAAAATGGTATCTAACATACGAAGCAAAGGTGTGTCACTGAATTCCTCCATACAAAAAAGTTTGCACACAGTGACATTCACTGATGCTTGCTGAACATTTATGTAGACCAAATGGTGGATGGAAGCAGAAGGCTCAAACCTCAGCTGTTTTGAAGCTGAGATTTTGCTCTACCAAATAGTACTGTTGTGTAATTGTGTTTGTTCTAGTTTCCATAGAAATAAACAGGAGGCATTACTTTCAGAGCAACTTTTGTATATCATTAAGAACAGAACTCATAACATTCAGACCCCAAAGCAATGGTTTCCTCTCATTGGGCTTGAAGAAACACTCAATCAAGTTGGGCACATTTTTCAGTACTGATAAGCTAGCCTCATTTATTCCAGCCCATTAACATGACAGAACAGCACAGACATAGTCTAGCAGACATATTTGTTTCTTCTGTAATCTTTAATAGGATAAAACGGATAAAATTGGGAAAGGAAAAAGAAGTTAAAAATAGTAGCTTAACCAGGAAAAGTTAGTGTCTATCTCACAGAGGCTCTACAATCATGATCATATAGAAATAATAAAAGCTGCTGAAAATGGTATTACATAGTTACTCTAAATAGTAGCTGTCTTTGTTTTGTTTATTTAAAAGGACATGTACACTTCCTGCATTTTACTCCTTTTCTCCATTCTTCCTAAATAACTCCACAGAATTCACAATTTTTCTAAGGATTCTAAGGATCTTTAGTACTTCTTGCACTCTAACAACAGGCCTGATATATGCCTGTAGGATTCTCAGTGTCTTTTAAGCATTTTGCAACTAAAAGCAAATAAAGCCCTTTTTACTCTAATTTTCTAGACAGAAAAGCAACACTTCTGTCTCCTCCACAGTATGTGCTACAGACTTTACTGCAACACATTAGACTTCTTATTGTGTTATGCTTTAGCAGTGGTTGAAGTTTTGAAGATGGTGAAATGCAAAGGCTCCCCTGTTTTATGACCTACTCTAACTTTTGAACCACGTACTGTTTTACACAAAACAAATTTCCTTCTTGATTCTGTTGGAAACATGCTAAAGGAGAATAAAAGACTGAGCACAAAAAGTGATAAGCATCTTTTTTGTTGCTAATAGATTTTTCAGTGCTAGAAATAAATTTACTTTTTTTTACATTTAACAATTGACCCAAGAGGCTAATCCCAATTCAGAATTCTGCTTTAGTTAAGCATGGAAATGGTAACATACAACTAACTTTTTGTTATATCAAAAAGTATATTGTTCTATTTCCCTGAACACTGGATAGACCAGATAAAAGTCATCCTTACTGTACTGACAGAGCAAGAAATTCTTTGTCTGACTGAAGGCCATTTCTTCTTCTTAGGCTCTTCTCAGTCTGATAAACTCTTGCCTGCAACTAAGGATTCCTTTCTTATCTGCCCTTCTGCCTTTCTCAATGTTCATTTTCTCCATATCCATTTCCAGCCAGTCTCCTGCTAGTGTCCAGAAAAGTCCAAGCCAAACAGTTCATGATTCCTAAGAGTACACATGTACATTTCTTTTCAGGACAGTGACATGTTTCTCAGTTTCAGTTCATGGCCCCCAAGACATTCTATATTTTTAACTCAATCGCAATATTTCCAATTGACAGAATTGCAAAACTGCCCTGATTTGAAGTGAACTGTTTTCCAGATATTCCACAGCTGTAACAATCTGTCCTTGCCTCATATGTCCACAGGAATTAAGTTGCTCAAAAATAAAAACACAAAAAACAAATACTATTAGGTTGACAAAATGAAGTGTATGAATGAGACTGATTTTACTCTCAGTTTCCTTTGTTTCAAGGTGGTTCTCGTTACAATAATAAGCTGAAAATTCCTAATTTCTGAAATATTATGTTCATCCCAAAATATGAGTTTAACTTCCTAGTCTGCCTTGCCTAAAACCTTCAAATTTAATCTGGAGGAAGCACTGCCAGTCATAGAAAGAATATTCAGGCTTCAAAACTGCCCAGATATCTGCTTTCATCCTTTGAACTGTGAAACTATTATGTCCATTATGTAGATGGCTAAAAGGAGATTACCAGCAATGGTCACTAGGTCAATATTCCAAATTTATGTAGCTTTCATAAAATGGCCTGATTTTCAGAAGCTAGAACCAAGCATGTCTTCACCAGAGTTCCAAGACTCTGCTGCTACCTCCACAGTGATGACTGCCAGTAATAGATTTTATTGTAGACCTACATGGAACATTTTTTTAGTTTGTACTGCTGCCCTCCCAGCCTACCACATAAAAGTCTTGAAGTACAGCCATGCCTCAAATAGATTTTATTACTATTTTATTGCAGGAGACGCTATGAAGTAACAGGGCTCAGATCACTCTCTACATACCTGCCACTTTTACTTCCTGTCCTAATGATCTCCCACTGATCACTCATAAAAAACAGAATACTAACTTAGGTAAGACTTTTTTTAAAACAAAACAAAACAAAAAAGGCAAAGCGACTCTTAGCACATACTATATGCGACTATCTACATTTTTTTAAATGTAACATATAAATAATGAAGTAATTGCATGACAGCACATAAAAGAGGTTTATGAAAAGGCTGTTCAATCAATACATAGAGCAAAGCATTGTAATTCATGAAGATTTGGTTATATTGCTGCATTTGAGTAAAAGCTTTGGAAGATTATCAAAATTAAATCTTTTTTTCTCTGTTCTCTGAAGGATACTGATAGAGAAAATCTTGGATAATTCAAGTGAAAAACATATTACACATTGAGTGCAAAGATGTTGTCTTCAACTAGACAGTTTTCACTAACTGTTACTTACAT
This sequence comes from Coturnix japonica, assembly GCF_054131305.1. Lineage (NCBI taxonomy): Eukaryota > Metazoa > Chordata > Aves > Galliformes > Phasianidae > Coturnix > Coturnix japonica. The sequence continues at coordinate 61,365,611 of NC_140664.1, forward strand.
GCTTCTGACATCATGATTTTTTCAGGCAAGCAATTCACATTAGGCAAAACACATACAGCATTTCATCCTGCAGCCAGTGATGGAAGTGAATAGCTCCATTAGCATGGAGACCAACTGATTTCAGTGACCTAACCATGAGAGTTCCCAACTAATTGTCACTCCCTTGTATTAATACTTTGTCATCACATCAGTCCCAAGGAGGCCTAGAAAGAGCAACTGCATGAGGCAGTCTTCTGCATGGAGAAATGTACAACTGCACAGTGCCTACTAAACTTGTATCTGAATTCTCACACAACTTTCAGCTTTCCAAACTTTTAATTTCAGATTTGATGATCTATTCCTCTTTAGCATCAACACCTCTCCCATGATATGTTAAGTCAAAAGAAATGAGCAACAACTTAAGAACAGCTTCCTCTATTGTTCTGGAAATGCCTAGTGGTTTATGGCTTTTCATCACTCACTGAATGATTTCTGAAGGCACCCTAATAATTATAAGATATTGTCTTTAAAGACAAGTAGCAAATCTAATATTGGCATTGGAAATGTGCAAGTGACTGCATACCAGATACATGTACTGTGGTATTTTATGTCAGTTCTCTGATCTACAGAGCACAATTGTGCTTGCACGTACAAAGATGCTTCTTCAGGCCTCACTGTCTAGAGAACCTCTCTTACATTTGTAAGCTGAGACTTGACAATTGCAGTGAGGTGAGCAGAAAGCTACCCCTTCCCACAGAGCTGTATAAAGGCTGCTCACAACAGCGTGTTATCAGGAATATAAGACCTAATTTTTCCTAGATCTCAACTCCAAAATCCTAAAGAAAAATTGGGTCTAGATCCTACTCCCCTTCTCCATTAGCACACAGAAGAGGGAAATTCATTTGTGGTAAATATATCACACATACTTCTCTCATTCGTTTGTACCCATAACAGTACCAAAAGGCATGTTCCCTATGCTTTTGCCAGTTTATCCTCATAATGCTCACTTTCAGAATAAACATTTCTGTCAGCCAAGTCATTTTGTTGAATCTCCCGTGATCATTAGCATTACATGGCCAAACAATACTTGTCTTTTTCATTTAGGAGATTCCCTCCACTCCTCTCTTCCAATTCACCTGAAGGAAGAGAACAACAAACCTGAAGTATCTGAGCAACTTTGCTGCCAGTGGTAGAAGGGGGACCAAAAAAAGAGAAAGGCAGGAGGTTAGAAAAGAAGAGTAGACTAAAGAACGTAAAAATCTCCATTTAAAAGCCTGTTCCAGATCATGTAAAGCTGGCAGTGTATTTTGTTAATCCCTCTAGTGCTTCAGTGGAAAACTCACAGCAGGCAGCTGGATACAACATCCAAGGCTGCCCTTTCTTGTGTTTTTTTCCATTTCTGGCAGCATATTGTCACATATCCAGCATCTGTCCATTTCCACAGGCTATGGCTGTACATTCAATTGACCTAAAACAGTTAAAGGAAAAAAGAAAAGCTTTATAGGGTTCATAGGGCAATAAATAGATAGGGCTTGTGGAATTCTACAGGTGTGGGATTCCAGATACCAGACAGCTACCCGTGCATCACAAATCTCTGTAATTACTTGAGGAGTTTTCATATATACACACTTCCACCAGATAAGATTCCAAACTTCAAAAAACTGATAACACTCCCATCAAACTTTTAAAAATAAGAATAATGATGAAAATGTGACTTCTAATCTGATCTCCTGACTTGTATTTTGAATGTGGAGGGGCAAGAGGGGTGATCATCATTTAAGGGAAAATATTTTTATTAATACAGCTCTATAACTATCAATAATGTAGAAAGTAGTGTATTTCACATCCCATTTCAGAGATGTTGCTATGCTGTCATAAGATTTCCCCAGTTTGGATTCTTTTTAGTATTTCCTATAATTACTGTGAATGTAAGTGTTCTGATGATGCTGAACTAACAGTTTATCAGTAATTTTTTCAGTGCTATGGTTACAATCATTTAAGAAGAAAAAATCAGTGTCATGTGAGCATGGACAGCATAAAGATTTGCACTGTGTTTCGGTGTTAGTAGCTGTTAAGGTATCTTTTATACTACAAATACATCTCTGGACTTACTATGACTAACAGGTAAGTATAAGGGATAGAAAAATAAAAAGAATTAAAAAACATACCTCAAGTTTTGAAGTACTGACTGTAAATATTCATAAGATTGATCATGTGTTTGCATAAATGAGTAACTCAGATTAAAATATAAGTGCTTTAACAGACTCTTGCTCAGCTGCTGTATTCACAACCAAAAGATGCATATACCAAAGAGACTCAGCAGGTAAAATGTATTCTGTTCTTCCTGTCCAGAGCTATAGGGTGAACATAATTCTAGAAACTTAAAACCTTAATCATTATCATAAATTAGAAGGAAAAAGAAACAAATAATACTTACATTAAATAATGTTTATTTGATAATACTGTTTGAATGGATTCATAAAAATAACACAAAGATCAAAAAGACAAAAATAGAAATAAAAAATACCACATGATTAAAAACAGAAAGCCTCTTAAAAACATTCAAACACTATGCAATGCTAAAGGACTCAAGAAGGTTTCTGAGGACAAAAGATACAAGAGTTGAGTAAAATTCTTTGTGGTTAAAAAGCAATAGAATAGAACATTGCTTGCCATTAAATTCTGTTTCCTACTGACAAGTTTCCCAAGGAAAAAAAATACTTTGTTTACTCATAAATATATGTTTCAATAATGGAAATGTAATAGAATTTATAGATACTGTTCAAAGCAAAACCTAGGACCACCTAGCAACCAGGTAAATGAGTAATTTCCTTGTAAAAATGTTTTGCTAATAGTATGTAAGTACAGTTCCCTATGGAACTAAGAACGTTTGGGAACAAGGGAAGATTTTCAAGCACACCTTAACACCACATCCAGATTTGGAGACAACACTCAGAAGAATCTTCCACCATCACAGTTCTTTAAAGCTTGTATGTTATGTCTCCTTCAACACGGAACATATTTATTTCTGAATCACCACTGGGGTCCTTGGAGCTATACATCTAGTAGGCATTTTTCACTGGGTAAAAGGGAGACCAAATCCTTGCCTAAAACTCCAAGGTTTGTTTAAAATAGAGATGTAGAGGGTCACTCTTATTCTACACTTCAAGAGCAATTACAGCTCATAGATTAGCTGATATATTAGCTTTAGGTAGAAAACTATCATGTTTTAGTCAGAAATAGCTCTGGATAGTTGCCTTGAATAACCCAAGGTCTTCCAACTGCTATCTTTTCTATATTTGCAAAGCAATTTAGTTTGTTTTAACTAGTGAAAGTAAAACAAATCTCACACTTCAGTCCAAGCAAAATGCCCACCAATGCACTTCTTTCAGAAACTGCTAAATTCTTTCTGTATGGTGCCTTTTGTCTGCCTTCATTGTGTTCTCAGTCTGCAAGCATTAAAACACTAGAATTCAGAGAAGTTTTAAAATTTCAAAATAAGGTTAGAAAAAGAAAGATTATTTAAACCAGAACAAAGGTTGAAAATGAAATAAGCTACTTCTTCCATTATGTGTTGACCCTCGCCAAAATTCCTATGCAGCCAAGAGAACATGTTCTAAATATATATAAATAGAGAGAAAAAATGAATAAAGAGAGGAAGAACAAGATCCAAGTGAAGTATTCTACTTGATGGCACAGCCACATTAACCAAATCTGGGAATTAACTGTATATCTCTTTCTACTACTATTCTGTACTGGAAATATATTGATTTGAAAGATTCCAGATTAAAGTGGAACTAAGTGTACTCTGAAGAAATTTAGAAGAAATTCTGAGCCTGAACACCTTCACCAGATTGCTGTGATTGGCCTATACTACTGAACTCCCCCAGCAGAGTCAGCACATGTGCACTACATCTACATTATATATATATAATTTACCTACACAAGTAATTTTTATTCCAGTTTTGACTGCATTACTTTTTTACATTACATGGTGCACACTAACTAATGCATACATTCATGCATTTCCTTCGCTCAGATAAGCATTATATACTTTCAGTTTCTGGAGTATTGCAGTATATGCTTGCCTATTTTAAGCACTGTTATTAATACTGCAATTGTGGAAATTTATCTGTATAATGATCTAGTGAATTCAGAAATGTGCATGTTTGGATGTGTGTTAGTGCACAACTGCATTTGTATGGGTTCCGTATTTTGAAAATCAGACCTATAAACCATATGTTCCAGATGGTAATCCAGAAACACCATCAAATGATCAAAAATATTTACAGATAGTTCCCTCTTTCTACCCTACTCCTGCAATGTACAATAGTATGCATTGCACAAACTACTCTGAAGGGTTCAGGCACTACAAGACTTTATCAGGACATAGTGGTCAATAAGATGTATTGATGCAGGAAGAAACAGCAGATACTGGTGAAATGTAACCCACTCTGCTTTCATTCACACTGACACATACAAATACAGAGCAGCATAAAAATAGGGTAAAACATATAACAAGATGGTTCTTCATAAGCAAGTGAAAATAGTTCATCTATTCACTGAAATAGGAAATAATATAAGCCAAGGAGTGGACAGAAATCAGGATGCCCAAAAGCCTTCCTGGAGCCATACCAAGGAAACTTTGGTATGGGGGAAATTGGCCTTCGACAGCTAACCTTTTCCAGTGCCTCTGGATCTGAAAGAGCAACCTTAAAACAAAACCTTCAAGTGCCTTGCTTTTAAAGAGGGTGTTGGACTGAAATGCTTAACCATAAAGACCATCTCCTCTTTCTTTTAAATCACCAGTTGAACCCACTTAAGAAGTACACAAGGGGCACTGTGGATTTATTTAAAGATTAAAAAAGTGAAGCAGGGGAGAAAATATATCCCCTTGTTTCCTTAAAACTGCTGGTATTTCACAGGCTTCTGAAGCACTGTACTGTTTTACTAAATTGCCACTCGGTAGCATTTTAGTGTTGCCAAAAAAGACTGCACACTGCAGTGTTTAAAAAGTTAAGCTTTTTCTCAGGAAAGCTTTGAATTGTGTAGCCTGTCCCCCCAACAGTAGCAAGTGGGCAAAGGGCATGCTTTTAAAAAATAAATTAAGACAAACAGAAAGCTCAGCACAATGGAATTGGATCCCTGTCTTCCTCCAGTAAATATATCTAATATCACATGCCTATTCAAAGCAGGACAACGAAATTTCCCCTCAGTAACCTCATCAAGAGAAGTGGAGAAGGCAAGGCAATTGTTTCGCATCTCATTGTATTTGTGACTAAACCCTGATGCCAGCCACATGCTGATTATCTCTCGCGTTACATAAAGCTCTCCCGTGGTGCCAATTGCCTGACGTTCTGTTTGTATCCCATTACACAAAGTGCTGTCCTGTACTGCCTCGCTCTGCGCCAAAGCACTGCTCTTCACCACTACGCCCGTCTTTGTTTCTATGCCCGATTCTGCCCACATCTTAAAAGCCACCTAATGATTAAAGCAAAACAAGAATACTTCTTAAACAACAATTTTCAGTTCTATGACGAGATGAGAAAGAACACAGAATAGCTCAGGGATATTAAGGGAATACAAAAGTCATGAGAAAAGATCCCACAAAAGACACGATTGCTGCATGGTCCTCTGCAACCTGGACAGTTCAAATATTTTTATCACTTAAGGGTCATTCTGAAGAGAGAATTTTTTCTGCCTCAACATTTCACTAAGGCAATCTAGGATCAGCAGCACTGCTGAAGATAAAAGCATCCGTGGTATAGCTGTCTCTGATGATACACTACAACAACAAACAGCCAAAGGTCACTGTTCCAGCATGCCGTAAGCATGCTACATCACCAAAAGGCTGCAGGAGTGATGATGAATTACTGGAAAGGTGGCGGCAGTGCAGGAGTAGCACTTCAAGAAATCGTGTTCACCTGACTGTTGGAAGAAAGCCAACTCACAAAGTGCAGGACAATAGGAACTGCTCTCTTGAGTGTCCCAGAGGAATTCAAACTGTTCAATCAGCTGCACTGGCACTACTGTTTCTGGCAAGCCTTAAATACACAAAGACAAAAGTTAGGCAAATGGTCTTCCAGTTGAGGAGGAAGAGATACTGAATTATCAAATTTTTTGCCAGGGCACACAAAACAGAATCTTAACTCCTGCAGCTTGCAGCTTTTCCTGTAGTGCTTGGTAAAGAAGGACTGACAGCCAGCAGTGCAATATATTTTCCCTTAAATCACTGTACTAGGAGTTTCAAAATAAACTCCTTAATCTGCGACTTTCAGCATGTTTAAAAGTATTTCTCAGATCTCCAATAACCCTCTTTGCATCTGATAACATGTTAACAAAATATCAACATGATCCGTCTTCAGGAGCAAAGAAATCTCAAAGTAAGCAAAAAAAAATAGCTGTGTCCAGTCAGTCTCACTTATCAAAAGGCTGACTTCAGAGATGAGATTTCAACTTCACTTCAGTGAGGCACTGAACAGCCTTACTACCATTCACACAATGAAGGCGAGGGGTGGAAGATGCATAACCTCATCATTTAAAACACCTCTTGAGATTTAGCTACAAAGACTTGGGAATAAGTCCTGATACCAGGCGAAGCCCAATACAACCTTCTGAAAGGCTTAGATATTTCTTTTTGTTGTTGAATTAGTTTTCGTGGTCAGTCTTAATAGCTTAAGTCTACAAGAAAATGGCAAGGTTCTGCCTGAAAAGAGGTACCTCCAGATTCAAAAAAGCATTAAGAAATTCCCAAGATATATCAAATAGTTCTTAGCTTATACAGAGGAACAAGTAGAAAAAGAACATTATTAGTGCTGTCATCCAAAGCTCACAGTGGAGTCTTTCCATTTGTTTCTACTAGTATTGAATTGGGATGAAATTGCTCAGTTTTTTAGGCTATAGCGACCCTCTCCTAGAATCACATAAACATCAGTGGCTTTGAAGATAGCTTAACAGAAAAGGCAATCACTAACAGACGGTTATTTCATCATGCATTAAAAAGAAATCACTTCCAATATGTTAAAAAAAAAAAAAAAAAAAAAGTTAATTAATGCAATCAATCTGTCTTTCCCACATAACCTTAATGCTGCAATGTTCTTTCTTGCACTGTACATTGTGTCATACTGCACCATGCATTCCTCTTCCCCTCTACCATATCTCTAGGGTCAAAGGTAGAAGACAAAAAAAATCCTGGAATAATATCCCCAATAAATTACTGCTAACTATTACAATTCAACATGGGCATATAAACAGCACTTTAAAGAAAACTGAATTTGTTGAAAATTAAAGCAAACCTGGTGTTACTTTGAACAAGACGCTCGCTGATTGTTTTCAGATTTCCATTATAAAATGGGCTTTTTTGTTTTATGTGTTACATACCCTCTGAGGAAAGAAATTATACCTCAAAACATATGGGTTTTCAGAATTTTTATTTTTAAACACAATACTCAATGCCCATAAAACTTTGCTTGGAAGCCAAGGAATTTATAACAAGGTGCATTACAGCAAACCTGAAAAAGGGCTAAAGATGAAGAAAAACAGAGCTTCTCACTAATTACAATTACTAAGAAAAGATGGTAGAACTGAAAGCACCCTTATTTTGGGGACAAGTATCTGTGGTTTCATTTAGTGCTGTCTTCTTGCTATCTGTGGTTGTACAATAAACTAATAAACAGACATTTATTTTGTGTAGCAGGCATATTGTTTTCAGTCTTCTACATGGTAATTTCATTTCATTGCTGTACTACGTTACATGAAGAGCATGAATAAGAGATTCCTGCTTTCTGGATCTTAAGGAGTTTTCTCATGCACAGCTTTTATTTTAAAGCACATGTTCTATTAGAAGAACAAGCTTACACATCTTACTTTAAAGTGCTATATAAACGGGAATCTTGTTCAATATTCTCTTACTGTACAAACAGGCATGTCGTTAAATATCCTCATAGTGAATAAGCCATGACTAAGTGTGCCTCTCTATGCACTATCCAGCTCGTGTCTTGGGTGTGTTTCAGGCTTGTGTATTTAACCATCTGTGAAGTGAGTTTATAACCCACTAATGCACACCCAGGATAAGCTTTTTACTATTGGGAGAATGGCTCATTAATTTTACATTATGAAAAAAATTGTAAACACTCAGTTTTGGTTGGGTTTATGCAGTATATCCTTTTGTTATTGAAAATCATTTCCAGTGAGAGTTTAGAGCACAGAAAGGTGAATGTTATCATCTGTTTTTACCTAGGTTGTCCAAATCCTTGCCTTTTCTGTTACCTACTGGACTCATTTTTTCTCTCTCTGCCCTCAGCTACAGAAGCTTTACTACTTGTGTAGGGCTCTGTTCTACATTCATTCTTCCACTAAAAGCTGAGACCAGCATTTCAAAAGAACCACAAAGTTGTAACTAGAAAACCTGACAAGAAAAAGCAATTGAGAATATCATGCTTTACAAAGCACACCTTATACTCCCACTCCTTTCTCTATTTATCTATCCCATTTTCATATGTTAATGTTTTTATCAACCCACCGTGCACAGATTTGGTCTAATTGAGACATGAAACCACCACATGTACAACTGCTGTAATTTTTCTAAAAAGACTCACCCAGACAGAATGTAGCATTGAGAAGTCAATATCCACATCCAGAATCTGATTGTTTATTCATTTTCAAGTGATTTCTGTGATTTCAGAACCATCAGTTCCCTCCTGATGATCCCTCTCAGCCTGGTAACTGTTATCTTCCTGTCAGGCCTGAAAGCAGGTAGAGAATAGGAACTGGAATTTACTTTAAGGATGCTCAGTGGCATGAAGGGACCAGCAACCAGTATGCATGCATAAATAGCCAGTTTGTCTATGCAACCAAAGTTGCACAGATAAGTTGCAATCCATTTTATGAACAGTTCTGGACTTCACAAGTTTGGGAAGTCAGGCACTGCAACTATAAAATTATTCACTTTATATATATTAGTAAGTATAGTAAATAGAGTAGAACTAGAACAGAATAGAATGCACTGTTTTTCACTGCTTTTTATTCTTACTTCCCTAAAGCTACAAAATGAGCTTCTAATGAGCTTTGGGCAGTCACATAAATAGAAAACCTAACATTGTAATGCCTGATAGTGATCTAAACTGCTTAGATATGTTTTGTATTATACCACAAAACAGTGGTTTGTTCATGGAATGGAACAAAATTTGATGTGTTACTCATACTTTGGCCGTAGGCATGCATGTTTTGAAATTGTACTCTCCGATGTATTTCAGAATATGTTTGGACAACCCAAGTTGTTCTGTGAAAATGACCCAGAAGGAAAACCCTCTATCCATTAAAGACACAAATCACCAAAACATCAGTGGTTAAGTGTAGCCTACAGGATATAAAGAAAAATTTCCAATACACTGTTTATTTTCCCAGTTAAAAAGAAAAAGGAAGAAGATGAGAAGGAAGCACTCAGGAATAATACTGGAAAGCTGTAAATTAGCTCTGTGCGGATCCACTGCATAAATATTATACAATTCTGTCCAAAAGAAAGAAAATACCCTGTGCCAAAACAGAAAATCTCTTTGCTAAATTGTCTTTGAACATGATTGGACAGACATGGTAGATTTCATATAAATGTGTTCTCCCCTGAGATTTCCAGCTGCCATTTCCTCTTTCTCATGTGGGTGAATAACATAAAAAGTCTGAGAGTTTTCTAATAATAGCAGAAAATAATTTCTTCCCCACCTAGAAATTTTATACAACTATTAGGCAGATCCTTGTATTGGAAGTGTAAGTGGTGTTACTCTTACAACATTTTTACAACACAGACTGATAACCACATAGACAGACTGACAGATCAACAGGTAGGTATGCAGATTATCAAGGCAAGGAATTTGCTGCACTTGGGAATTATATCCAGATTCTCTAAGCTCCTGTCCTGTGTTTTAAATACAAAGTGATCTACATTCATTAACACTTTCTTGCAAGGTAGCAGCAAATACTTTTATACTGATTCTAGCTGTTCATTATTTTATATGCAGAAACATAAGCTTCAGGAGATTATTTCTGTATCCTTATTTATGCAGCTGGATCTAGAGCTTGAAAGCAAAGAGGGAAAAAAAACAGATTGAAGAAGCTTCAGACAGAGAAGTCCACTTCTATTTTTCACATGTGCAAAGTATGTTTGTATGCATGTTACAAACCATGAGCCCAAACAAAACATATTCGAATTGACATTATGGATTTGGCTTAATACTTTTTGCTTGTACTTCTTCAGAGTGATTCAAGAAATAAGCAGACTTTTTCATGAGGCAGAAAAACAGGTAAGCAGAAAAAGTGCTAACATTTGATTTGAAACTCTTGGGGATAAAGCAGGTCAGCTGCTCATCATAAAAGATTTACTGTAAGATGGTGTAATATACATTAAAAATAAAAAGTTAATGGTTATTTCCATTGGGGGGGGGGGGGGGGCAGACTGGAAAACAAAAAGAAAAAAGAAATGTGAAAATATTGACTTGACATTAAAATAACTCTTTTGGGAATAGTTGTATTTCAGTTTACATGCAGCACTATTTTACATAACTTTGGCTGTGAAAACGGATTTTCCATGGGCCTTTAGTTGAATTTATGCTAGCTTTAAGGCTATTTGCATAGCCAACAGAGTATATGGAGCCTTCGTGTAAATGAAAATCTGTTCTTTAATGTGTACAGTCCTCAAAGTAATAAAGATTTTATTATTTTGAAAGCTATGTACACCCACTGTGCAGTATCAAATATGCATGTTGTAAACACAGTGGGCCAAGTTCAGACATGATGTAAGCATGTGTAACTCAACTCACTTCAAAGGGACCACTTGTGAAACAGAACTCTGCTTCACATGGCTATGGGCTGCAGGATCCATGCTAGGCAGTCACGTTGTTTGAAATAGAATTTTTGAGTGGTATAGTGTTACATAACATCAGAAAGTAAAGCAGAACTGGGCTGTCAGTAATCTATGGGGTCGAGTATCAAAAGAAATATTTTTGGCTTAATGCGAGGCACAAAAAGCACTTCACGCAGATTGAAATTAAGAGACACTGAGAGTGCTGAGATGACATTTCACAGCAAGAATAGCCACAACAGTTTAAACAAGACAAGGCCTGTAGTTGCTATACTGCTACTGTATATGAGAAAAGCAATGACTGTAGACAAATTATAGAAAATTAGGCAAGGAGTAGGACCTTGAGAGAAAGGCCCACTTACAAGAAAGATTGGCCAGCAGTGACATATAAACTGATGCACAGGAGCAGACTAGGAATGAGATGGCAATGATCAGTGTGTATCATTCTCCCTCAAACTTTTCAACACCTACCTGTTGCACTGATTAGTTGTATTTTTACTAAGTGCATTAGAAAAACAGAAAATGAAATAGTAGGTTGTAAGATGGCAGGCACTAATTACTTTCCCTCCCTCTTTTAAGAATAGCTGGGGCGTTGGATGATACATGACACTAAAGATATGAATCATTATGGATCATCAGTTACAGAGTACAAGCTTGAAATTAAATGGAAAGAAAACCCAGAAAAACCACAAGCAAGCAATTCTGTTTGAAAAAGATCTGCAAGAATGGAAGAATGGAACAAATAAAGATAATTTAAAAGGCCCTTCTGAAACAAATGCATGCAAAAGTGCTTCTCACTTTATGGGCAGATGAGCCTCACTCCCAGGTGTTGTCTTCTAGCAGTACTGGTCAATACCAGTACCAGCTTGTGAATCTAAGCCCATCTTTGGAAAGTTGTTCTGATTTAGAGGATAAGTGCACGTGGACTTTTTCCTGTGAAAGTTGAACAAATTATTGTATCCTTTCAAAATCCCATCAAAGTCACTGTGAAATACTCCAGAGGCGTTTTATTTTGTAAATCTAAAAGTTGCAAAAGCAGTAAGATTTCATGAAACAAGGGAGGAATTATTTCTTTCAGCAATGAGGGAAATGCTGAAAATGTTCTTTTCTCCCAACATAAATAAGTGGCTGACTTACTGTTTCTTTTTCGTCAAAAGATATGGTGACAGGAATAATCTGTGATCTGGTAAGAATGTGAAAAAGCAGCATTTGCAGCCGTTTTGCAACTTAGTTTAACAAAAATCATCCAACACAGCTTGTACAAACTTCACATCAGATATGAATCTCAAAATAATGCGAAAAAGAACTGCTAATAAATATCCAGACAAATATAAGAGCTATTTTTCAAATGCTAAATGTATTCATACATGAGAACAGCCCTAAATGGTCATACTGCACTGGAATATACTCAGAGAGAGGACAGCTCCCTAAAGTGTCAAATACCAGTTCATTTTCAAATGACATTTATTGGCCTCAAGAGGAATACAACTGATGTAGTATTTGAATTTTGCCTGGAGAACAACTCTTCTTGTTTGAACACCCATTTGGTCCTGTCCACGCTTTGATGATATCCTGAAGTTTATACAACTTGCTTACTTAACTGATATTTTCACCCTGTCAAGGACTGCAAAAGCATACAGTGTACAAGGCAGTAATGAACTTGTGCTGTTAAATGGTGGATTCTGCAAATAAATGAAGATAGTTTTGACATTTTTTCGTGCCTTGAGAGCATGCTAGAGAGTACCTTCCATTCAAAATGAATACATGTATTATTCATAAAAAATTTGACGCTGCTCAAGTAACCCCCATATGAATAGTCCCCAGAAGATGTAGCGGTGAGCATATTAGTAAGTCTTTCACAGCAGTAAGTAGCAATATTTAAACTCTGTCTTGAAAAATATCAGCCATCTCTCAGAGACACTGAAGACTTTATTCAATAACTGACCCCAAGAAAAAAAACTATCATGAAAATACTTGGTCCTTTCAGAATCAACAAAAAAATGAACGTTCAATGTTTTTATACCAACAAGACAAAAAATTTTCAGTATCTGGAGTGTAATAGACCATATAAAGGGCCAAGCCTACATTTACATGCCTATGACTCCTGCCACCTCCAGTATCACACCACATCTGTCAGCATATCAAATACATCCAAAGCCGGAAAGGTTAGCACACAGTTTCAAAATTATTCTGCATAAATAGCTTAGGGGGTCACCATACATAAAGAAAAGAGTATGTAATTACAAGTCTGTTGATACTTAGGAGACTGAAGGAGAACAAAATTAAGTTTTGAATATCTGGATAATTTTCAGCTCAAGTTGGTGTTACAGTGCAAAGAGAAACACTGCAGTAAATGGAATACAACACCTACTGGTAAACATTAATATTTAAAATCTAGAATGCCTTTTAACATCAAATTCTTCCCTCTGCATAATCTGACTTGCATCTATTTGCTAATATATGATCATAAGTATCGTATTCTCATGCCAGTACAAATGATTGCCTGTATATTAAAATGTCTTTGAAATATCATAATATTGAGACCTGTAAAAAGCTATTAAAAAAGAAGCCTGTAAGAAGTAAGATGGCTTTTTCTAAATCTTTTCACAAATTCACAGTGCTGAATGATGTGCTTGATGCTTTACTTTTTCTGTAGTCTTTCTTGAAAGAAAGGTGTCAAAAGCATTCCTTGAATAGAGTAGTTCTGTTTGTGGTTTTACTTAGTGATGAGAAAGAAGAGGAAATCCAGCTTATGCTGGTGCGGAAGATTCCCTGTGCTTGAAGGAGCATACTGGGGGATAGGAAATGTCACCTTTAAGTCTCATTCTCCAGTGTGTGAGGTACACAGGTGGTTTCAGCGGCACCCCGCACCAGGAGCTGAGCACTGACAGCTAAGCACATGTTGGCAGAAGTCTTCAAGTAATCAGAGCTTCAAATGTAAAACCACTTTGTATAAAGATAATCCTTACATGAGATCTAACAATGAGCTAGACAAAGAATGGAGTGGTCATCCTACCAGATTCCTGACCTACCTGATCTCTATTTAGTTCTGGAAAAATATCCTGAAAATGTGTGATATCTTGTAGCATGTCCCAGGTCTATTCATTGCTCATTTTTGAACTCATCTAATGTATGATACTTTGCAAAAGCAAATGCCAGTTTCAGAAGTTCTCCTAAAAATCACAGCTGAAGAGCTAACATGCAACCCCTTGGCTTTAAAGTAAATAACATAACTATAAGTGTACAATAATGGCTTACTTGCATCCAGTTCAGTCATTCACTGCATTTCAACTCTCAGCATTTGTCTTTTGCTTACTGCTATTAGGAAAAAACTCCACTGTCCTCCATATACAGAAATAATAAGTAGAATAATGGAAAGAAGAACAAAAAAATTATTAGACTTAACTAACTACAGGAGACAAACAATAAAATCCATGCACAAACAGAGCAACTTTCAATGCAGAGACATGTGAAAAAAAAAAAAATTCTGTTTGAAATTTCATTTCTATGTACAAAAAATACAGGTGGGAAACACTGTTATCAATCAGTTTCATTCAGGTTTCTCTGTTTACAGAGAAAGTATTTTCCATGTGGAAATAAAAGAAACTTCGGAAGAACAGAAAGTCTAAGCTGCAACAAACTCCATCACTTTTAAATTCAGACACTTGTGTTACTTCTTTAGCCTCAGAAATAAATTTGCCTCCTTTCTTTTTGCATAGCTGTATTTCTCAAAAGTGTGTAGAAACTGATCACAGATACTCAGATTATCTTTACAGCAAGTATAGCATGCCCAACAGCTGGAAACCAAATATTCCTTACTCAAAGTAAACAATAGCAAAGAGAGGAGTGTTAATCCATCCTTTGAAACAAGTAATCCAGAAAAGCTTCTTTTCTGAGTATTTTGGAGAATACTTGGAGATGCATCAGTCTGAGAATCTGAGTGGCAAACCCTCACATTTTGAAGACAGTGAATACTCAGACACAAGAAACAGCCACTGGCATATCCATCTAAGAGCTGGTCTGTTTTTCATTTCCCAGAAAAATATCAGTAGTCATCACTAGGCATGAGCATTTTATGTTCAAAAGTCTACAACCAAGAACAGGTCCTCAGTGTCTCAGTTTCAGCTGTGATATAAATGCTTTCTTCATGGTATCTGGCATGATGCTATGTTTTGGTTCTAGGAGAAAAATGATGTTGGTTAGCACACCTACATTTAGAATTGCTGCTAAGCGGTATTGTACAGAGCCAGAACCTTAGTGAAGGTCCCAAGGAGCTGAGAGAGAACAAAATTAGGACAGATAATTTAAATTGGCCAAAGGGATATCCCACACCATATGACATCAAGAGGAAGGAGTTTTGAAAGAGGAAGGAGTTCAGTGCTTTCTTTTGCTGCTTGGGGGTTAGCTGAGCACTGGGGTCGGTGGGTGGTGGTTTATCACTTGTTGCACACAAGTGCAACATATATTGTGTATATATTTATCATAATCATTTTCTTTTTTCCTTTCCTCTACCTTAGTGAGTGGTTTTGTCTCAACCTCAAGTTCTGGTTTGTGTTTTTTTGTTTTTGTTTTTTTTTCTCTGGGAGGGGCAGCACTGTGTGGTGCTTGGCCACTTTCTGTTTTAAACCACAGCACTAGGGAACCTGCTCTCCCACTATGAGACCTAAGAAACCTAAAACCAGCACATACAAAGGAGGCTGGAAGATGACAGAACAAGCAGAACAGTTGCTACATCATGCAAAAGCAGTGAATATTGCAGTAGATGTTTATTACATAAAGCAGAATGGTCTTCTCAACACATCTGACAAAAAAGGGCTGTTCAGCGGAACAGAGGGAAGGGGATTCTACATCGTAAAATCTAATTCTCTCCTATGATAAGCAACCACAGCATGCAGTCCCTTTTGAATTATATTAAACAGAGACTGTAGGCTAAGAGAGTATTTGACTGATATTGCATAGAGAAGAATAAGTGAGCATGGTGAATACTTTCCTCTGAAGGAGTGTGTATGAGCTGCAAAGTCTAAACTTACAGATGGATCCTATAGATGGTGTTAAAATGGAACAAAATTCTCCCTCACAGTCCCTACCCCCCCTCCCCCATTTTCATGTGTACTACTACAAATGCTGGTCTGGCCTGCAATACAGATAGAAGGAAAAAAAGAAAAAAAGATGTTAACTCTACTAAATACAAATCAACATACTTGCAGCTGAAATGAGAAATAAATCAGGTCTGCATGTTCTACTTTGCATGAGGAAGTGGTTTTCCTGAAAGAAAAAGCTGGATGTCCTTAAAAACACATCATAACAAAATGACAGGAAAATAATGAGAAATGAGGCAAACTGTTGCCAGATCGGTATCTCAAAATCTGTTCAGTGATGGCTCATTCTCTAACTTGTACATGAATTAAAACAGAGCAAATGTTTGGCTGAAATGGACCTCAAGAGTAAGTTGTAAGATGAAACTTGCTCCTTCGAGGGGGACAAAAGAAATATCATGACTGATGATATCATCTGATTATAAGATTTATGAAAAAATCTCAAGAATTCTATCCTTTCACCAACAGTTCTTCCTTTCCAATCACAAACGTATGGTGGTTTTTAAAGTCTTTGCTTAGCAGTGTTCATTGTTTCTCTCGACCTTCTGTAACTGTTTCAAAAGTATATGTATAACTATACTTTTGACCGCCACTCAAAAGGTTCCCAAAGCTTTCCAGAAAGGTACTTTGTGCAGTGGAGTGTAATCTCTCAATGATTGTTTTTGCCCTGCTTTTAGTTGGGTAGCTCTATGGTTTGTATCCTGGGTACATCTTACCTCCTACTTCACAAATAGTAATATTAGATCACTGATAAAAATTTAGCATGTATGTATGAATTCATCTCAGTCTCATATCTGCTTATGTTGATCAGTTAGACTGTGGAACAAAAACAAGCTATTATCAAGTGTTTGTTCCAATTCAATTACAAAAGCTGTACTTTGTTCCTACTTCTGAAGAGTAATATTTATCTTAGGTAGCTTTATTTAACTGTATTTTAAAATGATGCCAACTTCAACTGGCTAAAAATGAAGTCTGTTTCGTAAAAAGTCAATAAAAATTTTACCTATAACATTAACAGGATTAAAGTTAGCTTCTGATGTCTATCCTTGAAGATACATTACTTCAAGAAAACAATTTAAGATTACAAAGAATGATAGAACTGTTTGTATTCAACTGGACGTTACAAGACCATCCACATCAACACCTCTGCCATGAGCAGGGGTCTTTAATTACACTTAATTTAAAGGAGGTGCTAGGTTCCTGTCAGTCTTTAAAATTCACCATCAATTTCTTGAGGAGATCATTTTATTTTAATAGCAATGACCAAATAGAAGTGTTGTTTTTTTGTGTGTGTGTGTTTTTTTTCCCCCCCCCAAATACCCTTAAGTATAATGTACTATGCAGTTCTTTCAGGAGGCTTGCTGTAGATTGAACTTTAAAATTATTCTAAGTAAAATACTAAACTCTCCCATGATACAAAAGAGAGAAGAGAAAAAAAATGTGTGGATTATACTAACTTAAAAACCCTAGGGATTAGACAGATGCATAGAGGTTCTCACATAAAATCCCCAAACAGATTTGTGCTAACAAGATTGAATTTCATATCTTGGGATGCTTAAGGATTGATTTTGCATGCACCTATTGACATAAGCAGTTTCCTTGACTTCAGTGGGTCTAACTGCATGAGCAAAGAAGATTAGTGAGCTTGAATATGTAAAAAAGTAGCTTTGCAGGGCAGAAAAAATACACTGAATCATAGTATATGTTTAATATGAGCTCTTGAGGAAATTGAGATCAGGAAGATGAATATAGCAACTAAACCACAATAGGAATGACCCATGAAGCAGAAAAATTTGCAAGTAGGAATGCTGAAGACAACAAAGTGGCTTGTGTCAATCACGTCAAGATGAAAAGTTATTTGGGGGTTAGATGCTACTTTATAAGGCTTAATTATTTCAATTCTATATGCAGGAATCTATGGAAAATAAAATACACTTAACAAATAATTATAATCCTGAGTTTAATCCTTCCATATGAATCTTGAGGACATCATCCTTCCAAAACTATTTAAAAACGTTTTCAGTAGTGAAATGTTTTCCAAATTTAAATAAATAAATAAATAAAACCAAATAAGCAAGCTAAAATAAAAAATATATAACCACTTTATTGCTAACGGGATTCAGACCATTTTTATTTTCCACTGGGGGTTTTATGGTCTAATGTGACAGAAAAAAAGTCTCTCAAAGTTTTCAGTGTGAAAAATTAATTTTTTGTAAATATATATATATATGTATATCCATATAACAGGAAGGAGATAAATTTATCAAATGCACTAGTATTCTCAGAACAAAAGTAACAGCTACATTTTCCACACTGGACAGCAGTATTTGCAGAGTGAATTCTGACTGAAGAATTCCAAAATATTTCTACCCATCAGAGTAGAATTAAGACTAAATGTCAACCTCTATAAGGAATCTATAATGAAATTACTAAGATTCATTTAAATCACTAGAATTCAAGTATATTATCACTAATAATATTTAAAAGGAAATACATTGTATCTAACTCCCTGTGCAGGCTTGAATTGTACTGCATCATTTCTGTGGAGTCTGGCTGCTCTAAAAAGTTCTGGATAACAAAGATGTCAGAAAGATATCCAGGCAGGGCAAAAGACATAGCCACTAAAATGCTATGTTCTACCTCCAAGATGGATAAGTTTATGTTGTCATATCTTGCATGGGCTGTGAGTACACTATGCATTTAAATGAATCAAAGGTTGAAGAGAAATCTAGCAATAAAAAATAGAATATTTGTCTTTAATCTAGTGATAATTTAATTTCTGCCACCTCACTGTATATTTGATCAAAGAGAATCGAAGTACTACAGAGAATGAGTTGCCATCAACTACACTATAATGTTGCTAAAACAAAGACTGAGCATAAGAAGGGACAAAGGATGGGTATAAACTATAAGATCACTGGCATGAAATGTACATATTCCAAAATTGGCTAGACTACTTAGCAATGATAGAACACTGCCTTCTCTGAAGCTGGCATAAATGATTTCAGTTATTATGAAGGCCAAATGGTCTTCATTATTTTTCATCAACTATGTGGTAGGCCAGAACTTCCTCAAGGCTTCAAATGCATTTTCTGTGACTGGCTCAAATCTTGTCAACAGAGATAGGCTTAGGATGATTATTTTTAGGTTTTAGTTCTTGCTTCCTTGGTCACAGCAAGATATTATTAGGTTCTGCTGATCTGATCAGAAATTCCAGTTTTAAAGGTAGCTGGAGTTGTTTTTCATAAGGAACGCTTCCAGATATTGTGATCTGTGGACATAAGTATGGATGAGTTTGTCAGATTTAGTGCAAGTTTCTGAATAAAGAGTTCAATTATTTCAGGACTGGCTACACACAGGTTCACAAGTCATGGGAACAAGCAAATTAACAAAAATCCAGCCTGCGGGCACAATATCAAGACCTTCAGGCAAACACTGCCCACTCAGTTGACTTCCACCTATCACAGATTGAAACTAGATGATCGTTGTGGTCCTTTTCAACCCAGGCTATTCTACGATTCTATCATTCTATGATTGATATCCCAGTGACAAGATTTTGAGCACAATTTCAATGGTATACCTCTTTCTTCATTACAGAATGAAGTACGAAGAGAGTTAACTTCCTAAATTTTATTCAACTTTCTGCTCATTGGGGGCTGCAGGCTATTTCAAGAGGAAGAACAGTGAAAAGGAGTTGTGTTTGAAGTAATCCTAATAGATTTTCTACTAAATCTCATGACCATTGCTAAATACAATGACGAGTAATGTCTGGTACTGATCACTTGTTTTGTATACACTCAAGAAAACTCTTTCAACTATGCCAGATTTTTTAAAATCATTCTTTCCTGTATATTTTCATGCAGAATAGCATACACATTTGTTTGAATCACAACAGGACATACTTTCAATCCAGAAACAGTTTTAGCTTATGCCAGTATAGAAATGCAGTGAGCTGGTAAAAAAATACTTCAATATAACAAATGAAATTGATGGAGTATTCCAGTTGGATCTTTCTCATAATGAAACAGAGAAGCCTACAGAGAAATTTGTACCAATATAATGAGTTTATAAACTAATAGTCCCCTGATAGCATCCAAATCAACTGAAGTTATTAAAAAAATATTGTAAGCAACTTTTACACAGACCTAGACTGGTATAAGTACTGCTCATTACTTCTCTAACTCCTGTCTAGCCATTCTCAATTGAATGTTTATGCTTAAAAGTTTTTACCAGATTGAAGACACAAGTCAATGCAAGAATCTCATAGTTAAAAGAAGAAAATGATTCACTACATTCATTATTTATATGGATTCCTTTGACTGCTCTCCCAGAGGCATATGTCTAACTCAGGCTGTGAAGGATGGCAGATTTTCTCAAATTAAAACAACATCAGAGTTTAGATGTTTCTGCTTATTTTCTCAAGTCCAGAGAACTGACTTCCCTTCATAGATGAAACAATTTATGTTATTAGCTAAATTTCACTCATGCCTAAAAAGACTTGGCTCTTTGGCACAGAATTTTCATATCATGTTTGGTTTAATTTTTTTTTTTTTTCAAAGTACTACAAGATGTTTGTTGGAAGGGCACTCAGTAAATGAATGGGAATGCCTTTAGAGAATGTACTGATTACAGACGACATGCACACACTTTTTGTAAAATACACCCCATTCACACACACATATTTAGGTAACATCAATGCAGACAAATATTGCTGCTAGGAAAGGTTATCAATCATACTATAAATAGCAATCCCAATGCCTAGCTGTTTCTCAGCTGTAAAATCCTTAATCCTTCCAGATGAACATGGTGGGGGTTGAGTAGGAAACAGAGGAGGGGAAGAGGAAATTATGGGGAAATGGATTCCCTCTAAAGAAACCAGTTCCACAAAGTCATAAACAGAGAAGATAAAAGTGTTTAATTCAATACAGAGACAACTATTTCAAGTGAAGGAAAAAAAGAATCAAAAAAAAAAAAAATAAAAAGCATCCAGGCAAGAAGAAAGTCCCTAGTGCTTCAATTTCTCCCAAGAGAATAACCATCAGATCATGAGCTACTTCTTATGAGCACAATTTCCTCATTGTTAGCAGCTGTTCATTGGTTAGCATTGCACAACTGGCCAGGTGCATTATTAAGGAATGACAGAGAGGGGGTTGTCTGCCACTAAAGTGTCAGATGGACAAATATTCTGCAATACTACAGTAACTGGCCCATATCCTAGGCTACATCTGAGCTTTACTGAATGTAAATAAATAGTGGATGGAAAAGGACACTTGCAGTCCTGGACAAAGTCAGAAGTAATCTTCAGGTAGATGGGTTTTTTTTTCTTCCCAGTCTGGAAGCTGGGAACTGCAAGAAGATGAAGAGTTTTTTCTTCTAGCATTCTGAGAATTCCTGGTAAAACCTCAGGGGCAGCACCAGTCCTTCAGAACAGCATCTAGCCAGATCCTGGTCAGACCTGTCATGTTTATGTTGTACTTACTGTAGCTGCTGCTATTAAAATTGACAAATACAAGTTATTTTGAAAGATCTTTGAATGGAGTGCTGTCAGTTTACATTTCCATCTTTTCCATGTATTACTGAGCAGAGTTCTTGAGGCAATGAGTATTTGTTTTAAGCAGTTCTCCATATCAGTTCAAAACATACTTTTGTACTCCTATGGTCCTATGGTACTATTAAGTGGATGAATCTGCAAAAGCCTTGTGCAGAAAGTATTCATGGATGCAGGTTCAGACATGTTTATAATAACTAGAATTACTGCAATGCTTCAATTTAAAAAATATATATATTTATCAACTATCTTTTCCTTCAGGTCATGTAATGAGCAGAGATATTTATCACAGCCTGATCTATTTCTCCCACTGGCCAATGTGACTATTTCCAGCTTCCTGGGAAACTAAACAATACCCACAAGCTTTGGATTTTTCTAGAGAACTGTCCAGTTGACAGTTTTCCCTTACAGTAGGATGCTGTTATCCAGCTGCTCTGGATCTTGATGTTAGTATGTCATTTTTCTGAGTTCATAAACATTTCTGTCAAGTTCCACTCTGGGCTCCCAGATGGCTAGGGGAGAAGACAGCAAGCAAGCAAAGACAAGCAGCCAATAAAGGAATATGCATTAACCATTAATATGCCTTGGCAAGAGTATTCAGAGCCACAGGTGACTAAAAAAACATAAACTTGCCTCTACCCCTGTTCCCATACAGGAATCTATTCTCACTTTGGATGAGGTCATCAAAGAAACCATTAAAGGAAGAAGTGCTAAATTGTGTTGATTTTTCATAAAATCATTCCAAATAGTTAATGGGTTCCCCTCTACAGGCTTGAAATGGACATATTGGAAAAAGTCCAGTAACAAACCACTGAGATGATTAAAGGACTGGAGCATATATGGAGTGCTTGAGAGAACTGGGATTCTTCATCCTGAAAAGGGAATTAGCAGGGTGAAATGTTATCAATATATATTGAAATATCCACAGGAGTGGTTCATGGACGAGGTAGCCAGGCTTTTTCCAGTGGTGCTGAGTGAAAAGATAAGAGGCAATGGGCACAAACTAGAACACAGAAGGTTCATTCTGAACACCAGAAAGCATTTTTCTTACTGTTAGAGCGACCAAACACTGGAGCAGATTCCCCAGTGTGGTGGTGGAGTACCACCCTTGGATGGAGATATTAAAAAACCCAAGCATGACTGCAGGCAATCTGCCCTAGGTGACCCTGTTTGAGCAGGAGGGTTGGACTAGATAGCTTCCAGAGGTCCTCTCCAACCTCAACTGTTCAGTGATTCTGTAACAAAACACAGGGTAACACTTTAAAACAGAGGTTACAACACCTCCAAGTATGATGAAATTTTAAAAAAGAAGTTCATACTTTTGTTACAGTTATATTCTTTGCACTGGCACAGTGATTCTAGTGATGTATCATATACAGTCTCATATACAGTCCTTTTTTTTTTTTTTTTTTTTGGCTTCCTCAGAAAATCTGAATAGTTAGTTTACATACCTTTGATAATAACAAGAAGCTCACAAAAGAAAAAGTAAATTCCTCTCCTTAACTGTGTAAAAAGAAGCAGAGGAATTGGAAATTTTTAATATTCCATTTATCAGATAAAATCTGGGTTATATCTAAAATATTTTAAAAATCACTTATCTGTTCTGTTACTTGCTAGGAGTATGGCTTTAATGATAATATGATTAAAAAAATGGTCCATCCTGAATAGGAATCAGTTACACAACGTTTTAGTAAGTTGCAATTTTCCCCACAATTAATATGAAATACAGTCTTCATTCTATGCTTTCCATGGTGTTTCCAACAAAAACAAATTGTGACAACACAACATTATGCTATTCTTTACCTAAATTAAATATGAATGTGAGAAAGGCCAAAGCTGAATATGAGAAAGGAAATGTTGGCTGGTTATTGCCCAGATTCTGAATATATATAAGATGTAATGATAAATGGAAGATCCCTGAAATCCTTTTCAAGTTTGAACAGGTTCAAAAACATTTAAACTGCACTAGTGGAATCTTTAAAACAGGATGTTACAGTATAATGTAATGTGTTTGTCTTTCACAAAGCAATTAATCATTGGATGGAGGAGTTAAGACCCAATCAAAACGGAAAGGTGTTTATTGCTGCAGCTGGTCATTAAATTATTTCTATAAAGCTTAAACACTGGGTTTTATTGTTTTTATTACAGATCCGCTCCTATAAAAATACATTTAAACTTCCCTTTTTAGATCTCGTGGTTTAGTTTCTTTTGCTTCTGTTAACTAAACATTTCTAGTGAAACACAAATAAGTTTCCCCACTCAAAGAAAGGTTATGCCATTCTGTTATCAGTGGAATTATCACTAAGAGTCAAAATTAAAACAAAAGAAAAACATCTCGCCATGAATTCCAAGGTGTGGACCTTGTATCTCTGGGAAAAAAAATATAAATGCTAGCAGTATCGCAAAATAATCATGGTGAGAGTTTATTTTTGCTTGAGGAGGAATTCCTTTTATATAAAACAGGTGATCTTTTCCTTAAAAAGGAAAAACATTTTCTAATATATAGATGTATTCAAGAATTTCATTACTCTGAAAATACTGACTTCAGCATTCAGACTATCTAACCAAGCATTTTTTATTTTGAATTGACACCTCAGTATATAGAGAAGCAATGAAAGGAACTTTTTGTAAATTTAACCTTTTTATGGACAACACTAAAGGAAGAACCACTGGGAAAATACCCAAGAGACATCCACCCTCTTTAGTTTGCATAACAGGATTTGTTGTCTTGTTAGCTTCAATTTGCTATTTTAACTACTGCAGATGCCTCAATGAAAAATATGTTCTCACTAAGATTATAGGTGGAAGTTCACATCTTTGGCCTGAAGGAAAACCTATAGACTTTCTTTGAAGAGGAAATTAGAATCCCAAATTCCATCCCTTGGAGTGATTGAATGTTATAGCACTGCCAAACTACAGACTTAGCATGAGTGTGGGTGACATTTTAGAGAAGCCAGACTTGAGCCAGAATAATTATTAAAGAAAATTAATGAGCCTCAAAGGTGATACTGAATCAACGTATTAAAATAAAAATAAAAATAAAAATAAAAATAAAAATAAAAATAAAAATAAAAAAACCAAAAACCAAACAAACAACTCCACCACTTTACTGAGCTTATACCAGACCAGCTTATACTAGGACCAGAGGGAATGGTTTCAAGCTACAGCAGGGAAGATTCAAGCTGGACATTAGGAAGTATTCTCAGAAAGGGTGGTCAGGCACTGGAATGGACTACCCAGGGAGGTGGTGGAATCACCGACCCTGGGGATGCTCAAGGAAAGAGTGGATGTTGTGTTGAGGGACATGGTTTAGTGGGAGTATTGGTAATAGGTGAATGGTTGGACTGGATGATCTTTTAGGTCTTTTCCAACCTTGGTGATTCCATGATTCTATGATTATAGTCAAAAGATTATCCAAATTTTATTGAAAAAACTTACTAGCTTAAAATAGTAAAACTGACACTTTCTGGCAATTGGACACAGAAAAAAAAAATAAAAAAATTGTGCTTTCTGGAAAGAGCCAGAACTACTGAGGCAAAAGCTAGCACACTTTTCCTAGAATTTGTGGAAAGCACAGAAGTCCTCCGATATATGCAAAAGAATTTTACTAGACAGAAATCTTATAGCTTAACTATGTGGCTGCAAACAGACCAAGAGCAGAATATGTACACATTCTCTAAGATGAAGTAGCAAATGGTATGAAGATTTATTCAAGATCCTTTTGATGTCCTACATGCTTCCACTTAGCAAACTGAATATAAAGAATGAATTCCAGATAAATTAATTTGTAATGGACTTCAGTACCTTTACTGTTTTATTAGAACCACAATTTAATTCCTTGGAACGTGAACATAACTTGTTCACATTGTTACAGCTAGAATTTATGAGAAGAAATCTTGAGTATAAATCCTGAAGAAACAGGTTTTTTAAGGGAAGAAAACACACACAAGGATAAATTGGAATAGAAAATCAGTATGGTTCATGATGGGAAATATAGAGGAAAAAGTACTTATTGTCAAGACATCAAATTTGCAGGGTAAAAATGGGCAGTAATATGACATGAGGAAAAGAGGAATCAGCAAAATCTCTTCTGTGTTGCAAGAAGCATGACCTAAAACTTTTGGCAACATTCTTTGCAGTATGAGGGGAAAGTTATATATTGGACATCACATTGCTTATGGGAAAAATAGACTGGATTAAGCCACACCTGGCTAAAGAGAGAAAAATTGTATTTGAAATGTCTGCAGAGCTCATTAGGACCTTGATAGCAAATGATTCAAAGCTATCTTTGGCTTTAACTCAAACTGTTGTCCTAAGCATGGCAACAGAATGACAACTCAAAAAGGTCCACAGATGTATACTACAAAATAAGAGTGTTTCATCAATTACCAAAGTAAAATCTTGCTACATGTGCTCTGAGGCACTACATTTAGGAAAAAGGAGAAATAAAGCGCTAAAAACAGATGGAAAAATGACTGTAGCGGTCATTCATTGCCTTTACATTTGCAACCAGTACTGAGTATCTCTAGAATAGCTTATTTACCTTCCATACTTATGTATTAATAAATTCAGTTTTACTTCAAGTTCTTTGTACTATCTTGACCATTAAGTTGATTGAAAAATAAAAATTAATAAAGACTAAAACATAAAATTGGTAAAATCTCTGACAAAGAGTCAAATCAAGAGTAACCTAGGCCAAGACTTTGGTCAACACTGTAATAAGATAACAACAGATATTTGAGATCTATATACAACAACCGTAAACCAACACAGCTACATGAAATTCTACTCACTGTTAAAGGTAATGACAAAGTTTTACAATACTAAACAGTAATGTTGCTTCCATTAGTCTTATAACTCTAAGAAGCTTTCTTTACCCATTCATACTTTACCCATACAGCAACCCAGAGCAATATAATGTAAGATGTTTGTTCACATGCTGTGCTCAAACTAAAGTTGTCCACTACGTGAAGAAAGCACAAAGAAACACATAACTGGCACAGACCTGGAAACAAAATTTAACAACCCAGTAATTTCCTGTCTGAGAAAAAAGACAGTTCTTTAGCCTCACAGCATAGCTATGGGAACAAGAATCATAGAATGATTTTGGTTGGAAGAGACCTTTAAGATCATTTAGTTCCAACCCTTCAGCTGTAGGCAAGGACACCTCCCACAAGACCAGGTTTCTCAAAGCCCCATCCAGCCTGGTGTTGAAGGTTTCCAGAAAGGGGACATTCACAACCTCTCTGGGCAACATGTTCCAATGTCTTACCACCCTCACAGTAAAGAATTTCTTTCTAACATCTAGTCTAAATCTACCATCTATCAATTTAAAGCCACTTCTCCTTGATGTGTGGCTACACGCCCTTACAGAAAGTCCCTCCCCAGCTTTCCTGTAGGCCTCCTTCAGGTACTGGAAGGCAGCTATAAGATCTCCTTGGAGCTTTCTCCTCTCCTGGCTGAAAAGCCCCAGCTCTCTCAGTCTGTCCTCTTAGAGGAGATTCTCCAGCCTTTTGATAATCTTCATGGCTGTCCTCTGGACCTCCTTGTCCTTTTTGTGCTGGGGGCCCCAGAACTGGATGCAGTATTCCAGGTGGGGTCTCACAACAGCAAAGTAGAGGGGCAGAATCACCTCCCTCAATCTGCTGGTCACACTTCTGATGCAATCCAGGATACTGTTGGCCTTCTGGGCTGTGAACACATATTGCTGGTTCACGCTGAATCCTTCATCAACCAACACCCCCAAGGCCCCCTCCTCAGGGCTGCTCTCAAGCCATTCTTCAGCCAGACTGTATCTGTGTTTGGGACTGCCCTGACACAGCTGCAAGACCTTGCATTTGGCGTTGTTGAATTTCATGAGTTTGGCATGGACCCACTTCTCAAGCCTGTCCAGATCTCTATGGATAGCACCCCATCCTAGCATGTCAAATGAACCCCTCAGCTTGGTGTCATCTGCAAACTTGATAAGGATACACACAGTCTCACTGTTCATGCCAGCTACAAAGATGTTAAATAACACCAGTCCCAGAATCAATTCCCAAGGAACACCACTCATCACCAGTCTCCACTTGGACATTGAGCCACTGACCACAGTGCTCTGAGTGCGACAATCCAGACAGTTCCTTATCTAGCAGGTGATCGATCCATCAAATCCATTTTTCTCCAATTTGGTGGCCAGGATGTCATGTGGGATAACGTCAAATGCTTTACACAAATCCAGGTAGTTGATGCCAGTTGCTCTCATCCACAGATGCTACAACTCCACCATAAAAGGCCACCAAGTTTGTCAAGCATGACTTGCCCTTGTTGAAGCCATGTCAGTTACCTAAAATCACTTTGTCATTATTTTCCATGCACCATAGTAGTGCCTTCAGGATGATCTACTCCATGATCTTGCCAGGCACAGAGGTGAGACTGACAGATCTCTGGTTCCCTGGATCTTCTTTGTTTCCCTTCCTGAAAATAGGGGTCACATTTCCCCTTTTCCAGTGAGTGGGAACTTCAAAAGACTGCCACGACCTGTCAAATAAGATGGATGGTAGCTAGGCAACCATCAGCCAACTGTCCATCAGTACACAAGGGTCCCTTTCCACCAAGCAGCTTTCTAGCCACTCTTCCCCAAGTCTGTAGGGTTGCCTGGGGTTGTTGTGATCAAAATGCAGGACCCAACACTTGGCCCTAAAGGAACTCATACTGTTAACTCTGGCCCATCAATCCAGTCTGTTCAGGTTCCTCTGTAGTGCCTTTCTCCCCTCTGGTAGATCAACACTCCCTCCCAACTAGGTGTTGTCTGCAAACTTACTGAGGGTGCACTCAATCCCCTCATCAAGATCATTAATAAAGCTGTTAAATAGAAGTGGCCCCAGTATCGAGCCCTGGAGGACACAGCTCATGGATAGTTGTCAACTGGATTTAGCTCTGCTGACCACAACTCTTTGGGCCTGGCCATCCAGCCAGTGCTTCACCCAGCGGAGTGCATACCCATCCAAACCATAGGCAGCCAGCTTCTCCATGAGGAAGTTGTGGGGTACAGTGTCAAAGGTTTTACTGCAGTCCAGCAGTCCAAGTCATTTACTGTTGCAGACAGGTTGGCTAAAATCTGGCAAACAGCAGGATAACACAAACACTATAGTCATGGTAGATAATAGTGCCAGTAATTTCTCAGATGGTAGCTCAGAAAGTGTGTGTCCCAGAAATAAGCAGTAATGACAATGTTGAATCATTTCATCTTTAAATACAGCAAGAACAAAATCTAATTATTATTATCCACAAGAGCTTAAATTTGGAAAACCACAAACAGATTTACCATTTGAAATGTAGGGAAAAGGGTAAGAAAACTTGTGGACAAATGACGAAAGAGTTAATTTTAGGTTTCTGAGTGTCAGAATTGTATTTCGTAAGCAACGGCTCAAAGATTTCTCATTTAAGTAGATGGAAGAAAAGCTATCATGCTTTTATCAGACGTTAGTGTTTATAGAAGACTACAAAACAGGATTTTGTTAAATGTATATATTATGCCAGATCGAACTATAAATTGAAACATCTGTGTCCAAGTTAATCTCAGATAAAGCAAGGAGATTATTTGAATTGTGTTTAATTTTGTGACCTTTTTAGATGTGGCTTTGTTTGAGAGGGGGAAGGGATAATTTTTTAAGTTTTAATTCCTAGGCCACAATGCCAATAGTCGAATACAGCAGCAATACCTTTTAAAATCACCCAGATGAATAATAAAAAACCTTTGGTAATTTCCCAGTATTGTTATATAGGGAGCTCTAAAAAATAAACAGAGGCATGTAGTTTTAAGCATGCTGCATGCTATTCATGACATAAGCATTCAATTAAAACTATTTTATGAGCAATAATCACATTCTGAAAAGGCAAACATGGATGGTTTGCGGATATAGCCATGTCTGCAAAATTACATAAAACAACAGGTAAACATAGTTCAGTCTCTATGCTACTTAAAGAAAGCATTTTAAAACTCCTTTGTTCCTGCCTCCAGAACACAAGTGACAGGAAGTAGAATTCAAGATTTTTTTTTATTATTATTTAAAAATACTGTAATTATTTGTACTTCTGCAGCCATATTATCATAAACCAATCTTAGTTTAACTGAAACAATGATTCCAATAAAGAAATTCAAGTTTAGAAAGGAATAGAACAGAATGGCTGTATTTTCTAGCAGTACAAATTAGGCTAACAGGCAACAGCACGCACAAAAGTTTAAATCGAATGAACTTTAAGCATTATAAGCCATCCTACAATCAGTCTCAAGCTGCAAATGGCTTATGATGGCATTCTGCAGCAGTCATCTTTTCTAGAAGCATGTATTGTTTTAAGATCCACCCTAAAACTCATAGAAGCCACTTCAGATGCACTGAGACAATATTTACAAAAGGGCCAACTATGTTTGCAAGTAATACCTTTTCCCTCATTCCCCTGGCTGTCTCCTTCAAATGCTTTAAGTCTATTATTTGAATGTCACTTCTCCCTCAGCTCCTATCCCATTGCCTGCCATGCAGACTCTCAGAATACATACTCTAACGGTCAGAAATAGAACAGGATCATGGCTGAGAAAGGATAATGTAAAACAAAGCAGAAGTTCTCTGTTTTATGAGAGGGACAGGGGTGTTGATGTTTGGTACCTCAGCGAGGAACTTTTCTGGATCAGAATATAAATATATTTTTGCAGTATATACAACATACAGCAAGCAATATAAAATAGAAACAAGGCCTTTAAAATTCAGTTGCTTAAGAGGAACATGAAGAGCCATCTCCTCGCTGGATGCAAACTTCCTAGTTTTTCCATGCTGTAGACAGTAATGTCTCAACTTCCAACAATGTTTCACTTGTAATTCTGCTCAATTAAATAAATACAGCTACTATGAACCCAGCATCTGTTTGCACTGCATACCATATTGCATAGTTTTGAATTATATGGCGACTAGATTTTATCCTAACTCTAAAGTTACTCAGTAATTTGTTCCCCCTTTTTGAGGATTTCAGATGCAGAAACATAGTTTAAGACACAAGATAACATACACAGATGAACAGGAACTTTAATGCTGACTTTAATCCCATCTCTTTTCACTGATCTACTGTTGTCTTACATAGGAGGGTAATACACAGACTACCAGGGCTCTTTAAGAGATGCTTTGATTCCTGTACTTCTTGCTGAAAGAATGGCACACTGGAACATATATTCTCTGACATACAACTTTAAGCAAACATTAAGCCAAACTCTTATAGTCTCTGAAGCACAGACACTGTACAGCCATGAAAACTTGCAGGTAGAAGGATGAGGATAGAGCAGTTATTTTACAACCCCTTTCAGACTCCTGCTGTAGTTTAAGCAGGAAATATGTTTACCCTGATAATTAACAGCACCAAAACTTTCCAGAAAAAGTTTCTATATGATAGCGGAAAAGTACAACAGACCAGTTAAAAAGCAAATCAGACACCTTGGCACTTGCTGTGTAAAGTCTGCTGTATAAAATTGCACTGTCATTTAGAGAAGCAGAATGAACTCCACACAACCTGCTGCTGAGTCAGTTCCACATGTTCATCAAAATTTCAATCAGCCTAGAGTAGCATCTAAATAAGATTTTGAAGTGTATTTAGGTCTATTTTTCTCATCTTGCATCTAGAACACAAAAGGCACGGGTTTCCTTTGGTTTTGATTGTCCCAGCTTCTTAGTACTTCCACAGATTTCTTGTAAAAGGTAGCATTCAGAACCCTTTAGCTTGTAATTAATGGGATTACAAGACATGGTGAATTAGAGTTACAGATTCAGATCTGCAAGAGTGTGAAATTATGGAAGTTAAAGAGTTTACGAGAACTAAACAACCCAAATACTCCAGCTGTTTTCACATGCATTGGAAAAAAAGTGAAAAGCAATTTCTCTGCCTTTAACTAACATACACCTAAAATAAAAAAACACACCAAGCAGCAAAAATATGAAATCATACATTATTAAGGTACCAATCTCTTCCTCAACAGAACGGAAGACAAAGAACAACAAAAACAAACAAACAAACAAACAAACAAACAAACAAACAAAAAGTGGGAAATGTTAGTCATATTGTTTAATGTTGTACAGGAAAGTTCTAAGATTTTTTTGCTTTTTGTGTTTTTTCTTTTCTTTTTTTTTTTTTTTTTTTAAAGGAGGTAGAAGACTGTTAGTGCAATTGAAAAAAAAAGTCCCGTCACTATAGCCAAGCAGCCAACCAATCATTGATATCATCAGAATTCTCCAAAGCCCCTTCCAAAGAAAACATTCTCTCACATTTTAATGACATTTAAAAACATTTTAATGAATATATTTTTGCTTATGTGACTGATTTGCTTTTCCTCTGAATTCAAGACAAAGAAAATGGCTAATGTACTGCAACGATGCCTCAGTTCCAAGTCTGTACTCATCTATTCAGAAGACCATATATTATAACTAATTTATCAGGATTTGCAGTTTTTACCTAGCAGCCTTGGGGCTTTAACAAAAGCTTATTATTTATGTGCATAGAGTTCAGACTGTTGAACTGAGGCTCTTCTGAGGCATGGGATCTCTTCTAAAAGTTTTTTCTCATCTTCTGTTCAACAGAGAAAGTCTGTATCTATCAATTCATCTTTCCTAGGCGACTTTGAAACCACAAAATATAAATGAATTTGTTTCTTGACTCATCACTGAGTCCTTCCATATATAGAGGAGAATCTTAGAGAATACAAAAAAATGTCAGAAAAATTAGGGTTTTTTTTTCCTTTAAATTCAAACAACCAAGCAAGGACAACTCTTCCCATTTGCCTTTAGACCTAAAATATAGGAAAAATCAATCTGGCGGCATATCAGGTATCTCACAGTTATCTATCCTGTTGATTTCTCACCCTGCACCTTGTTTCTAGTGTTTCAGCATTCATGAGTATAAAGAGTCATGATTTGTAGATGACCAGATATCCCGCATTGACACTGGTGAAGCCTTCACCTGATTCTCTCAGTTACTGCAGACAATAGTACCACTGAAACACCAACCAACCACACGGGTAGTAAAACCTCCTCTGTCCAGATCTACAGCATGACTAAGTACATACCAGGGATAAGCTCGATATGCTACTGAAGATTTAGAGCTTGAGAAAAAAACATCAGTAACTAGCAAAAAAAAAGCTATTGCTCCCTCTGCAGACATGCATACTTCAAACAGCACATCTTTATGTTGTTTCAGTTAGTCTCTTTGAATGGAAAACCACAAAATGGCCTCCTTTGAAAATAAAAGCATCCACATGGCAAGTTAGAATTAAACGCTCAAGAAGCTTTACTGTCACTTCTTTGGCCAAGAGCTTTCTTGTCAGGAAAACAATATAATTTTTTTCTTTTTCCAGTCAAAGCAGTTTGATTTTTTGAACAGGATTTGAAGCTCTATAATAATATCCTCAAGAGGCTCAAACACTCTATGGTCTTGAGTGGTTGAAGACACCAATCTATGAACAGTTCCTAGAAGAACATAGCCACGAAAGCATAGGCAGCACTGGCTGAAGAAGGAACAAAGCATTGAGAACACTTAGTTAATTCTTTCAATATGTCAATTGTGAGATAAAAAAAGGCAGAAATTGTGAAGTACATACATGCTTGCACAATACACGGGGGAATGCAATAGCACTTATCTGACCAATCCTTAATTGTATGTTAGTTTGTAGTTTGTATTCCCTTATTGCCGTAATGTGTTCCAACTCCAAGCCGCATTTCAAATGAACATGACAAAAGAGGAAAGAGTCAAACCTTGATTTGTGCTGATTCTGGAATTTCAGAAAATTCATTTTTTTTGCCTCCTCCTTCAAAATTAATATGAATTTCTAGCTTTAAATAAAACAAGAAAGAGAACTCACAGGACATGAGAATGGTTGCTATAGTATAATCAGAAGATCAGAAACTTTACAAGAAAGCATAATATTAAATTTCAAGTGTGATTTTACAAACTTTATAAAGACCAAATATTTTGGAAAATTAACCAGACTTTAATAGTAATAAAGCAGTAATACTTCATATTTATACTGTGGTGTACAAAGAGGACACTAGGGTGTTCAAGAAAATATTAAGGAAAAAGGAACCTTATGATTTGGATCTTCAGATCAGATACAGATTAATTTTCCATGTGCTCGGTTCTCTGATTTGATTTTAGTCGAAGACTGTTCTGCATCTATTACTTTGTAGATTTACTATATCACCTTAGTATTTTTTGATCTTTTGTCACTCACACAGAGCCACCGAAGTACAAGAAACAACCAATCTACAAAACTCCAGCCTTTCATGCAAACATTTAACTTCCACATCCTGTACAGTGATCTAGATGTCTTCTCTCTAAGTTCTGGTTCTGTATTATGCAAGAAACTCCCCTGAAACTCCACTGGAAGTGATCCCATGACCCTACTACCTTCACTACAAGAAGCCAAAAAACCATTTTTTCTTTTGCTGCTTTCTAAGCTCTGCCAAAGGTGGAGAACTCACAGCCACCATACAGATACTGTATGTTTTTCACAGTACAGCGACTTTTATCTTGTTGGACTGCTTTGACAAAGCACAAATCCCAGTGGCTTACTGGGGCTTGCATATTTTGAAGGAGCCATATGATGGGAAGACTAAACTTTGAGAGGCAGAGGCACAATAACAGGAAGAAAAGAAGAGAATAACATGGTACTTACAAGGGGTGGGTGGTAGGAAAGAGAAACCATTTTTTCCTTACAAGACACTTGTCATTTAAATTAGCCCAACTATCTTCTGAAACACAACCAAGTCCTTGTTAAACATCTCATAAAATAGAGCACTCCTCCTTTATATTTCTCCATTTATGATACAAATGAGGATAAATAGCTGTGGCTTTGGAGGGAAAAAAAAAAAAAAAAGAGGAAAGTAATCTTAACCAAAATATGACCTTAGCAGATCCAATCTGATTTCCACTACATTAGCCTACGGATGCTTATGCAACTGCATAGCACAGCAACTGAGAGACGAAACAATGGAAGTTTTAAGGTTTTATTTATTGCTCATTCTCAAAACATTCAATCGCCATCATGCTTCAACTGCCAAATCTAAATTAGAGATGTTAAAAAAAAAAAAAAAAAAAGTACTCTTCAGGGGAACATTATAGAGTTCTATAGAGAGGTGTGAGCTCAAGGAGATGGAGCATCTGGCTAGAAACCAACTTGCCTATAATTCCAGACCAAGTGGACCCATATGGATAGCTTTTAGAAAATCATAAGTGATAACAAGTAGAAAAATTTTCTACTTTCCATGTTTAGACTCCTTTTGGTTTTTTTTGTTGTTTTTTTTTTGTGTGTGTGTGTTTTGTTTGTTTATTTGTTTGCTTTGTTTTGTTTTTTTGCATTAGTAATTAAACTGTACTTACTGCCATTAGTAGATTACAGAAACTTCCAACCAAATCTAACAGTTCTCATAGAACCTAATCACTTTCTTACTTGTTCACATTTACCAACATTTTCCCTTCTCTTTTGGATGGATTTCTATGCAGTATTACAAAGCATATCAAAAGCTGTTTTGCTAATATATTAAGCACACTACAGCAGTATCTTCATCTATTATTTGAAGGCACAAGAACTATACACCAAATCTCAGCCTTAAGCTTTAAGCCTCAGGCTTAAAGCAGATTAGAATTAGTAACGTGAAAGGTCAAAAAGACTAACACTTAAGGTTACATTATGTCCCACACCTATAAAGTGCTGGAAGCATTTCATCATTTACATTTATGCTAGCATACTAACTCTCTACATTGTTCAGCAGCTATTTTATGAATCTCTGTTAGCTGTTGATCAATTACACATGTAATCTCATCTCTCACATAAATTTGACATAAATCATATATTTATAATTTGCACAGCTTTTCTTTTTTTTTTTTTTTTTTTTTGTCCCTTGTATTTTTGTTCTGAATTATTAGGCAGTTCAAGGCTGCTTCCTTCCTTTGGTATTACCTGACAATTGAACACATACAGGATGTTACTTCAACTGTTAATACCAATACCTCACACTCCAGATGTCAGGAGGTATTTTATAATTTTTCTCTTTCCTCATCAAAATTTAACAGTGGAAAAAATGGGAATCAAAGTTCATTACCTGCTCTCTGATCTACCCTGCTTTTATATAAAATTAATAATTCTCATACTTAAAAATCTGCGTGGTTTATGAAAAGTGAATTTAAGGGGCCTACACACCAAGAAACTGAGATCTTTTTAGTGAAAATGAAGAAGCTTTTGCAAATGGTATCACTCACATTACCAGTGTGAGCTAACTCTAGAATCCTGCCCAGCATTTTTCTTGCCATTCCTCTAACCTCAAACATAGCTATCACATCTTCAACTAGTATCTCATCATAAAATTAACTGTATGTTCTTACTCATGTTAACTAAAAAATTTTGTCCTTTTGAAGTGCATTGTTAAGTCATTTTTCCTAGTGCCAAGTAGCACATCACTATCAGAACCCACAATATTCTCAGATAGATTTATGCTCAATCCATCAAATGTCACAGTCCTCTAAATATCATGTGCTATTAATCCTACTTTACTGCTAAACTGGAAAACACATATAGTAATTAAACCCCTGAAGAAAATACAGGACCTGGGGAAAAGACAGTCTGAAGACAAAAAGGGAGAAGGTTGCAAACCCAGTGGATACTAGACTATGATTCGGGATGAGGTACATTCTGCTCTCATCCTCCTAAAAGAGTGTTACTGATAAAAACATTGCACAGGCAGACATATATGTTAGGATAAAGCCACAGTTATCATTTATGCACTTAAATCTATTTAACTGAAAATACAAAGGGGAAGAAACAAAAATAGAACAAACAGACCAATCCCCATGACACACTCTGATCACGGTGGATGAACAACGAACTGAATATTTCCATCTGGACAGGAGTGTCATCTCAGTACTATGTGATATATTAGCCAAAAGTTGAGCACGGGTTTCCAGTTTCAGCCCAGCATTAGACTGGCATTAGAGATGCTGATTTTGATAGGAAAGTAAATTTGAAAGTCTCCGTTCAAATGCAGTAATATAATAAAGCAAAATAAGACATAAAAAAAACTTACAAATCATTCAAAAACATGAGTTTTCATAACATGCTCTGTCCAGTTCTTTCATTGCATGAATTCTGTGCTGAATAGGCTGTGTCCCTGAATAGCCTTGCTTCACTTGCATCCAGCAGAAAGGTATAATATACTATACTATAATGTTGAGTGAAGTTTGGGTATTTTTATTTCCCTGCTCCTCTTTATTTTTTATTTCATACTCTTAGTTTTACTTTAAATACAGGAAAAAATACAAATAAAGTCCAAACTGAAATGATAAAGATTTACTATTTCAACAATCAAAAATCAGACATAATTTGCACTTCTACTTCACAGAAGTTTGATCATGCTGATTTTAAGATTTGCCTGTTCACAAACACATTAAAAAATCAGAAATATTCTGTCCCTTCCCAGAATCATAAAAATGAAAATGAAAAAAATAAATAAATAGAATGACCAAAACTATAAGCAGTATTACCTATAATACAAAAGATCGCATTTCTTTTCTTGCCTGCCACTGGTCTGATCCATGGCCCATTCACTGCCCTATTGTTTCCATTTACTGGTAAGTTACCTGGGAACATCAACATCTTTTCAGCAAATATTTTTCAGATGTACAGATAAAAAGTGGAATACAGAAAGGAGAAATGCTTTTATATGGATGATTATTACATCTAAAGGCATAGGCTTAAATCAAATACTAGTGTCAAAACAGTGAAGTGAGAAATCATAAACATTTGATAATTGAGGGGAAAAAAAGCATTGCATTATGGATTTACTTCCATTTTTTTCTCCTAAAAAAATTCTATACTCTAACCACCTATCTTTTTTGTTACTTCTGGCTTAGAGATATCGTTTTGTATTAGAAGTTTTCAAAATCTGGTTTTTGAATTCAGAACCATGACCAAGAAG
Source organism: Coturnix japonica (assembly GCF_054131305.1). Taxonomy (NCBI): domain Eukaryota; kingdom Metazoa; phylum Chordata; class Aves; order Galliformes; family Phasianidae; genus Coturnix; species Coturnix japonica. The sequence goes on from NC_140664.1 coordinate 61,403,069, forward strand.
AATGTTCTTAAATTACTGAGGGTGTTCCGCATCACAACTGCTTTACAAGATCATTTGCACTACTTTCTGTGACATTCCTGCGATATACTGCTCTAGACAGAAGGTCACACGGATAAAAATTCACAGATAGGTTTCATGACTAGTCTTTTTTAAAAAATACACCTTTCCTAATTCCTCTTTGCTGGGACACCATTTGAATTGACACAGCTCAAAGAAAAAGACTGCACATGGACATAACTGAAAACTATAACTGCTGATGAGTTATTGCACATCAGATGCATTTCAGTAAGTCTTCCATGTGCTCTTGACCACAGCAGATATGACTCAGTCTTAGCAACTTTTGTGTCAGTGAGAAAGGTACATTATCTCACCTTTTCCATGCACTCAAAAAAGAAAAAACAATTTCTTCCAAAGCCATTAAAGTGGAAAGTGCGCTGCTGGGCACATGGTACTCATTCTGTTCTGTCCACAGAGCGGAACTGCCGTACTGCTCATGTGGTGAGTATTATCCAATGGCACTGATCAGCATTAAAAAATTATCTCCTATTTTGACACAGTTTATTAAAAATAATAGTAAAATTCTACTTCACAAAGTAAATTGAGAAAAATACTGCTTATAGCTTGCATAAAAAAGCAAATGCAAAACACACAGGAAGATGCCTCTTTTTGAACCCCTGAATACAAGTATCCTCCTGCAAAAATAATATCCCTTACTATAAACATTTACTTCATTTTTCACCTTTTCTTATCAAGAGGAAGGTGTTTAAGGGCAACATGTTGCCTATGCTCCCTAGGCTGGGAAGTATTCTGAGCTCGTCTCTCTCTTTCAAACTGAATAATCTGGCCCAGTTTTCAGAAACTGAACATTGACAGCTTCTGATGATTTTAACAGAGACTGAGAATGCATCTTCCTTACAGTTTCTACAAACTAACTTTACTAGTTATTCTAATCACCTTCCCCTTGTCCCTGAGAATCTGGTGCTCATTCTGTTTCAGATGGCTTTGAACTAACACACAATGAATCCTTGGATGAAGTCTAGAAAATTCATGTAGAGAACACTCTTCTATAAACTAGTTACAGCTTGAATCTCCTATACATTAGGAAAAGATCTTTACAAAAAATTTCTACAGTGTATCGAGAACTAACAACTGCTCTTGTCTCCTCCTGTCTACTTTAAATTCTTGATCCTTTTCCCCATTTAGTCACAAGACAGAAAACCATATCCTAGTACAGATAACTCTCATGTGAAATACTAGAGGCAATGTGCAGCCATGGAGAAGAATACACATTGCTTCCATATTATTCTTTCTGAAAAGCTAAAACAATAGTGATGTGATACAATAAATAACTCACAGTTCTGCAGTGTCAAAATGTGCAAAAGAGTAAAGGGAGAATAAATTTTCTGCTATAGCACAGCTAAAGTTATAACGACTTGCAAGTTGAGGAATCTACCTTATGTATATATAATTTATAAATGTAATTTATTATATATACATAAGTTGCTATAAAAGTAATATCTTCTGGTCGTCTCCATCAAAACTACAATAATACAACAATACTATTTGATAGAGTAAATTCTCAGCTACAAAATATTGTTTTTCAACATAATCACCACCATTGGCCAATTCACATGGATGAGCTCTTCATTTTGTAGCTATGCATCATCATCTGGAACACAACTTGTATTTCATGTCCTTGTTGTTCAGTACCCACACCTCATATCCACTGTTTTATCTCCATAAATGTTCAGCAAGTACTGATGAATGTCAATCAATGCCATTTTTTTCTACATGGAGAAATAGCACACCTTTGCTTCACATGCACCTCCATGTCAGACACCATTTTGTCAGAGTACCCCTCTACTGCAATTTGTCATATGGCAACAAAATGTAACAGAACCTTCATGGGAAGGTTCCATCTCTACTGCCATACCACCAACTTCTGCTTCTGACATTGTGGGCAAATAAAATAATATAGGACGCATTACTTTCAGAGTTGCACTTGTACATAAAAGTATTCCCACCTACATATGTATACATGTATGCATACAAATAAAATAGGAATGGGTAAATGTATTCCTAGAATGAAAAGAAATGTGTATTTCCTCGTAGCTTCCCTACAAAGATGCATTTCCATGGCCTTCACATTATCTAGATCCATCCCAAGAAGATTCTGCAATGAGTCTCCTGCAACTGACATAAAAAATTAGAGTTTTGATTCAGGAAAGACTTAGCACACTGCCATTCTGTTAAGCACTTACTTGAAGTATTTAAGTGCAAAACACCGTCAAAGTTATGGACAAGGCTGAGCAATTTTCTTGAACAGTGAATTTTTATTTGAGTGAAGGTTATAAGAATGAATACATTTATGTTCTCCTTCATCTGAAAACAAGACCGTGAATAACAAACAAGAGTGGGGATCAGGGATGACAATATAGCAAGTGTCAGAGGAAGAAGGAGATCTGCTAGATTACAGGTAGGAATTGATACGTGCTATAATGGCTTCCTGAAACTGAAACACAAATAGCAGTGTGGGCACTTAGTACTCAGTATTGGGACTGTGTTACATATGTCACCCACGTAATGGTGTTTCATCAGAGCAACAGCTTTCACATCTAAATCAAACAACATTGCAGAGGTGAAGCTTTGTAAAGACCAAGTTTGATTTAGTGAAATGTCTGAGCTACCTTTCAGAAGAAATATAATGTTTATGTAGGAATAGAAAAAGCCAGAGCAAAACCTGGCCCACTACATGGCTGGGATTCTGTGATAATGAACTCTTCCTAGCAAGGAAGAAAAGGTCCAATGTGAACAGTCACACTTGAAGAATTTTGATATTGCAGACTTGGACCTACCTGTTCCAGAAATGACAGATTTAGCATGACATTAAATCTGAACTAGAAACCTTAGAACAGAGGAGAGGAAGATAAAAATTTACACTGCTGCCTGGAAAAGTGATCCTTACTGGAGACCATAATTTAATTTTAATTAATATACACTTCTATCTTACAAAAACAAAACAAAACAAAAACAAAACAAAAGGATGTCCCTTCCAACCTGCACGAAGGTCCCTTCCAACCCGCACGAGACTATGATACTATGATACTATGATGTTAAATTTTAAACTATTTGATGTAAATTGTACACACAAAGCCTTGAAACACATAGATCTGGTTCCTATCTTTTTTCCAGTTGAGAAGATAAAGTGTACAAGAACAATAAAAATGAATAAATCAATGAGCTTCAATTATGAAGCAGCTTCAGTGTTTGTGAAAAAAAATGAAATTTCCTTTCTTCAATGACTACTAAAATTCTGTGAATGAAATTTAAGTGCTCATTAGTGTGAATTCTTCTCTTAAAACTGTACTGCTCAGGAAGTTCAAGGAATTTCCTGTTTAGCAACCAGTGAGATCAAACATAATGGTCTATACTGATTAAAAACAAATAAATGCCCACTATCAATTAGAGATGTAACAATACAGACATTACCAAGCCTTGAAGACCATTAAGGAGTCTTGTGTCCTTTCACAGGCATTCTACTATTTCAATATACATCCTTATCTGTAGGCTAGATACTGCTCTTGGCAGTATCAAGAAGATTTTCCAAAAGTCAGGTTAAAACAGGCTATCCCAAAATAAATTAAGCTGAAAAAGTTAATGAACACTTTTCTAGTGTTTACATTCTGCTTCACACCTGGCCTACACATTGCTAAGGGAGAAACCAGACTGAATTTCTGCCAGCCAATGTATCTATCCTCTCATGCCAGTTCTAAATGGGAAGAAGTTATGGTGCCAACAGAAAGACCCTTAGTGCCTTTCTGACTCAGTGGGATAAATCACATCCTTCAAAGTAGTTCTGGGGACAGCCAATGGGCAGATCTCTCTACTCCCATTCTCCCAAGTCATGTTCTATGTGACCATGCACATGGTAAGAAGTGGAAGCTGCATATTTTTTTTTCATCAATGTAGCTGTTAGAGTTCATAAAATGCCATCACCTCTGAAAGAAATTTTACTGTGGCTCCACACTGCAAATATTTGAACTTCGTTAGCTGAGGAAAAAAAAAAAAAAATAGTTAAAAAATGTATTTTAAAACCAGCTGCAAGTTCCAGTTCTTCTACCAACCAAGCAACTTGTTCTGTAACAGATGCATTAAAGCAGTCATCATGTTACACTCACTGGGAATATGCCTAAGCATACACATGTACGTATACATGTTTGAATGCATACACACACACCAAAGCTATAATACACGTGTAAATTTCATTCTGTATTTACTTATTTGCTGTAAGCACCATTCCTAATGGAAAATAGACCATGTCTCCTTTTCAAGGGAATGATTAGGACCACATGTTTCACTGACTTATGTTGAGGACCTTGCTGATATTTTCGAAACCAAATTACTAACAGCATACTAAACATTTCCCTAGTGGAAACCACTGGCTACTAATTTAGTGAATATGAATACATTTGTCCCTAAACATGCAGGTAATCATCATATAAAGCCAGAGGCCTAAAATAAGTACATATGGGGCAGAAGAGACCAAGGTTCATACGTAATAGTAACATATTCTATAACCAAACAACTTTGTTTATCTGAGAAACCCAGTATTACATCACTTTTCCTAAGGAGAATATAAACAGCACATTTTTGAAGAAACAGTTACTTAATGTGCAACTTGTCACCACTATCAGCATTAACATTATAAAATACATGTGGAAAATCCCTTGAAGCAAACTTCTGCAAAGCAGATTCTTCTCCAGTCTGGGTCAGAGGGTGTGTATGTCTCTGAAGGAAATGCTATCTGCCTTTCACACACCCACTCACTGCAGGTCACAAAGCAGAACTCACTGTTGTGATGTGTCTACTGCATGCGTGGCATCAGCTCCTTGAAGGAAAGAAATCACTGCTCAATCTTGGGCAGGGATATGTGCCTTATAGAGAAAACCAGCAAATCACACTTCAGTATATTAAATAGTACTCATGAAATTTCAAACCAGGATTTCAGAAGTACTTTGCAGACAATCACCAAAACAAGTTTCAGCAAGGTAAATATTACTAGCCATATTATGTAAATATGGAAAACACAGAAGGATGGAGCTGAAAAACTTAAAGTCACTCCAAATGTCTGTGGAAGTGACAAGCGTTAGAATCAAGTTCCAGACTCAGATTTTGGAGCTACCAGACTCCAACAGTTAAGTCTGAATGAATGTTGCACATCCTAATCTTGCAAGGTGCCAAATGTCTCCTGGCCTTAGATAAAGTCTTTCATTTCTCTTTGACTCTGTGTGTTGTGCTGATGACATGTCAGGGCAGACAAGCTGGACAGTTTGTCACAAATTCTGTTTTAAGAGATTAAATTAACTTTTACAGTAAGTGGATATGAACATACCCTGCATTTTGCAGCAGGTAATTCCTGTGCAGCATCCTGAAGAATTAATTTTACTCTAACCATGTTTTCTAAAAGCAAGCAAACCTCAGTCTTTGCCTAATAAACATTTCCTAGCACAGGTTAGCCAAGAAGATATAAACACAACTGTTTTACTATAGCTTTGTCTTATAAGCAAAGGTTGATAAATGATATAAATTCTGAGATTCAGCAGTAGCAAACATTAGAATACAACAATTACAATCCTATTTCTTTTAATTCCATAGTCTTAAATCAAGAATGCAGTCCTTAAGCTATTCTATTATTTTGTCATTTATGGTATCATACATTTTTTTAAACTGTTCAAATTACTCATTTCCGTTTAATGGATCTCAGTTTTTCAGAAATAATATAATCTGCATCACTTCTTTAATCAAAGAAAGAAGTGCTACAGCTCAAAAATATTAAGAGCAGCAGAGTAAATGGATGAGGCACCAAACAGATACATAAAGCCAAATGACAATTTACATATGGCAAATAAGTCATTTTAAAGTCATTAAAAGATTATTTTGGCGGTCAGACTTGATGTTTTTTTTCATTACACTGCATACCCAAAGCTGCTGGCTAAAGACACATATTGGTGGGAAGCAGTAATGGGTTAATAAATGATGGTATTCTATTAGATAATACTTCTACAGGTTTGCATCTGAAAGTCATAACATAACCTTTTATTTCATGTGTCACTGTGACAGAAGGTTTTCAAGGCAGAGTTCTTGAAACTGCAAGATGTTAAACAGATGTACTGTACAGTCTTCCAGATTTAAATCATGAGAACTACACTGGCAGCCTGTGTCTTGTATCCCCATTTTTTCCCCTTATCAGCTTAGGATGCTTTAAACATAACCGTCTGTTTTGTGCACTTCTTTAAATTTTATGCAATAGACTGTAGAAAGCCACACTTCTTTCCGCATCTGCATTCTACTTTTTTAAATCAGACAAGAAAATGTTACTTTAGATACATCTTTTAGGCAGGGAAATCTCTCCCTTTTTCTTTATTCTGCAAGTGCTGGCAATGGGATCCAATTTGTTATGTGAAAACTTATCCACTGTAGGAATAGTCAAGAAAGACAGTAGAAGGGGGAAATAAATAAAAACAGACCTGTTGAAATTTCAGATTGAGCATGCCTCCAAACCACTGAAATATTGATAACCTTCTTCCTTTTCAGTTTCAGCTGTTGCCTGCACTCTAACAAAACTCTTGTCATTTGTATAGTTACGCATTTAGTTTGCCCACCCAGTCAATTGCCATCACTTTTGTCCTGTGACACAATTAACACAACAATATGTTAAGTATATAGATATAATCATTTTGATCATCAGTGATCTCTGGAACCTCCTAATCCAAATTATTTGTAAAGCATGGTCAACTTTAGATCCAGGCGAGGAGTTGAAGTCTAGTTCATTTATTTATTATCATTCACTAGTAGATGGAAATTTCACAGCATCTTTGATCTAAAACCTGACCATCTCCACTGTGAAACTTCCTCAAATCTAACCAGAATTTCCCTTGCTGCAACTTGTTCATTGCCTCTCCTCCTGTCAACATGCACTTTTGATGCTACAACTGTAATAGCTCAATGAAGCACAGAATAAATCTTTCTGAGAGGAAACATTGCTGCCTCACGTTCAGTATATTGTTCATGAGAATCATCAGATCTTCATCCATAAAGCTGCTTTCTACTGAGTCAGTCCCTCAACTGCTCTGTTGCACATGGTTTTTGTATCTCATATCAAGTCTGGGACTTGACATCTGTTTCTCCTGAACTTCCTGAGATTCCTACCAGCTCATTTATCCAACCTGTGAAAGTTCCTCTCAACAGCAGTGTGACTCTCTTAGAGTACCAACTATTCTCCCTGATTTGGTGTTATCTGCAAAGTTTCTGAGGCTCACTCAGTCCCATTCTCCGGGTCAATAATAAAAAGGTTAAAACAGCACTGGCACCAGCATGGGCTCTGGGAAAACAAGACTACCATGTATTCCATTGGGCATACAAAAGCTAAATACATAAAATGTACTGCATGTTCCATGCATCACTGAATGAAATAAATGAAGTTCCCAATTCATAAAAGTACACAAATTCTTTACATTGCACAAATAATTTTATGGGAGTCAGCACAATATAATAGCTAGAACTTAACCTGTTGTAGCGGCATATATGCCTTTCTGCATTCATGTGTATCCTTTAATTAACAATGCTGTATCGCTCCTAGACAATCAGAGATTAGGTATACAGAGAAATGTGGACTCCTCCATGCCCCCAAAAGACCATGAAATTTTCATAAAGAGAAGCAGGAATAGAGGAGCAGACGTTTGTTCAGCAGATGAAGACTAGGCATGTACCGGTGGTCATCACTGAATAGCCCCACCACCTAGCTTTCTGTCCCTGCAGAATGCAGACGGACCATCTGAGTCAAACAGTTATGACATAAATAAACATATGAAAAATATTTCCTAGAGGAATAATACACAAAATCCAATAATACAATTGAAAATATTAAATATAATTAAGTTTTTGCCAATACAGTGTAAGAAAAGCATGAGTACTCACACTACTATGAATGCAACACTGCATGATGAGCATGCAGGTTGATGAACTCCGGTCAGAAATGCTCAGTACCTTTCAGACTCAAGTCCATGGAGCTGTTTGAATTCAGGGGAAGTTCAAAGTAACTGCAAGCATGTAGAGATCCTACCTTGCTTTAAAAACACATCTATAAATTGTGTGTTGCTACAACGGACTCTTTTCTGGCATTTAGCCACCCAGGAACAAGAAAACATCCCAAAAGCCATGCTAAATGGCTCATAAAGTAATCTTGAAGAAATTTCTCTCTCAGGTGCTTTCCTTTTTTTGAGCCCACTCAGAATCAAGAAAATGCACCCAACTCCCCAAAAACTTCTTGCATCCACATGAACAATCAATAGAAAACTTCAGCCACCATATGCAAATTATGAAGGAAGCTTTATTGAAGTTTTCGATTGTGTAACTGGTCGAAAAGACAAACTTCACCCAATCTATGAAAAATTTTATGCCTAGAAATGAATACCACTCAAAATAAAAAAAGTTTTTCCTATTTTGTCATCTTATGTTACTCATCACTAGACCCATCTTGACATATGGCACAGTAGAAAACTGTTTATAAATGTGTAATATTTAACAGAGTTCAAGTCAACTGAGAATAAATAAATAGATAAATTAATAAAATGCAACAGTACGTATAATTTCCACATTATAGAAAGCTGGACTATGAGGTCAGATTTTGCATCTGAAATCTGAATGTTCACAATTTTGTCTTTAATAAAAAAAAACTAGAGCTTTGGCATAAAGCTTCTAAAGAGAATGGAAAATACTTATGAATATTTTTGGAACAGTAAGTGAGAAAAATTTTAGAAAAAGAGATGAATTTTATGCATGGCATAAAAGTACCTTATGCATGGCACAAAGGTACTTCTCAAGATTCTAAAGATCAGAGCTATGAGAATAATTGTCAGCCAATCTCAAGGTAGAAAGTCCCTTCCAACTCTAAGGATTGTATGATCCTAAAAATTAGACCAACCTGAATTAGAGGTCATTGAAAAAAATAATAACAAAAAAGCTTTTTTTTTTTTTTTTTTTTGTCCACACTGTGAACAGGAAGAGTAGATCTTGTGTAGGCTTCATAAGATGTTAAAACTGAACCAAAAACAACTCATACACCCCTCCTGTGAGCCACTTCTAGACTTCTTCCATAGATGCTGTCCTTGGTCTGCTTGTCCAAAGCAGGTGCTGGCAGGTATCTTCTGCCTTGCAGCTCATTAGATCAGAAAAAGGAATTACTGGGATTAATTTAACCTTAGCACTGATATAATTCCTCTTTTCAGAGGCCATTCTAACTTCTAACTTCTAAACTATTAATAAGCTCTACTTTAATAGTCTCATGGGTGTAACAGAGCATCATAACATTTACACCACTGATCATGCCCATGAGTCGGAGAAACATTACTTCAGATCTCCCTTTAAATCTGGGATGTAGTATATGTAACAGAAAATCTTAATATGTTTATCACATTTAAGCTTTTGACAATATTTAAAACTGGTGAAGTTGATGCAAATTACAAATAATTTTATTTGGACCTGAACCAAATAATACCAATTCTGGTTAATGTAATTGGTTTTTTGTTTGTTTGTTTGTTTTGTTGGTTTTTTTTAAAAGCCTAAGATGGAATAGAAAACAAACAAACAAACAACATTAAAACAACATCAAACTAAACATTGCAAAAAAAATCCACCTCTTTTAAGCTATATTTTCCCCTATCAGAAGAGAGTCAAGATCATACATCAGTTTCCTCAAGGAAGCAGTGAACAAATGTTTATCAGTTAAATATTTTTTTGGTAGGAAGGTACATGTCAGTATGAGGCTATGCATATGAGGAAAAATGCTTTCTTTTGGTAACAGAAAACATTTTGAGGCCAGCAAATATATTTAGTACTCTGCTTTCCTGAGAGCAGCTGCACTGACTCTAAGACAGAAAGATTAAAGCAGGATAGGGTGAATTTCATCATTCACCTTAAATGATCAAAACACGCAACTATTAAACAGAGACAGAGAAATCACAATGATCTCTCTCTGCCTATGTTTTTTTTTAATCACTCTCCCTAACTTCTTAGGAGATTTTGAACAAATGTTAAAATAACAGATTGAGCAGGAATTTGGGACACAACAGCTTTGAGGAGATTATAACATACTTTGATTAACATAAAGAAAAATAAAAAGGTGGAAACAACAACTTTCACATTACCTTTCATTCTCTATCATAATTTCGAATATAGCTAAATCAAGTCGCAGTCTATTTTACATAAAATTTTAGCCTATTCCAGAATAACAGGCAAACATGGTGTTTTCATAAGTAACTGCACACAGCAGCAGGCAAGACTCCTCTGCAACAAGACTGTGGGCTGTAATTGGTGAAATAATTACTAGTCACGCTTTCTGCACAGCAATTACAAGTTTGAAGACGTATATGTATAGATTTTACACTTTTCTATAATATTCATTTCCTCTCATTTGATAAAATGATGTGTACAAATGCAGTAAAAATGTTCCTGACAAAAGTTAAAACAAAAAAAAAAACAAACAAAAACCAAAAACAAAAACAAAAAAGCCAGAAACACCACTGCTTCATTTGCAAAATATAGATTTTTAAATTCTTTGTTAATCCTGTTTTCACCTACTGAGCTGTTAAGACTGAGTAACTAGCACTAAGCTCTCAGTTTTCCTTCCAAAAATAGTGGCTTGAATAAACAAATTGGTGATCTAATGATGTTATATATTCATACCAAATGCATTACAAAGGCTGGCCTATGTGCTGATCAGGGAAAGAGGAGAGAAAAAAAAAAGAAAAAAGAGTGAATTAATAAACCAATTCTGTGGCCATCAGTAGAGCAGTTGCACTGCTTTTTCTTCAATACTCTCTGTTCTTTTTTTAATACCCATATAATTTGGATACTGATATTTTATATTACTTTATAATTAAGGGCATACCTAAAGTATCGAGTTGCAATCACACCTGTCATCCTACCAACTTCAGAGACTATTTTGGTGGTCAGCTAGACAGTTCTGCTAGAATATCATCACTGGATTTTGCCCCTTTGATTTGACACATATCCAGATGAGGCACAGGCAATAATCTCAAAGACGGTACATCTACAGTATGATGAGTGCATCTGCCCTTCCTTTTGAAGCAGCTGAAGGCTTATAGATGCAAAATCTGGTATGTTCAAAACAACATAAAATAAAATAAATCATCTTTTAAAATAGCCAAGAAGCTTGAAAAAGTATTTTGTATTGTGAAATGACAGTAACACCTCCTTCTACACCCCTTCCTAGATGACTTGTAAAGATGCCTCCACATTCTTTCATTTAATGTTTCAAAAAGAAGTAATAGCTTAGGTGACACACTTGATCATTAAAGCTCGTTGTTCAATCTATTCTTCTGGACAAAGCCTTGGTTAGCTCCAGAAGATCAGAGAGATCCTTGTAGTTAACAGTCTTCTGAAAATTTTCTTGGGTTATCTCACACCCCTAGAAGCATTCAAGGTCAGGTTGGATGGGATCTGAGCAACTTGATCTAGCTGTAGATGTCCCTATTCATTACAGAGGAGTAGGACTAGATGACCTTTAAAGATCCCTTCCAATTCAAAGATTCCTATTCTAGGATTCTATGATTCCATCTCTATGACCAGAGCCTCAAGGAACTGAACTCAACACTAGTTTTCACAAACACTTTTATCTTAAGAAGCCCTATGTAGAGGTTTCATTTCAGGGTCAGGTTAATCTCTGAGTTATGATGAACACTGGTTGGAACCTCTATAAAATAGTCACACACCAAGGATTAACAAGATGCATTATGGAACTGCCTTCCTCCTGCCACCCTGCTCACTGGTCACAATATTAAGAGACTTCTAAAAGTGTGCAAAGAGTCATCTTGGAAATACTCAATTCTTCAGGTTAATCAGAAAAAGAAAAGTGGCCTTTGAATCATAAAGTACGATACAAAACCAATAGCAACAAACAGCCAGTAGGATTCTTTGGTTTTTGCTATTGAAGATGCTCTTTCCACTACTTGCTCTTTCTCAGAAATTAAACCAGGATCCTCATTGTAAATATTGTCTGCTTGACATCTTTTATCTTTGTCTCCTTCTCATGCCATTCCTAAACTTGGCTCAAAATTCCAGTAGTATCATTTTCAGCACATCATGTGTAACTCAAGATTTCCATATATAGTACTACTATTAGACATCTTCAGTACACTGCCTTTGCACAGAGGTGACTATTTCCTAACAGAAATGTTTATTTTAATGGGCCATTACACACATGCATAAAATTATAAATACATCTGTCTCTTATGTGAGATACAATGTGTTTGAGGTGCCACTCATGACAACCAAAATTTTGCTAGGTTACACCAAAGGCCTTTTTGTAAACCTGTTCAAGATTAGGAACTCATTATGTTACTTGACAATACATTTACAGTGCTTTTCAGAACTAAAACAGTTTTCAAAACACCTGAGATCACCAACAATATTAATCAAGATTTATAGTAAAACAGAAATTTTACTCCCAAAACATATACTACAAAATGTCACAACTTCTGATTTAAATCTATAATTAAATGTTGCAGTTGCTAATAGCCAATTGAAATCATGTGGAGAAAATTTCAACATGTGGTTGACTGCTCAGAGTACTGAAATTCAAATGCTGTAGTCAGTTTTAAGTTTAAGATGAGTTCTTCAAAGCAACGGCAACAAGACTCATGGCCTCAGTGACCAAGAACAGCAATGAAACACTGATGACTTCTTTACAAATTGTCTACTGGAAGCATTATGAAACCTACATGAAATCCATCAGGGATGAAAAGGAAAATTCCAGCAATTTGCTTGACTAATTAATGCCTTTTTGTATTAGCTGGAAATCTAAACTCCTACTCACTAACTCAAATATTCCTTCTTCTCAGCAAGAAACATAGAACAGTATTTTATTTTTTATGTTATTCCATAAGTATAGTAACAAGTGAACATGGCAGGAGCTCCTCTGAAAATATCACTTCTTCTGCAGTGAGTGGTGCTCCAAGAACTCAGTCTGAAGAGGGGGAAATCACCTAGTTTCAGGACGACAGAAAAGGGTCATGAACTGAGCTAAGATTTTTCAGTTGAACTGAGCACTCAGAGAAAGCAGCTGAAGATCAAAAGATAACCAAAATGCGATCTACACAGTTTCTGCAATTGGTTTGTATTTGCTTCCTTTCTAGAATACAGTTATCATCATTAGACTCACTCAAATGGAAGCAATTACAGAAGTGCAAATTGCTAAATGCTATTCTTGAAAATATTGTAAGTAATTCTGTGCCTGCAAACCATAACTTATATTAAAAGCAGCACCATTTCTAGTTGTACTGATTACAAGCCATTCTATTTGAAAGTGAACCAGTGTGGGAATACAAGAAAGACTATTCAGAGCAGCAGTTGTGGAGCAAGATAAACAGCATGAGAAAGCAAGGCTGAGAATCAAGGACATCAGAAGAAGAAAAGGCAGATGAGAAAGTTAAAAGAGAAAAGTTGTGAGTGTAGATAAGGGATATTAGAACCCGTAATAAATGGCTTGGATTGTTTACATCTTAGTCCATGGCTGGTTACTACAAACCAGAACAATGCCAAATACTAGCCTTTAGGGTCTCTGAGACAGGAAAGAAAAATCCAACCTATTGCCATGGTCTTCCATAAGTGTTCCATATCATGACCTCATGCAATGAACTGACAGAACTGGGACAGCCACTAAGGGAGGACTACAGTCTCCAGAGTGCTTTGCTCCTTTCCACATGATCTCTGGGAGGGAGGTACAAAGTGATGTAGTGATGCAATGTTCTCTTTTGCTCTGCACTGCCATGCTTGCAACACATAATTAGGAGGCTCTTCCCTTCCCATTTGTTTGATTTATTATTCTTGATTCCTTATATGTTTTGTAATCTCACATTCCTTTACCACTTTTAGTAAAATAGTTTACTTTTATCTCAGTCAAGCAGCAATTCCTCCTCACTTTTCACCGGCTTCCCATGGGGAGAGGGGTGGGAGAAGAGGCTAGGCCCTGTCATGCAACAAGACAATAAGGAAAAAGCAATTCACTCCATAACATCTATCTTTGTAAAATGACTAAAGAGAGTGATAATTATTTTTGAAAATGTACAAATACAGTAAGAAGCTTAAAATGTAGCTGCTGAAGGCAGTACAGAGGGAGAGAGAGAGAAAACTGAAATTCAGTCTGCCATGACAGTGTTTATCATTGACCCCAGTATAAACATTATTCAGTAAGCAGACAAACACCTACTTAAGAAAAATATCTTAAAATAAAATTTTAAAAAATGTTTTCTTAAACACAATTTACATATAGGGGGGAAAGTAAAGAATATCCATATTCAACCATGTTCAACTATTTTGCATCAGGGATTCAACAAACACCTAGAAGAAGGAACTTCTAAACAATCAACTGTCAGTCACTTCAGTATACAAACTCTCTGTTCAGGCTGCAAAGTTTGATAGAACATACATGCACTTCACCCTATGCCTATACACATAGTACACTTGATAGTCATCCAATTTTGGATAAATGCAACAACTGACCTAATTAAAAATCCACTGGACCTACAAGTTACACAACTTATACGAACAAAAGCTGCTGGTCAGTGAGGGATTTCTAACTTACAAATAACAGAACTCACTACACCAAACTACATCTGGCTAACGCTGAATGTCATTACCCTGAGGGGAGTAAGACATCAAATACAGATTCTTTGAAACCAACTGACAGCACTTCAATGAATGGCATGATCAGTGAGGGTAGCAACAGGCAACCCCTTCTGGAACAGAAACTACCCCAATAGTTTGAGGCATGGCTACAAGTATTATTTAATTCCTGATGCTGAGACCTAGGAAAGACTAATAGGTTTAAAAAATTGATTTTCTTTCTTCACTATGCTTTTTGCTGCAAAATTTAAATATGGCTTTTTGACTAGTTTCCTCCTAGAAGGGTGTCCCCAAAAATGCTAGGTGACTTTTCATACATTTCAATGACAATGGTTAAAATATAAGTTTTACACACAATCAAATTTTATGAAAACAGATCACAAACAAGATGCTTTCAGAGAACTTATTCTCCATTACCAATAAATATTCATACTACTCTTTTTCTAGTTGAATGCATGTGTAAGTAGTACCAGCTAAGACATAAAGTTCATAGATAGCCATATTTTAAAAGTCATTATAAGAGAATATTAAAAATCCTGCTATTAAGCATCACTTGCACAAAAGAAATACAAAACAAGTTTTAAGTGCTTGCTCACTTTTTTTCCTCTGTCAAGCTCCTCCCTTCTTCAACGAAGTAAATGATATTCAAATATATTCCTATTTCTATTATGTATAGTTCCAGGCCTTACTTTAACATTTGTCACTCAAACCACGCACGCACAAAAAGATAATTTCCTGAAGGGTTATTTCTTCGGTTCTCTCACCTTAGAAGCTATACTTTTCAAAAGCATAACTTCCCTGTCCTTACAATACTACTTTTAGATGAGTCCTAGATTCACAGGTAAGAAACACAAATATGGGAAAATCTAAGGGTAAAACTACTATGATAGGTTTTTTACCTTTTTCAAGGATACTACATTTTAAAATGACCAAATATATTTTCAAGAGCTTCTCTCACTTCAATGAGAACAACGAATGCTGTATACTTCACATACAGTGTCACAACACAGGCACTCAAAACAAGTGAGAAGCACTCATCTAATGATCAGATTTTAACATTTCATCAAGGACCAGAATATATGGCAGCAGGTGGAAGCTCATCTTTTGCATACACTGTCTGGGACTTCATTCCTCTTTATTAATAGCCAGCTTCTGTAACGCATCCTTAAAAAAAAAAAAATAAAAATAGGACAACAATAATTCAAATCCATGACACCATAGCCACCTTTCTGGACCACCTTTCTCTACAGCTAAAAATTAAAAGCTTCCTGATGTCTCTTTTGTGCCCTTCTTGTAACATCTGAATATAGAGCTATCTCATATATGCAATTATGCAGGCATTCTGTGTATTATGTGTGAATTGCATACTACAGTGCTATAACAAGATTTTCCATTTCACTTTTTCAAACCGTGTTCCATTCCTTAATGCTTTCCACTTCAGAACAGCATCCACTCCCCTAAATTTCCCAGAGACCAAAAAGCTTGAAAACATTCTTAATTTAGTATGAAACTTTTGGAAAAAAATAAAATAAAATAAAAATTAAAGGATTTGGTATGGTTGTTTTTTCTTTTCAGTCACATAACATTTAAAAACTGGAGTAAATAATTCGTCTTGAAACACCAAGTCTGAGCTAGGCAGTACACATTTTCAACTTAGCAAAGCAGGCAGGACTATGCTCATTTTCTGTTTCAGGGCAGAACGAAATTGTAGATACCTTTGTGTGTACATTTCACTCTCAGTAAACTGGCATTTTTTAAATGGAAAAAAACATTCCACCAAGCATTTCCAACCAGTTTTAGTACTTAATAGACAAATGCAAAATTTAATTTCTCTTTTACTTTTGCCTGTTGAGATCTACTTCCAGACACAGTGTATTACCTCAGGCTTTCATCAACTGCTTTTCAGCTACAGAAACCTCTTCTTGTTAATAAGTAAATAAAGAAAGAAAGAATTATCTGCAGTATTAAGGACACAAATAAAATTTCATTTAAATCAGGGTAGCACTCAGTGGGCCATTAAAGTCTCTTTCAACAAAGAATAAATATTAAAAACATGGCCCATAAAATCCATCACTATATTTGCAGGGAGGAAAAAAAAAAAAAAAGGCAAAAACAACCAAATAAGACATCAACAGTCACACACGAGATTCTTTAAAAAATAAATAAATAAAAACACTATTATCTTTTTCAGTTCTGTGCATTCACAACACTAGCTGCAGAAGCTTTCACCAGATGCAAGGAAATTTTTGCCAGGATGTTTTCAAGTGGAACAACTTCCAATATAAGAGATGATCTGGAGGGTAATAAAAAATACTACCAGCTTTGTAACTTTCCACAAATAATAAACTAACATTGTCAGATAATTCCCAGGTATCAAATATTTTCAATACTTCAATATTTTTTTCTGGTTTTCTTCCTGTTGTTTTTTGTGGGTTCGTTTTTTGTTGTTTTTTTTTTCTTTGGGGGGAGGGGATTTTTTTTTGTTGTTTTGGGTTGTTGTTTTTTGGTAAGTTTTTTTGTTTTGTTTTGTTTTTTTCCCAAGGCATGTTCAGGAGAATGTCTAAAGGAACTGTAACAGTCTTCTGGGACAGGAAGACTAAGGTTTCCATAAAAAATGCTATATTAATTTTTATAGTGATGCAAAGTCAGGGAAGGGCTGTTAAGGGATGGCCTCTTGCCACAGGGTGGAGTTTTGTTTTGGTATCCTTTTAGAGTCTGCAGGTGTTTGGCAGGAGCTGAAATCAGGGCCAGCTGTGATATTTCAGCTCCGATATTTCCCTCCCCATATTTCTCAGAAGTGATGCATCAGGGTGATGTCTTTCACCTGATGTACTCAACTTGTGTGGTATGACTGTAACTGCTTTGAAAGAAGGGGAAAAGAAATGAGTACCACTGCACAGCTTTCATATTTATTTTCAGCTGGAAGCATTGATACAGAAAAAATCATCAACAAACATCGATTTAGTCTGGTAAAACATTAGCTAAGAAACTGCTTATAATAGTTTTGGGTTGCTTTGTTGCTTCCAATACATGTCAGTCCTTTGATTAACGTAATGATACTGTATAAGGACTGTGAAAGAAATCATGTTACAAACTCAGGGGAGGATGATGTTTTAAAGAAAACAAACAAAAAGCCATTTTGAATAGAATTTAAATAGTTTCTATTAAAATTGCATTCTCTTTTAATTTTATTTTTTTGTTTGGAAAACCTCAAACCACATTGTATTTCATACACATGTTCCCCAGAGTATCCTAAATAGGACCATACTGAGGTCACTGGTAAGTTTTTAAAACATTTTAAGAATTCCTTTAATGTTTTGTACTATCTTGGTCTAGTTAAAAGAACATCATTTTGTTTTTTTAAATAGCTTGAAAAAGTTTGACTAGGAAAAGCTTCACAAAAATAGTCTATACTGTACGATTAAAAGTTTGTAAGAATTTTTATGAATATTTCCTCCCTCTTGTTTTTAAGAAAACTACCTCTGTTCCTACCAAGCTGGCCCCTTTTCTCTCAGTGCTTTTAACCATACGTGTACAACCGCATATAAAAACATACACCTCTATCCACAGACTGACTGACTTAGCAGTACAACTGCCTGTGGTATCCATTTTAGCTTCACAAATGAATAAATGATTACAATTGGTGGGAAAAGTGGACATTTCTCTCCATTTATGGAGAAAAATATATATATATATGACCTGGCACTTCAGTATAGTTAGAAAAAATAAATCATGGTTTTTGGCAGCTCGATGTCAGTATGATTGAAGCTGTAATGATATTAACAATATGTCCTGGGATCAAAAAATATGTTGTTTTATCTCAGTTTATAGAAGTTACACAAACTCTTCTTGGTCTTCTGAGTTAGTTAAAATAATATAAAAATTGAAAACACAACACACCTGCAGTTGATTAAGTTTGATTAGAACATTTCTTTAGCTGGTCTTTCCTACCTCCTTAAAGTTGCTTCCATTCCTTCTCTGCATTATTCTAATGACAGAGCTCCAGCTCTGTGCACCCTTGGAAGCATCACTAAGAGATGAGCTGGCACAAGGGGTCTGTTTCTTCTTCCAGGTAACTAGCAATAGAATGAGAAGCAACAGCCTCAAGTTGTGCCGGGGAGGTTCAGGTTGGATATTGGGAACAATTTCCTCTCAGAAAGAGTGGTCAAGCATTGGAACAGGCTGCCCAGAGAAACAGTGGAATCAGTGTTCTTGGAAGTACTCAAGAAATGTGTAGAAGTAGTGTTAAGGGACATGGTTAGTGGACATGGGAGGATGGGCTGATGGTTGGACTAGGTTACCTTAAAGGTCTTTTCCAACCTTAATGATTATATGATTCTGTCTATAACTGGTCACTAATCATGCCAGATCTGTAGATTAGTAGAAAGACAGTGGTAATAAATTAAAAAATGGAATTGCATTCAGATCCTATTCCGCTAACACCCAAAATGGAAGAGATCAACTAAATCTAAGCACCATCCTATCAGAAGATCATCTACACTGAAGTATCACCAGGCTTGGTACAAGTATTTACCCTTATTGTTACACAGTATTTTTAAGGCTTTTAATCACAAGCTAAGAAGCAGCTTTCCTAGAAATGTATTATCTGATCTAAACTGCAACTGGGGAAAACAAACATAAGCAAATCAAACCAAAACATTATAATGGATCATTATGTAGAATGACTGCACTCTCATACTTAATGATTGCTTTGAGTTTTATACACAAGAAAAAAAATCTTGCTGCTATTATAGCATGTTCTCATTGGTGAGAGCTGTTTCTTCTCTGCTCTAACTGGGACTTCACAGTGCAGAAGACACCTGGATTCTACATTCTCAGGTGTTGAGATAGACTTCTCCTTAAACTTAGACACTCACCCAGTGCACTCCAAAGGCTTGTGTGACTATCCCAGATGTGTGCTGTCTACGCAACAGCAGGATGAACAGGTGGAGGCACACTCAACAAAGTGAAAACGGCAAAAAGCTGCTGGACCTGAATGGCATCTCAGACATCTTAAGGTGGGTTGGGGATGTAACTTATATAAATTAAGTAAATATCTTTATATGGCTTTATGTAAGATACCTTAGAATGTCAACAAATTTCCTATTTCCAGAAATAAAAGAAAAGAACTGGCTAGGGTTATTTTTTCGTTTGTCGTGTTTCCCTTCACTAAAACAGAACAACAGAAAATGCTTTAGGAAATGGTCTAGTATTAAATGTGGAGATTTGTGGCCCTGTTTGTGGCAGGGAGGTTGGATATCCACAATCCTCAAGGTCCTTTCCAACCTGGGCCATTCTGTGTGTATTTGAAGGAAGCACCAGAAATTAAACACAAGTCTAACATGCAACATTAACATACATACTGTTATTTCATTTCCAATAGTGATAGGAACATGGTGACTGAGTACCATTTATTTCACAGAATGGTGCAGAAATTACATTTTCAAGTAGTTTTATACATCATACACAAATAGCACACAAATCACTACACCCTTTTATGGGTAAATGATTTGAAAAACCCACCTTTATTGAAAAGCACTGTAATACCTTTAATGGACAGCTAACTCTGTCAGGTTATTTAATATTTAGATGAACTTTAAGTAGAGCAGGGTAACCGAGCCAATCTTACTTCAGTTTGGGAGGTTGCCATTCCACAACATACGACCTTTTAAAAAGCAGTTTCATAGTGGAACCAAATTTTTAAAGTTTGATGCTTCACCAAAAAACTCCCCACATAATATTTTTAATGTTGCCCCAAGCACAGCCAAGACAGACATGTTCTGAGCAAAATAAAGACTCTAGCTGTAGGTTCTTCAAAGCTAAATTTTAATCCCTGTGGAAGTTATGAAGTGAAAAATTTGGCCTATGCATACTCCACAGCATGGTACTAAATGATTTTAAGGTAAAGGAGTGCTTTTATCTGAGAATGACATTTCTGTCTTCATGGTGGCTTAATAAATACTTCTTAGAGTACAACAAACACATTTATAACAAACGTATATAATAAACATGTTCCTTTAGGATAGAGATTTGCCTGGCCTTTCCAAAAGACTACAGTTTTACTTGCACTCCTGACAAACACTTTCTTGACGGCAAGGGATGCAAAAGTTTGGCTACCCTTCCTCTTCAACAACCAATCTTTTCTCTTTACCTCCATTATTAGAAATTAATTTTAAGGAGATTACACAGTATCACAGTGTTGTGCAGGTTGGAAGGGACCTTAGAGATCATCGAGTCCAACCCCCGGGATTCAAGCCTCTGTGTAGCAGAGAGGCACTTCTACCACTTGAGCCTCAGAGGGGATTCGAACCCGGGCCTCCGGTGTTGCAAAGTGGCGTCCTTAACCACTGCGCCACCAGAGGCACACAATTAATCACAGAATAGAAAAGCTGGGACTATTGTTACACTCTTCTAGACAGTTTGTTAGGCCCTTTAGCCCAACAGAAGGGGAGGAATCAGTGAATATGCAGATATCCTAGCTCTATCTAATCTGGAAAGCAAAAATCTTGTTCAGATTTTTGTGTTCTATTTTTTTTCCCAAAAAAGCTATAAATTCTAGTTATCCATATTCTGTTCACAAAAGAGATTGATTGTGAGCAACAAGGAAGGTAGTTTCCTAAATAAATATTCAGAGTAAACACGCAGAAAAGAGAAAATATACATCTGACAGAATGTAATTAATAAATATTACAGTTTCTTTCTTTCCTCTATCAGACATTTTTGAAATGCCGTTCAAGACATGGGATACTTATGGTTTAAAACATCATGGCAACATCTGTGTTCCCAAGTATGTAAATAATTCAGAGATCTGTGTTTAATTCTTATTACAACATATTATTGGTGTTATAGTCAATCCCCAGTAAAACTCTCAAATCCCATTTTAAAATAGCTGAAATGAGGTCTGAGTGACAGGAACAGTGACATTACTTAGAATTTGTAAAACACATGTAATGATGCATAGAAAAGACTTGGTGAAAACCAACCTGAGGCTCCGAGAATACCTGCTGCATATTGTTGATTGGACCGTATGGAACTCCACTACCTTCAAAGAGCTGCAACCACTCAACTGTTGTTTTTTCTGAAAACCTAAGAACAAATAAGAAGCATGTGGATTCAACTTAGTGCTTCAGACTGTGAAAAAGGTATAGAATCTCTCTTGCCCCTCTCACTGCTTCCATACCCTTCCTCACTGATTTCTTCCCAGTCAGTACCATAATGAAAACATACCACATGTGCTCCTTAGAAATGCATATCCAAGGCCATGGGGGAAAGCACTTAGCTGAACTGAATTCTATTTCTATCTACTCATCTGAAGAAATCCAGTGATGATGTAAAGCTAAATTTATCAGCAGTTTCGAATAAGGATCAACGTGTTTCCTTCATTCCTTAATTAAAGTAATGTGCTTCACATTTGTTTTCTTTTCTGTTCATATTTAACAACAAAAAAAGTTATAAAGTGGATCTAAGTCTAACATGCAACACTGTTCAATAAAAGCTGATTTAAAGCACTGCAGTGTTTTTCCTTCATTACATACAAAACATATGTCAGGAATAACAGCAACATTTTTTGGTCAGATAACAACATTGACTACATGTTGATTTGCCTTATGACTGTATGAGCTGTCCTAAGGATATCCAGTTCAGCAAATACACACTGGCTATGCTGGTAGAGAGCTTCTTATCCTTTTGTGATAATCTGCTTTTTTGTCACAAAAAGCTTAGCTTATTTTTCTTAAGCATTCATTTTCCAGACTGGTAGCACTACTCTACCACGTTTCTCCTCTCGCTACATTTTCCTTTCTCATTTGCTTGGCAGAGTTACATATATGGAGAAAATACACCCTTGAAGCACTAGCATTTACTGGGGGACTGTATTTTCTGTAGCTTTCTGGAATTCTGAAGCAAATGAACTCATTTGGAGTTCCCAAATGACACAGAGGCAGGCCATGTTATTAGAAAGGAAAGATCTCTGTCATGATAGGTACAAACCTGAAAAGAAATTAGGTGCAGTTCAAAGGCCCAACAGGTAATTAAATTAGTAGAAATATTGATTTCTTGTATTACTAGCATTCTGTTGCTCACCCAAGTTTTATGCGGAAGAATATCAGTAGCCTTCAGCTATATTTCCAGCATATGCTTATGCAAAAACAACTTTAAAGTTCCTAACAGAAATGGGTCAAAGTTAATAAAGACCAAGTTCCTCCATAATGCAGTTAAAAATATAAATCATTACAAAGAAAACTTACAAATTATCTTTTTCTATATGTACAGACTACTCTTCATAGTACTACTTTATATATGAAGACTCCTTAGATCCTTACGATACTGAGAATAAAGAAAAGAAAGTACTGATATCAATGAGTATCAACCTCATTTAATACATGGTATGGATTCAAGCTTCACTGGTAATATCTTCCTTCCTGTGCAGAAGTGATTTATCCATGCTCTGTGGGAATTAATCCCAATATCCAACACCATTTTCACTACAAATAGGAAACACTCAAGTTTTGTACTGCACTTCCATAGAAATAGAAATTTTACTTCTCCTTAGTAGGTAAGAAGATGGCAAATAATAGAAATTGAAGGAGTAATAACACAGAAAATTAGAATAAAATAGTATTCATGGAAAGCGTATTGTAAAGATAATGCAGTACCATTTCCCAAGAAAATAAAGACTATTACCTTACACTTTTTAATATATATTTAAAATAAAAAAAAAAAAAAAAAAAAAAAAAGTTTTAAAACTCTCATTTTAAAAAATTGTTTGGGATTAAAGGACATTCTGCAAATTAAATCTATTTAGCTGGGTTGTCTATTATCTGCATAATCTGCATACGATTTCATGGTGTAAGGTAAATTTGAATAATTTAAGACATACATTCTTCATGATTATGAGTGACTGAATGTATGCAGAAGTGCTTATTTGCAAGACTCCCAAGCAGTGCATAAACTTCTGAAATTTTAGCTTTTGATTAGGTTCTCCCTCACTGTGTAACAGATAACAAATTTACCATAGTATTGTAAAAAACAGCCTAACAATTGTCTTAGTCTTATTACTAATTTATATCACTGGTAGTTGGAGAGAATTCCTTAGATCTTTAAATTCAAACAACAATTTTAAATCCTACATCCCATCACACTAAAGGAGACGTAGCACTTTCAATTGAAATTAAAACCTGTGAATTAAATCTTACACAGAACAGATTCCTTTGTTTTGGGGACTAGAAGAAGCTGTTTAAAAACAAAACATATACACTGTCAATAAAGGACTGTTACTTAGAGTCTGAGAGCAACGATATGCAATTATTTTGTTCATTCACTTGTTTTACATATTGAAAAGCATAAAGGTCTCATCCAGAGATACCTAGACAGGCTAGAGTGTTGGGTGGGAGAAAATCTAACAAAATACAACAAGGGCAAGTGTAGAGTCTTGCATCTGGGCAAGAACAACTCCTAGTACCAGTATAGGTTGGGATCTGACCTGTTGTAGAGCAGCAGGACCTGGGTGACCTGGTAGACAGGAAGGATGACCATGAACCAGCACTATGCCTTTGTGGCCAAGAAGGCCAGTGGTACCCTGGGGTGTATTAGAAGGGGTGTGGTTAGAAGGTTGAGATAGGTTCTCCTCCTCCTCTACTCTGCCCTGCTGAGACTGCATCTGGAATATTGTGTCCAGTTGTGAGCCCCTCAGTTCAAGATGCTTGAGAGAGTCCAGTGCAGAGACAAAAATGATTAAGGGAGTGGAGCATCTCCTTTATGAGGAAAGGCAGAGGGAGCTACGCCTCTTTAGCTTGAAGAAAAGGAGATTGAGGGATTGAGGTGTCATTAATGTCTATAAATATATAAAGGGTGAGTGTCATGAGAATGGAGCCAGGTTTTCTATGAAAGAGTGACGGCTTTGGTGGACAGGGGGAAGGGCGATGGATGTCATCTACCTGGACTGGATTTGAAGGATGGACTGTTCGGTGAATTAAGAACTGATTCGCAAGATGCAGCCAAAGTGTTGTGATCAACGGTTCTGTGTCAGGGTGGAGGACGGTCACAAGTGGTGTCCCTCAGGGGTCAGTCTTGGGACCAGAGCTCTTCAACATCTTCATCAATGACACAGACGATGGTATTCACTGCACCCTCAGCAAAGTAGTTATTCAATACTTTGTAAGCACCTCCATGTCAGTGTCTAATTAGTCACTTCTCAGCTACTAAACAGTCACTCAGCAAACTACAAGAGTCACTTAAAATCCTTGGGATCAACATGGTTCTACAGACATATTTTGCTTATGGATATGTCAACTACTTTAAAAGATGTCTCACATCTGTGAGTGAATGTCCACACACTGTAGACTGTGACAGCCACACAAAAAAAAAAAAAAAAAAAAAAAAAGCCTATATATATATATATATATATATGTACCAAAAAATGTACCAAAAATCCACCCTGAAACTTGTATGCAGAAATTTAATACTTGAAAGAATGTTACTAGTTACTAGTCCACAATAGAAGTACTACTCACTCTCTGTATATGATTTTTAAGAGGAGAATGTTCAGAGAGAAGAAATACATACTGTAAAATGTGTTTTTCCTGATTCCTAAGTAGCAAAACCCAGCATGCTCCAGAATTTGTTTCACTGTTTTTACTATTATTCAGTAGTAACATACATACTAGAAATGTACTACATACTAGAAATGTACTTCTTTTCCCAAACCTTCCTCTCCTTTACTCAGGCAGGCAAAAGGTCTGCAACTTCTGCAGTTACAACAAAGGAAATGAAAAACAAATATCACTAAAAACACTAATGAGAATAATAGAAAGTTATATGGATTTTGTTGCTATTATTTTAACTTCTGGGAAAGTAAAGACCCAACAAGGGCCATGTTAATAGATTCATTCAAAAATCAATGAAAATATCTCCCATGATTTCAGCAGCTAATAATGTATGCTATCAAAAAAAAAAAAAAAAAAAAAAAAAAATCAGATTTATATACAGAAAGGATCTCAAAGCTCATAATCACATTTTTAAAAAGCTTGTGAGCAAAATAAGAATAGAGAAAATATTCATTAGCTCATCCAGTTCACATTTGAAAAGTTTGAGACATTTAGGATCTCTCTTACAGTCCAATTCATAAACGTTAATGTGAAACTAAGGACAATTTAAAACAAATCATGGCAGCTTCAAAGCTGCTTCACATAGAGCTAAGCCATCTATGTACCAAAGGTGATGCAGATGACTAGGAAGAGCAAACCTCATCAGCTGCTCTCATTGAGCTCAAGCATCTTACCGACTTCAGGCACCTACCTTGCTGAAGAGGTAGGCACTCAGATATCCATTCCTGTAATGTTACCAACAGTGACTTCAGCCTACAGGGCTTTAGGTTTAGAAGGACCGCTTATAAGGAAGGTGGTTTACAGAGCTTGGGTGTGTTTTATAAAATGTGAGTTTAACAAGTGCTACTTGTCAGGCAAATTAAACATCTTACAAATACACTTCCAGGCGCCCTCCTCTTCTGTTATTAGCTGGAAACAATTTAGCAAAGATCTCATTAACTGGGGATCAGATTCCACCATGCTTCCTTCCTACTAATTCCTTTCCCCCTCACACACATACACAACACACAGCTGTGGTGCAGAGTTAAGAATACGGGCTTTAAAATCCAAGTGCTAGGAATAGAAGTTCCACTGTGAATAGTTTCCAGCCCTAACACTTCTGATTTTAAGTCTACAATATCTTAGCCCTCTAGACAATGTGGATTCATTTAGCTTTAGCTGCAGGAGCACTAATCATGATGAATTTATGTGTTCCTTATTACACTAGCCTCTTTGCTTTAAAGGCTGAGAAAATGCCTGCTATTTCCCTTCCCCCCTGCACTTCTACCACCTCACACACTCACTTTCACTTACAGGTTAATTTCCCAAATACTCTGTTCTACACGTTTAGCTGTGCTGTCTTAAAATGTGTCTATCTTACAGCAGTGCAGGGTAGGATTAATGTTCAAATTCCAGAGTAATCTGAAGGAGGTCAACAGATTAAGCTCCCTTCACTAAAACAGCTTCTCTTAAAACTGGCATTACACCATCTTTTACACAGATGCATCTCAAATTACATACATACACTACATATGTATGTCAAAGCATGTGTAACTGTGTTTCTATTTATATACACAGAATAATCCACGTTTTGTCTGGTACTGTTCATTTTCAAAGGAAACAAAGGTGAAGGCAGAAGAAAAGAGGTGGAGGAATGGAAGCCATAATTAAATTTAGTTCTCATGGATGGATGTACATCTAACTCACAAACCAGAGGTTTCCACTGGAAACATAAAAACCGAAACACTCTGTAGTCTGTCAGTTCTCACATGAGCAGGGAGTCTCAAGGGACTCTGCAGTAGCCATTGAATCTAACCTCCACCCAGGTAGGGTCATTTAAATTTGACTCTTGGTGTATATCCAAGAAAAAGATGCATTTGGAGGCAATTTGCTTATGACAGAGTTCTACTTTGTTGCCATCAAGGGAAAATGTCACCTAAATAAAGATACACAAGGCACTGAAACGCTTTTTGGGGTTTTTTTTGTTTTTTTTTTTTTTGTTTGTTTGTTTTTTGGTTTTTTTCCTGCAAATGTGGATGTGCAAACAGGGGCAGTGGCAATGGAAGGAGAAAGAACTAAGCTACAGGAGCAGTAGGAAGTGGAGAAAGAAGATAAGGACAAGTAAAAAGAGCACAACAGGAACAGAGAGCATAGATGGGAAAGGAATAACAGCAGAAATAATGGTAGCAAAGCAAGTACAAAATGCCCCATGGGGTACTTCCTTGTGAATATCCTACAACCCATTGGTTTTTGCAGCACTGTACTCACTTCCCCACATAAGATGGGAAATGAAAACACACCCCCTCTCAAGATTTTTAAGTCTGGTTTCTGTAATTCTCTCTTCTTACTTAATGTGAGAGCCAGGTCTTTCAGAATATGCTTATCATTCCAGAGAGGTCAACCTGCTGATCCCTTTCATTGAGGTCTGACTGCCTTTATGGCTGTATGAATTTATCTCCCCTACCTGCTCTCCCCTTTTCATGTGTCCTCTGTGGAGGGAGCTGAGATTCTGGAAGCAGGCAGCATGCAAGAGACTGGGGTGAAAAGCTGAGGACAGATGTGCCTCCCTCTTTAGATCTCTCAGGGGACAGAAAGGATGAGAAAATTCATTCTGAAATGAATGGAGAAATTCACACCTCTCAGAGCTGTTGTTTCAGGCTACATTTATGTCTCAAACAATATTAATCTCTACCTTGAATTCTCACTCAGCTCAGGACATCTGACCGTGATGAATAGGTCATTCCAAACCTTTCTGAAAACTCTGCTGTTTAAAGGTCTTTTTTTTTCCTAAGTGCTATATAATCCCCATGCTTATCTAACTGCCTTAAAATCTGGCATAGTTACTGCAGGTGGTGAGTAGAACCTAAATTATAGGTCATTTGAGTCAAGAATTCCCAAGATACAGCTTTCTTTTAAAAAACAGCATTCCTTAACGTTGACCAATTGTACCAATGTTTCCTTTGTGCACACTTCCAGAATTAAACTGTGGCTAAAGAATCTCAATTGCTTAACATTTACCCTAGCAAAAGAAAGGTATCAACTGTCTCCTTCAGACTTCGGATGTTTTTAAAAAATTCAACTCTACACATGCAGTGAATTAAACACTCAGGACTTCTGGGACTTCCTGACCTTTTGAGCAGGTCTGATCATCCCCTAAATAAAACCTGGAAAGTTCTTTTCCTTAAGAGAAGGATGTTAAGAATCCCTGTTCCTGCACTTACTAAACACTCAGGAGGTAGACATGATCTGCAGTTAGACTATTTTGAGAATGAAGAAAAAAAGGAGATAAATAGGTAACTCATAACCCTGACAATAGCTAGATAGAGAAGGGAGGAAGCAGGTTATTACAGTCAGTGGAAGCCTAGCCTAGGGTCTGGTGGGATCTCAGCTCAGCAGCTTGGGAAGTAAGCATACGCACACTGTGTAACAGCAACAATATAGGAATTCAACAGCAGTGTACCAGGTATCTGCCATGCAAATCACCAGATTCTCATACATACATTCAAATTTTTAAATGCTTTTTATTGCTCAGCCTGACAGATCAAA
Organism: Coturnix japonica; assembly: GCF_054131305.1. Taxonomy (NCBI): domain Eukaryota; kingdom Metazoa; phylum Chordata; class Aves; order Galliformes; family Phasianidae; genus Coturnix; species Coturnix japonica. Next base: position 61,431,901 of record NC_140664.1, read on the forward strand.
CAAAGTGGCTCATTTTTCCATTGCAACATCACTGGAAAAAGCTGCTTTGCCTCTGATAGGAGGCAACCTGCCTGGCACAGTATCAAAATGAGACATGGATAAATAACTTAAATCCTCAAAAGACTTTCATGTTCCTTTTTACCTTACACCACATGAGGGAGGGGTTCATTTCCACAGAAGTGACCATAGTAGAATATGCTGTAATGACAAACACTACCCTTTTAAGCTGTTCCAGCTATGGTTGCCATAAATTCAATATAAGTTGGAGAGTAATTTAGATATAGTAAGGGAGAGCCTGCAGGTGTTTCTTTCTAACTAAGGCACCCTAGGTTTATATCTTCTACTTTTTGGAAGCCGTAATACTATCAAGCAATCAATGATTTAATTAAGATATTTTTCATTGAAATTATGCTATTACTGTTTTGTCATTTCCCTTCATGTCTCAAGGGCTGACATTTTTCAGCACTGACAAACTATTCATTTAATACTCTAAGTAACATTCAAAATGAACTACATATAATTTTACAAACAACTGTGCATAAGTGGATAAAAGCAAAGTTACCATAAAACGTGTATGGAAACACATTCAACCTCAATGAATTTCAAGACTGTTTGTTAAAATCAGTGTTTCAGAAATGAAAGCCAGATGAATACACATTATCGTGACATAACGCAACAGTATTGGAAGTATCTAATTCCAAAAGTGTGTACAAATTCACAGCTGCATTTGCATATGAATTACACAGAAATTCAGCCTGAATGTTTCTAGCCTAACAGAACATAAACTCTGACCAAAAAGAAGACACAATGCAGTAATTGACACAGCAATGAGGTAATCTAATGAACTCATAGCTCATTATATAAAAACAAATGAGAAATCTGTCAATTCAGACAAAGAACAAATGTGTCTCGAACTTCAGTTTCTTATTAAGGTATTGTCTGTTAAAAATAATAATAATTTCTTTTTTAAAAAAAGCATTCAAAATTACCACATTTATCTGCAGATGACAAAACAGCACCAGAGTACTGACAGAGTATTTCAGAAAAATACCATATCAAATGAAAAGAATTCCAACTAATGAGTTTACATGAATCAACTTTGAAACTAAAATTAAGTGCAAATAATGTAAGAGATAAAAATACTCCAAAAGATATCTATTCCCTTCAAAGTGCTTAAAATGGTAAGAAGACTGGGTTACTCTATGCTACCACACTGCATTTGTAACAGGAAGGCATGTAAAAGATGACTTCTAAAAGTTCATTTTGAACGGTTGTACCACAACCATTTGAAAATACAAAGTCACCTGGAACATGGGCCTTTTCAGACAGTATGAGGATGATAATTAAACTATTCTAATATCTTGATTTAAAAATACATGAGTTTTATTCTATACCATCTTTAACTAAAGTACTTATTAGGATGATTCTCACAGAGAATAGGAAGTACATGTCTTTTTTATTTCAAAAGGATTTGCCCAGGGAGAATTTGAGGCTTAGAGAACCACAAAAATAACCATTACAGAGAGTAGCATCAAGTGAAAATTCCTTGGATACAGCAACTCACAGTGAAAACTTTAAAACCCCAGTCACAGTCAAAGCAGCATATGCTCCAAGCATTTCATTTCCAGCAGTGACATTGGCATAAGAGCAAAACACACTGGTTGTTTCACAAAAAGTTAAGTTTTAAACAAAGGTTAAAATAAGTTAAACGATTTCTGGAAATACAGAACTATGGGTTGGCCTCTTAGTAGCCCACACAATAGTTGGTGTGCAAAAGACAGCATACTTAACAAATGTAATGTGTTCTCAATACTTCCCAAAAATAAAAGCATTTCCAAAGATTAAAGTAAAATTTTCATATGATGAGGGCTCTTTATACATGGCTTTTTGCATTCACAGATTAAATATCATTTCTTTTCTTTCAATGAACTCACCGAGTTGACAATATGTCAATAAGTTCTTTTCTGTTCTGGACTCTCAGCTTATTAGTTTTGTATCTGGAATCCTTAATGACTTCAGGCAGATTCAGGATCTAAGTGAAAATAAAAAAGAAAAATGGTTGGTAGGAGACATTTATAAAGCTGAGGACATTCTTTAAGAACCTAAGATAGCTTTCCACATAGCACTACTTCTCATTACTATTTCATCTAGATTATGAGATTAAGGAAAACAATTACTCCTGTTCAGTGTTACACAACAAGTACAGAAAAAGCAAAGAACTGAACAAATCTTAGTCAATATCTTTCACTGTTACCTTTCTTTTTGAGGGTGACAGAGCACTAGAACACATTGCTCAGAGAGGTGGTGGAATCTCCTTCTCTGGAAATAATCAAAACCTGTCTGGACACTTTCCTCTGCAACCTGCTTTAAGGAACCTGCTTTAGCAGAAGAGTTGGACACAATGATCTCCAGAGGGGTTCCTTCCAACCCCTACAATTCTGTGTAAGGGCATTTATGAGTAGCTGTATGAACTACCAATACCTAGTATATAAATTATGTGTTCATACAATAATGTATTTATAAAGAATATAAATAAATAGAATAAATTTTGCTTTTACAGTTTAATAAAGTATAATGTGGGGGCACATCAGCTATACAGGAAGGCAGAAAAGAAGCTTATAAAGAAAGAGACTGTCTTGTATTTAGTGGTCCTCAATGGATTGTTCTTTTATTAACTTGCCCAAGCACTCCTTGAATACATATGTCTATGAACAACCAAATTTTAGTGATATACAAAGATTGTTGTCAACCTCCCTTGAACTTGACTCATATTTATACTAATTCCTTCAAGATGGGTTCAGACCAAGGTCACAATCATTTAATGACTCCTCAATTCACTGGGAAGAATATGGATATGGCTTCAGTATCAAGTGAATAGCTCTTGATGAGTTCAACATTTTTCAAGAGGTATTCAGAGACATTCAATACATATAGTCACACTTGGCCTGTTTGTCACCCAGAGTGACAAAAGTGAGACTGGAAACAGAGGTATCAACAAAGCTCTGTTAGAACAATGATCATATTGCATAACTCTTCTGAAGATTTTTATTTGCAAGGTAACACAAAGTATCAATCTTCCAGCAACATTTAATTTACTCTTCTTTTCCATCTATTTTCGTACAATCAAATTTATGAAAACTGTGACATATCATAATCTAGCTTTAGAAAACACTTTCCTCTTTTAGAAATTTTTTTAGAATTTTTTTTCTTCTCCTTTAACTTGGCTCCTGCTTTAAATTATTCCTTCTCGATGATACAATTATTTTCGTATTGAAAATTACTACTTTAGAAAAACAATGGAAATATTTTCAGAAAATGACAGTGAATGCTTATTCATAAGAGCATAAGCAACTGAGAAACTTGTAAGAAAAATATAGCTCCATTTGATGCTATATTTAAAATTAACATATTGATTTGTTCACTATACTGTTTTAATTAATGTTACTGATTTCAGAGTCAACTTAATGTCCTTGTAAAGCTGTCTCATTATTAAGTTCCCAATTTGGTGTCCAACAAATGCATCTTGGTAAGTTTTTTATTAATGTGCCGTTCATATGTAACATGCTACCAAAGTTATTTTCCTTATTTCACTCTGACCACTTAGAGTGAAAACTGTTCTCCGTTTTTCCTGCAAGCTCACTTGCTGAATAGTTGGCCTTTGCAGTGAAGATTTATGTAGGATGAACATTCAGAGTTTACACCCTGCATTTTTTACCCCCAAACTGTTTCCACTCTTCATTGCTGTACACAAAAGCACAGTTTTCTGAACACTCTTGCTCAGTATTCCTATTTAGACTGGAGCAGCCGCACGCCAGCATGTGCTTCAGTAACACTTGATTCCTTTGAAATGTGCTTCAACCAGCAGCATTACAAAATTTTTCAGCAATCATCCCTCAAGTCCCCAAACTACCTACAGTTAGCTTTCACTGATTCTGAAATTATTCCTTTTTTTTTTTTCTTTCTTACTTGCTAACTGCTTGTCAGAAAAGATATGGTTGAAGCAGAATGTTTGCAATTGTTTACAGCTTGAGACAGCTGTTATATCTCTTAAGTATGTGTTTTCAGGGCAACAGCTCCCATAAATTCTGCATTTTCAGCACCAACTCATCTCAAAATAGTTCACTAACAGCAATCCCAATGTTTGAATTAGTGGTCTCTGTATTTACTAAAGGTTCATTAGGGTGTTGAGGGCCTTCCTGTTATAAAGTCTTCTTCCTTTATTGGCTCCCCCTCTACTGTGTTTTAAGCTCCAAATCACCTTTGCCTTAACACAGAACATACCTCTAACAGTTTTCACAGCATTCCGCTGATCTCTGCATTCTTTGCTTTCTGTGCAATTTAACAGTCTAAAATCCATATCTACAAGAACTCAGTAAGGGGATTAAAAAAAAAAAAAAAAAAAAAAAAGGAATGTTCTTTTTAAACTCAAATAAGATAGCTGGTTTATAGAAAAATCTGACCACTACCTACAACCTGAACTAAATTTTCTGGTTTCTTACTCCCTTTGAAATGCAAGCAACTATAATTTTTCCATGTGCTGTACTTCCTAATTTCAGTTCTAGAAATACTAGTATCAGCAGTCTGCTGAATAGGAGGAGGGAGTACTTAGCAGCAAGCCCCACCATAACTCTCTCAGCTGCACCCTACAATGATGTGAAAGCATGATCTAAATTCCTAGGGCACTCTAACTCACACCATAGTGTTGGAACTCACCAAGACAGACTTTCAGCTATACAGGATGGCATCATAATTAGCATTGGGCATATAATTCTTCAGGTGATAAAGCACTTGAGAAAACATTCAAATATCCTGATATCCTAGGACTTTCTGGTCAGACTTATTTTAGGGGACAATCAGTCCTTCCTAAAACAGCTTTGTAGCATGTAGCTGCTTATTCAGTCTTTACTCTTAATTCCTGTTAATATAGTGGTCGTGCTATAATGGTTTGACATGCTGTATGGGAAACTGTTGATCCCAGCCTGAATCTGATTGACCACCTGAGGCAAGCAATGAGTCAGCTGCAGGAGCGCAGGTGAAGGTAATTCAGTTGTGCTACGGAAGGGATGGAGCTCAGCTCCACCTCTCCCAGATCTCATTTAAGGGCTGACTACCACTAAGGCAGGATCTCTTTATCTGGAGATTGCTCCTTTGAGGAGTTCATTGCAAACCTTCAACATTGGTGAGCATTTTCCCTTTATCCTTCTCTCATGATAATCTTTTATATGAAGCATGTGTATAACCTCTGTTTCCCTATTGACTGTATAACTGTACACATGCATATGAATAAAACCCTTTGAACAAACTCTGAAGAGTTTACTTTGCTACTTACTGAGAAAGGTAATTCAAGCAAAAGAAAGTAGGTCCCCACAGATGTTGCCCAAAATACACTATGAGAAAAGATGGCTTCAGAAAATCACAACTTTGTTAACTTCTTACTACATATTCAAATTATAAGTCATTAACGTCCACAGAAATATGGAATGGTTGAAGTGAACAAATGGAAGAAAATAAAAAATTAATTTCCTGAGGTTGACAGCTTATTCAATGTGATTAGTTTAAGTTAAATATTCAAGTTTCAAGAGAAACTGAGAGGAGACCTAATTGCTCTCTTCCAGTATCTGAAAGGTGCTTACAGTGAGAGCGGGGCAAGTCTCTTCTCACTGGTGACAAGTGACAGGACGAGGGGAAATGGCCTCAAGTTGTGCCAAGGTAAGTTTAGGTTGGACATTAGGAAACACTTCTTTACGGGAAGGGTAGTTAAGTACTGGAATAGGCTCCCCAGGGAGGTGGTTGAGTCACCGTCCCTGGATGTGTTTAAGATCTGTTTGGATGTGGTGCTCAGAGATACGATTTAGCAGAGGGTTGTTAGAGTTAGTTAGGGAACCTAAAGTTAGTTAGGTTAGGCTGCTGTTGGACTTGATGATCTTCAAGGTCTTTTCCAACCTGAATAATTCTATGATTCTATGAGAAGGTAGTACTCACATTTTAAAAAATGCTGTCTAATACTATATGCAAAACTTTGCTTCTTCTAACCTGCATGTTAATGGGGTGTTTTGTCTGGAACTTTACTACTCTTTTTTTACAAACAATTTTTTTCATACAGTCTCTCCTTCCCTTCTAAAATGTATTCACAGCTCAGAGGAAAACAATTCCAGGCATTAAAACCACAGGAAAAGAGTAGGTGAAAAATCCAGAACTAATTAAAGTTTTCAAGAATTGCCAAAAAAAGTCATGTTTCTTCGATCCAAAGGAAGTAGGATACCAGATTTTTAAAAGCAGCAGTTCTGTTGAAGCTTTGTTCTTCAATGTCATATCTGCACCAATGCCAAATCAGACCACAGTCTGCAATATTTTTTTCCAAGTAGAGCACAAAATGACAAGAGAGTAGGCTACATATTAAGGTGGCACACAAACATTCATCCCCTAACCTGGCTATGTTAATAACTGTGTCTACCACTGTACTGTGCAAAACAGAATCACATTTTCTCACACAAAAGGCACCAGTACAACCTCTATGACATTCACCTTTCCAAAACTGCAAGGTTACTAGCTGGTTCATGTTTTAGCAAATTAGCAGTGCAGTGGCACAGACTTCAAAAGGAGCTTGTCAGCCACTAAGTGTGGAATTGAAGTGTTCTCAATACACAAGCAAAGCACAGAGCGTCATCAACAACCAGCTAGCTTGAATTTATTTATTTTATAAAAAAGATGAATGAAGAAGCAATCAATAATTACTTCCCTATATAGCACGGAAGCTTATACATTATTGTACTAGCAACCTCATTTATCATTACCTGGCACACGGTGACAAATTGCTGATCATTTCCAGCTCCCACCACGATGTAACCATCCTTGGTCTTAAAAGCCTAGAAGAACAAAGGTAGGTGATAAGCTGTGACAAAAATACGAAATATAACTTTTAGGTGACAGTTTGAAAATAATGGTCAAATGCCCTCCTTAAATTAACATTTCCATCCAGAATCTATTTCTACAAAAGTGGCTCACTGTCAGAGTTTCCAAGTTCAAACTCTTGGAGAAAAGAGAAACTCTTTTCTAGCACTGAAAATTTATACAAATATTTTTAAATAAGAACTTCATCACCATGGCCTTATTGACATGCTTTGTGCTTAAATGATCTCCACTTAAGATTTTCACTGGGACCAAGAAAACCTGTAATTGGCACTAACCAAGATTTTTCCACTGCTCATCTTCTAAAAATGGATAATATAAATGGATTCTCTTTTCTTCCACTCCTCTATTACTGATGCAGCTTCACAAGCACTTGGTGTGTGGGAAACTGCTGAACAAGCCTGAACCTCTGACTGACCACCTGAGGCAAGCAATGAGTCAGGCACAGGAGCGCAGGTGAAGGTAATTCAGCTATGCTACCAGAAGGGGTGGAGCTTGGCTCCACCTCTCCTAGATGCCATTTAAGGACTGACTGCCATTAAGGAAGGATCTCTTTCTCTGGAGATTGCTCCTTTGTGGAGTTTTACTGTGAGTCTTCAACATCTGTGAGCATTTCCATTTATTATTATTTTTCCATCATGATAATCTTTCTTAACCAAACAGACATTTAACTTCTGTTTACTTACTGATTGTACACTTGGGAAAACCTCTTCTGCTATTGATTTGACTTCAGTGGAAGAGGACAGCACAGCTCTTGCACTAATGGTGACAAAGCCTCCTCACAGATCAATTTTCTCATCAGCTATCACTGCCTGATCCAAAGCTGGAACTCTTACTATATATTTTGGTTAAAAAACCACACAAGTAAAAGCCTTAGTATAGAAACAATAATAAACATCTCCCATCACTGTGTCTTATTCTACTTCACAAACAGGAATATGTCAGTCCAATTTGCAAGCTTTTGTGCAGAGACATCTACGTCCCCCCCATAGTCTCTAACTACTTGGCTCAGTCAAAGTTTTCAAATTCTGTGTGGTGAATTACATCCACTGAAATGAAAGAAACTGCACATGGTATTTAGGTTACCATTTGTTTATTTCCTCTACATTTCATTTCCTGGGGAAAAGAAGTATCAGTCAGTGATTATGTTTATGAAAGTATTTTTCAGAGATTTAATTAAGCACTTAAATCTAAGATTCACAGCAAATAAAGATGAAATTCAGCAAACATTGAGACCCAGGCATGCAAAAAATAAAAAATAAAAAATATTGCACTGACTTGACCCAAGACAGTGAAAGTTTAGAAGCATGCATAACATATATGTACTGCACACTCAAACTAAGAAACTACAGTGAGAAGAGAAAAGGTTGGGGAAAAGAATACAAAAAATAAAGTTGTACGTAATTGCATAAACATTTTTAGATAGATCTAGAAATGCAGATTTCTGTCTAACAATTATGACACAAAGTGATCTAACAATATGTAAAAAACATTCATTTAATTTATTTAGAATGCATGCTTTTTAGTAGGAGTAATTATGAACCAAATATGCCAGTACAGCCTTACTACATTCACTTACATGGAAGATCTATTTCCTGACCCCTTATACTCCAGTCTGATCAGCCTTCATGATGCTCTGACGTCTAAAAGCAACCACATACATTTCACGCCAATTATGGTGTAAACACACATATCTGTGTGCATATGTAACACAATAAAGCTTTTATTGTTATGACCACCTACCACTTCCACAAATTACAAATTCTTTTACACATTATTTTATATTTCCAGTCTGAATGTCTGTTACAGACTGCAAAACCCACAAAGTATGTCATGCACTTATATACAGATCCCACTTTTTCACACTCCGAAATCTATTCAAAATGGTGATACGGGCAAATCTGAAACAGCTTACTATTTATCAGCAGCTTTTTTTGAGACTCACATCTATGCAAGAAGGCTGTGATCACACAATAGCTGCATGCCACCATGAGACATGCGTCTGCAACATGGGCTGCTTGGGGAGCAGCGGAAGTCCCTTGAAATTTCAGGGCCTGGCTATTAGCATTTGGGCTTCAGTGGCTTTGTGGAATGTGTGGGAAAAAATGATTATTCTTAATTGCACTGTATGTCTAAAAAGCCAAATCAACAATCATGTCAACCTTACACAACAAAAATGATATCATAATAAATGCAGCAGTGTCTTCTTCCACAGAGCTTAACTCAAATGTCTTCAGCTGCTATTTTAAGCTTCCCATTACAAAACATCTGATAATTTGTCAGTCACTGCTGCTGATAAAGCAGAAATATCCAAACATTATTAGCACAATATTGATGCCAACATTTTAGGGTGATAACAATGGTTTTATTCATAACCCATAAATGTAAGCACACTACAGGTTACCACAGGTTACCGTCTGGCCACAGAAGGCTTCATAATATTATACAAAAGAGAGAAAAAGCAAAGTGCAAACAGACTTTAATGAGATTTTGTTTTGATAAACTACTGTCTATCACATCAAATCATTTCATATTAGTGCAATAAAAGGCACTACACATGAGAGGCAAAAGTCTTTCTACCCTTCCACTTCTGCTTACGAATGAAGTCTTCTGAGAAGGTTATAAAGAGTGTGATCACAGTTAAAACTGTGACTCCTGTGTGCCACATATCCTGAGCAATAGAAAATACCCTTGGAGAAGACAGGAACCAAAAACTAAACAGAAGAATTAGTTCACAGTGGCAAAGATGGGAAGACTGTGCACACAGCAAAGGAGGTTCCAGCATGATTTGATAAGCTTGGAAGAACATACAGAACAGCATAGTAACACATAGGTGCTGAAAGACAGAAGTCAAGACTCTGTGAATGCATCAACACCTGTCATTAAATAATGGATGACAAAGGACTTATTTAAGATTCAGCATCCAATCTGAACATCCCACCCCTGTATATATAAGATACTTTGTCTGCCAAAAACTCCTTAAACATGTGGAATATAGACACTATTCAACTTCAGAAATGTTCTAAGTGGTTTACAAGTATTCTCCAAAAATGTGATATAGACTACACAATAAGCATGCAAGAAAAACTTAACTTTGGTTAATTGTCAGTGAGCAAAGACTAGTTTAGATAATTTGAGGCCAAACTAGCCAGTCTCGGCACAGCACTATGTCAATATTGTAGAATCCTAGAGTCATGGAATGCTTTGTGTTGGAAAAGACCTTCTAAAGCCACCTATGCCCCACCATGGGCAAAGACACCTTTTACTGGATGAGGTTGTTCCAAAGACCCACCCAACCTGATCCTGAGCAGTTCCACAGATGGAGCATCCACAGGTCCTCTAGGCAGCCTGTTCCACTGCTTCATCACCCTCATAGGGATGGATTTCTACTTTTCATCTATGCAGATTTACCTTTTTTTGGTTTAAACCCTTGTTCCATCACTACAGGTTCCTAGCAAAAACCCTTATCCATCTTTCTTGTAAACTCCTCAGTGTATCAAAAGGCTGCAATAAAGTATTCCAACAGACTTCTCCAGGCTAAAATCTCACAGTCTTTCTTCATGGCAGAGGAGTTCTATTCAGCCACATTCCCTAGGGGTGTTAGGACTCCCTAGGGGTGACAGAGCTCTCCTCTCCCTCTGGGAACTGGTTCCATGCCTCAGCAACCTCATGGCAACAGTCTTTTCCTTTTGCCCAGCTGGAAGATGTCCATGCTTCAGTGTGAGCCTGGTCCCTCTCCTCCTCTCACTACCGAGCACGTGCAAGAAAAGACAGGTTCCATCTTCCTCCGTGTTCCCAGAAGCAGCTGTAAGTAGCACACAGACCTCCCCCTTTGCCTTCTGTCCTTAATGATGACCAAAGGCAGCTCCTGCAGCCTGCACTAGGATGCCCTGAACCCACCTGGCACTGTTTCCTGTACACAGACTCAGGAGTTCCAAAACAATGGAGGAATATTTATTATTTTGGTTAGTTTTGTGGGTTCGGGCTTTTTTTTTTTTTTTTTTTTTTTTTTTCAGTATTGTTCATTTTGTTTTTCTTTTTCTTTCTTTCTTCTTCTTCTTTTTTTTTTTTTTTTCCCCAATCATTTATTGTCCAAACATAAAAGAAGTCCTTCATGCTGAATATCAGCCTTTTTTTCTTTGAGAACCAAAGTCTTCTGCAACAGCCATCATTTTGACTTCTTCCCACAACCCCAGACAACTCAGGTCCCTCTGCTGAACTGCTCCTGTTGCCCTGGCACAGCAGCCCAGAGGATGCTAGTTCCTTCCGTCCCTTCTTCCTCTTGGTGAAGAAGACATAAGAAGTCTTACTGAGGGAGCGGGAGTGGACAAGAAGGATGGGCTCATAGGAGCCTTGTCTACCAAAAGACGAATTCCCAGGAAACAAATGTCCCATGTGAGCCTGCAGAGTGGTCCTGAAGTTGAGGCTCCCTCAGCTAATGGTAAATTTATGGAACAGAAGGTTCAGTGCCCACACTGAGGTGTCCATGTGAGGAAGGTGGGAAGGACCCCACACCAGTTCAGTGGTAGTAGTGTGTCCTGGGTCTCCTCCTACATCGCCTAAGAGCAATGGGTCAGTGATGGTTCTGCCCTGATGGAGGCTGGTCTATTTTCATCAGCTCTTCCTCCTCCTCTGCATCCACCTCTGTGGGCTCCTCATCACCCTCAGGTGGGCCCACCTCAGTGAAGTGGAGCTTCCCATCAGCTGCCTCATCTTGGTTGGCAGGCAATCCACTGTGCCTCATCAAAAGAAAAAGCAAGCAGCTCTGAAGCTCAAGGTTAAGATGCCAATGGTATCTGTCATCCAGTGACTGGAGTTGTGGACACAGGGTCCCCCTATTTATAGGGCTCAGAACAAAGGCTGTGAGGTGACTTATGACATCAGGAGGCAATGATGATGGCATTCTAACAGTGTCTCATGGTGATCAAAACATGGCACTGTTAGGAGTTGGGGCCTACAGCCTGAGAGTTGCCGCAGGTTTGAAGGAGGAGGAAGGTTGGGAGAGCTGAAAACCACTTTTATTTTTTAAAACTTTTCAGCGATATCCCTAAAGACCATAGCGAATGTGAATGATAGAGAAACAGTGAATTCTGAGTTTGAAAAAGGGAAGGAAGACCATTTTTGAATAAGAAATTAAAATACAAGGCACAGAGGTGTAAATAGATATTCAAATGTTATTGCAAATGGCATGAGCCATGCAGATTGCCTAGTGATTACAATTAAGTGAGTATAATGATGTCTGACCACGTGGCCATCAGATATGTGTCAGGATGCAAAACCGGAAGACTGACAGGATCTGAGGTTAAAGAGTGCTTTAAAATAAGTGGAGATTAATGAAGGTCCACTGGGGCTGCCTCACAATGCCTGTGAAGGGCATTCTTGCTCATACAAGCCTATCTGCAGACTTGTTTTAGTGCCTCTCCACATCTAGTATCAGCATATTGTTAAACTTGTTAGCCACATGGGGAAAAAGAGGATACTTGGGAAAAAATATGCACTAATGTTCAGCCAGCTGTTGCCCTGCACCCCTGAGTTTCTTCTAGGTCAGCAACTTTCCTGCCTCTCTTCTCCATGACTATATTGCACCATGGGGTTGCAATAATCAAAGTGCAGCACCCCACATTTAGTCTTACTATCATGACTGAAGTCAACCCAATGATACAACCTATCCATGCCCCTCTGAAATGCCCACAAACAGATCAATAATTCTGTGGTGGTTTCTGCAAACTAGAACAAGCTAAAATAATTCTTTCAAACAAAGTTTTGAAACTTAGAAACTCACCAATTTAAAAAAAAAAAAAAAAAAAAAAAAAAAAAAAAAAAAGATTCTCACATTCTACTCTTTCCTCCCATCTCCACTCTCCACTTTGCAGTAGTCTCTGTTTATGAATAGTAACAATGAATTCATACTCAGCAAAACACTCTGAGACAGTGCAAAGGTCTCAACTTCCATGCTTGAAGTACTTTCCTGCTATCAATGGGTGTGATCCCAGAGAAAAACTGGTCTCTTGCAGGCTTGGAACCACAAAGAAGTTATAATATTACTTTTAATTTACTGCATAATTTGTCTTCAATTACACTTGGAAGTTTCCAGCATGAAGTTCAATTCAACCTAGAGGTCATTCAAGGACAAGTATTCTCTATTCTTAAGGCAGATTAAAGATGATTAAGAAGGTGATGTATTCAGAATCTTTCTGACCTGTACAGATATTCTCTTCTTCTACCAGCCAAATGTATGTACAGCATACACAGATCTTTTGTCTCTCTCCATTCCTATCAAACACTGCTTCACAAATTCTAAATAGCAGGAGATCCTCAGGTTTGTTTAGGATCCATAATGGCTACTTTCCTTCCAGATGGAATTAACTTGGCACACTGTTTCTCTGCCTTGACATTGATATGAAAAAAGTAAAAACATCAGCTGCGCTGCAGTACCACTGGATACCTTTTATGCTTTTTTTCCTTTGAGGGATGGGCAAAATCATTTCATTAAAACTTAATATTTAATCATACTATAGCAAATGGGAACAAGACCAAGAAGTTTGGTCAGAGGTAGTTCTGAGCAAGACATAAATCATACAGACCACACACTTTGAAACTATTTGCCTACTTTGCACACTCTTGGTTGCAAAGCAAACAGTGAAAATAAAAAATGTAAATTTCATGGACTGTAGTAATATATGCTGAATGCTCCCACTAAGCAAATTGAAGACAGACATTCCAAACAAAGAATTCCCTTTTTTCCTGTTTGTTCTTTTTTCAGCCCACACTACTCAACTCTCTCTCAACTGTCATGGCAAGGGATGCACAAAGTTTCAATTTTACAGCTAAAACAGTCTACCAGGCAGATCAGTATTAATTACGTATGCAGCAATTGAGCTGCAGAGAATGAAGTCTGACTGTCGGCCATGAGGTAGAAAAGGTTTGTAGTGAGACTGGGACTAATGGAAAGCCAAATGCTTCGTGCCCAGCTGATAGCAAATGGCAATAGCAAAGCCAATGAGAACCATTAAATGTAGTCTGCAGCCACTTGCTTAAAGGGGCAACAAAGTTAACACAAAATGACAGCATCACACAGGGACATCTGTATTTGGTGATACAATGTCTTGGCACTCACTCAGGAAGCATGACAGCCCGATTCTGCTCTCCGGACTATGTCAAGTTCCTATCCCACTGATGTCTAATGCGAGAAGCATAAACTACTTGAAACAAAGGCTGCAACAAAGGCCTTTCCACTCCAGGCTCAGAGTCCTAACCACTATATTGGAAACAGGACACCTCTCAATTGCTTCTTTTCTGGACATATAATTTCCACATAATTGACTTCCATATGAAATAGATGCAATACATAGATTAGTAATCTAATGTATCAGTTGGGCATACTATTTACTCAAACAACTTACATAGCTGTTACTTCATATTCAGTAACATCATGAATGTTAACTTAAGACTGCATGCCTTTGCTTCTACAGTTGAAAAGCTTTCTTACCAATAATCTCAAAATAAAATAAACAAACAAAGAAACAAGCATAAAATACAAGACAATGTGGTTTCCTACTACAAACATGAGGTAGGAAAAAAAACCAAACCACATGCTGCAAGGAAATGCAACAATTTCCTTTCTCTTCCAATCTGAGCATAATATATGTCTACCCTTGCCACTCAAAAATCCATTTATAACCTCCTGGAAGAGCAGTATACCACTTTAAAGGGAAAACCTGCCACTTTCACAGATTTCTAAAATATTAAATACTTAAGCTATACCTCAATTAAAAATGCCTCTGATTCTGCAAACTGGCATTAAAGCCATTCTTTACTATTGAAAAATAAAACATCAGGCACAGAATCACATCCTCCATTGCCACATTAGTTTTCCATTAACTTTTCAACAATAGAATCACACACACACAGATGCACACACAAAATAAATAAACTTTAATTGCAGTATCGCACTGGAGCCAGTGTAATTAATGTTGTGTCAGCATTTCCATTTAAGCCACTAGTTTCAAGAGGTTTATAGCACAGCCATAAAAATTCAGTTAGGTTGAAATTAAGCAAACAAGGTCTTATACAGCAAGCAACATTTATGTATACAGACTGCAGCCACTTACTATTTATATGGGAATTAAAATAGATGCTTAATGATTTTAAAGGGCACTACAGAGCTATTTTTTTCACTAATTTTTTTCTCAACTTTCATAATAACCTTTCAAAAGCCTCAATCCAAGCTATGTTTCCTTACTCTTTTCCCTTCTCACACAATACTTCACACAATTTTAAGATGGCAAACTGCTCTGTTGTTGTTGTTTCACTCTTAAATTAAAGAATGCAATGAAAACATTTCTTTTGAAAAGCAACACATGCAAACACAGTCTGATCCTGATACAGGCCCTCAGGCATAACTGAAGTAGAAATGATAAATGCTTTTTGTACCTTCCAAAAATAATAATAAGATATAGCTGTATGGAAAATATGAGTAGCCAAATAGGAGGTTTTAAGAGTGCTATTTAGAACCTAATTCTAAACAAGATGCTAATTCTGCTTTCAGCAGAAACCATGAGAGCAAGATTTGTCTCATTATTTTTGTCCCTTTTCCCTCCCTGCTCTTTGGCTTTAAGTGATATTGTGGTACATTTTCCAAAGGTCAGCTCTGTATACTGACTGCCTTTTTGGTAACCCAGAATGAGCCCATTAGTCTGGCATTTCGAGCTGCAAACAGATGACGCAGTGCAAGCAAATGAACACTCACAGGATGGGCAGCCAGTGCCATTAACTTAACAGTCCTTATAACCTCCTGTCCTTGTGCAAAGGAGGCTCACGAAAAAAGCTGAGCTGAATATTTTGTGGGCTTGCCTGACAACAGACCAGCCAAGAAGAGCAAGGGATCAAACTATCACTGACGCTGGTGTGAATCAGCACAGACACCAGTCAGGACTTAACAATCACAGTGTGGCTGAACTGGTGAGGCTTCACAGCTTGGCACTTCCACAACTTAAAATAAACAGAACTTGTAAGTGAAATCTGCCATTTAGCTGAAGAACAGGGTGGGAACAGCCAGAGAAACAACACTCCATTTCCACAATCTGCCTTTGCTCTATTTTGGAGATTTTTTTTCAATTAATCTCTCAAACAATATGTGGTCCTACATACTATTCAGTAGGCACAGTATGGTGAACTAAGAATGGATTTCAAATACTTCAGTCATGACTCTTCTGTTTACTTAATTTGTGGTTTTAAGTGAGACTAACTAAGGTTTATTGCTCGTAGTTTGTTTAAGTTCCAAATGCTACTTTATCTCTAACCAAGGATTTAAAAATTGCAATCATCACACGTTCAGGATGCCCACTACTTTTAGTCCTAAATTTATGCCAGAAAAGCACTGACAGACCATAGGAATAATGCTAGTGAGATCAATTTAAAAAAGAAAAAACAATAATAGTAATTCTTGATGAGTGGAGCATTTACACTTTTAAGTCAGAAGTCCTTTTCCTCTTAATCTCCCATTGTGTGTACAATTGCCTTCCTTAGGACCACAAAACTCAGTCTTCAGCTCTTCTCTCATATTCTTTTATTGTTCCCCAAAAGTCTGAAAAATACTGATATCTTAAATCACAGTATTGTAGTTTCAATCATTATCTACCTCAACTTCAGCATTATTTCAATTGCTATAGTTTGCAAATCTCTACAATTATAACTCTAGATGTTATATCTTTTGTCAACTTTAAACTGCATCTATCAGTATTTAACTGGTTTATAATTAAACAATTATTTAAATATTTAACGAGTATTTAATTTTCTCATTCTAGCAACCAGTCAGTCAAATTATCTACTAAAAAAAGAGCTGAGGAAATCTCATAGAAATGAGAGGAAACATCATAAAATGGCCTAGGTTGGAAGGGACCATAAAGATAATCTAGTTCCAATCCTACTGCTGTGGGCAGGGTTCCCAACCACTACATCAGGCTGCCTAGGGCCTGAGAATTTTTGCCTAACATCTAAATTAAATCTACTTTCTTTCAATTTAATGCCATTCCCCCTTGTCCTATCACTATTGACCCATGCAAAAAGTCAGTCTCTCCTGCTTATATGCTCCCTTCCAGTACTGAAATGCCACAATGAGGCCTATCCAGAGCCTTGTCTTCTCCAAGGTAAACAAGACCAGTTCCCTCAACCTTTCCTCATAGGAGAGGTGCTCCAGCTCTCTGATCATCTTATTGACCCTCCTCTGGACTAATTCCAAGAGCTCTACATCTTTCTTTTGCTGGGGGACCAAGGCCTGGACCCAGTAGCAGGGGCCTCACAAGAGCTGGGTAGAGGGAGACAATCACCTCCCTCTCCCTGCTGGCCACCCCTCTTCCAATGCAGCCCAGGATACTGTCAGGCTTCTGGGCTGCAAGTATACAATGCTGGCTCATGTCCAGCTTTTCATCCATCAGGACCCCCAACTTCTCCATGGGGCTACTCGCACTGAATTCTTCTCCTAGCCTATAAAAACTTCTGGGATTGCCCCAACTCAAGTGCAGCCCTGTTGAATCTCATTCACTTCACATTGGCTCACTTTTCAAGCTCGTCCAGGTCCATTTGGATGGCATCCTTTCCTCCTGTTCTACCAACTGGACCACTCAGCTTAGTATTACCAGCAAACTTGCTGAGGGCACAGTCAGTCCCACTATCTATGCTGCAGTCCCAAGACAAAGCCCTGGGGGACACCACTCACCACTGACGTCCACCTTGACATTTAGTTGTTGACCAAAACACTCCAGCTGTGAGCATTAAACCAATTCATTGTCCACTGAATAGCTCACCCTTCGAATCCATCTCTCTCCAATTTGGAGATAAGAATGTGTTGTGGGATGATATTAAAGTCCTTGAGTAATCCAGGTAGATATTGTTTGTTTTTTTAACAAAGACCTTTGATCTATGGT
This sequence comes from Coturnix japonica, assembly GCF_054131305.1. Lineage (NCBI taxonomy): Eukaryota > Metazoa > Chordata > Aves > Galliformes > Phasianidae > Coturnix > Coturnix japonica. The sequence continues at coordinate 61,449,735 of NC_140664.1, forward strand.
TCACAGAATGCTTTTGGATAATAGCTATCCTTCATGAAATAATTTGTTCTAGAGAACAAACACAGCATAAAATATACTTCACTCATCACAGACTAAAATCTAAATCAGGTTTTTATCAACACAGCTCCATCTCCTTGCACTCCCCATCCCAAAACCTGACTGAGATATCAATGTTTGTAAAACTGTGGAGAAGGCAAAGGAGAAGTAGGGATGTAGGGAGGGAATGTAGAAAATCCTACCTTTCAGAAAATATCCCGCTTTTTTTCCCTGCAGGCTCAAAAGGAAAAAATAAAACAAACTGTGTCAGTCTTCAATCACAGATGCCTCACGCTGTTCTTCAATAATAAAGCTTAATTCTTATTAATTACTAGGTTTATTTCAAGGCTTTCATCTTGCATTAATTTTGCGGACCTCTGCACAACTTCTACTTCTCTGAGATGTCTTGAAAAAGAGAATGTGAACATCCAAATGATGATTCTGATCTCACCATACTGAAACAAAGGAACCTGGATTTATCTAGGGCAAGATCCTGACTCTGAAGATTACTCGGGGCCATAGAGGTTGATCTTGTTGTTATGACCAGATGATTTACTTCCCCTGCCAACCTAAACCCTTGTCTTTCACATTCATCAATGGTAGCTGCAACTTAAAAGGTTAAGAATCATGACTGTATTTGTCTTTGTCAAACACCATAGCATTAGGAAGAGCAATTATGCAAAGTTACTGCATTTTTGCCACAGAGAATTGCTAATGGTTATGCAACACTGCACCAGCACTGCCTCCCTCATTAACATATACTGCTTCTACTATGAAACAGGAGCAAACAGGGAGAAGAAGTGAAGGAGAGTGTAGGTTTATAAGGGCACTACTGCATCCCCATTAAGGTGCTCATGAAATTGTTAGGATGTTTTACAGCTTCCTTTAACTATGCTACCAGAAAATAAGACATGGAAAGGAGTAACAAAATTAATTGCAATGGCCATATTCATTAAGACAACCAGAAACTGTTCTAAGTAGCAGTGGAATACTGGTTCACTCATTTTCTTTCCAATATACTCTTACTTTCATACTTACAAAGCTTGGTCATTTTGTTAGATACCAACAAAGCTGTGCTTAGAATTTGAAAGACTGCTAAAGTTACACAGGTATGCATGCCAGTTTTCACATAATGTTATGTACTGAAGCATAAGACATTTTAGACAAAGACTGCATTTCTTCAGCTACTTGATCTGTGTTTCATTTTCTTTCAAAATCTGCACAAGTTAAATAAAAATATACCAAGTGACCAAGCAACCTTAAGCTGCCATACAATCTGGCTTCAAATTCATCACAGGTACAGTCCAACACTGGATGCCACAGAGAATATGAAGTCAACTAAAATGAGTGAGTCAGTTATCAACCTATAGCCTCAAAAAACAAATGGAGTTTTTAGAGGACGAGAAGAGAATGATGTCCAGATTATGTCTATGTAAAACATTCTTCCCCTGCATCCCTTTTCGTGGACTTTTTATCCAGACAACTTGAGTCTGCCTAGCTGGCAAACTCAAAAAGACAAAATGACAAAAGTCAAGTTATTTAGTTGCTTGAGTTGAAAACATTTTTGTGCAGTGGCCTGAGGATGAAGTTTTCCCACAATACACTGCAGAAAAATTCATACGGTCATGTAGTTTAGTAAAATACCTGCAAGAGTTCTCTGTGTTTATTCCAATGCCGCAGCAGACACAATGCTTTGGTCTGATGTGAGCATGAATTTACAAGATAGATTCTTGTACTTGTTCTTAGAAAAGTAGGTGGTCTGCAGTGGAAAAGAAATTGTATCATACAGAAAACTTGACTGGAAAAAAAAAACAGAAAAAAAAAAACAACAACAAATAGAGCAGCTGAAAAAAAAAAGACACTGTCACAAGTAGGTCTGTCACAACAGCAGAGAAGTAAATACTGCTACATGAATGGAAGACATCGCATCAGAAATTCAGAAGGAAATCCCTAGTCTTGGAACTTGCAGTCTCATGCTCAGATGGGGAAAATCAATGGTTGCATATGCCTGTGAGGAAGCATGTGAAGAATTCAAGGAGGGACACCAGGATGGGAAAGGCAGCAGCTTTCCTTCACTTAAAGACAAACCCAATCAGTGCTTCATTACAGAGACTACAAAAGAAGAGAACTATAATAGTGAAGGGGTTGCCAAATAATTCTGCAGCTATGCAACTCCAACATTCAGCAATTCTCTAAAGCAATATCTTGATGGTTGAATAGTATTATGGTCTACCTCAGCACTATCATTCCACATAGCTATTCTCCCTGCCACTCTATATAACACTATAATTCATATTCACCGAACCGTTTGTTTTTTTCTCTGCAGAGCTCAAGACTTTTCTTCTTCATGTGTAAACCTTTTTCTGTGATATTCTCACTTCTCTATGCAAAAGATTTATCACTGAACACTTCAGTTCCCCTGTCTCATGGGCTGCAATTTTTCAGACCATGGGTCAGGGACCTTTCCATTTCACTGCAGCACTCAAGAGACTAGTTTATCTGGAATGTGCATTTCCCATACCTTCAGTTATTTCTATTCAGAGAAAATTTAAACTACCATTCAGATCTGGCTCGAGCTCCACCTGTTGCGAAAAAACAAAAAGATACATGATTTTACACTTATCTCCTCACCTTTCAGTTTATCCACTGCATGCCTCCAAATCTCAAAGACAGAAAGGGTGCAACTGATTTGAACACCCTTGTTTTTGTTTCTGCCACTGAATGAACCAAAGTACCTCTGAGAAAATCACAGCTCTTGTTCTCTTAGGTCAACTTCACTTTATCAGATACCAGGTTTTACTGTTTACTGTTGGCAGGTCATCTCTGGCTTCTGAATTACTAAAGACTAAAAACTGATAAGGAATTGCTGATCCTTCCCTTCGGAATCCCTGGAGTAATGTCCTTAGGCTAAAATTTCCAGATAAGATTTGAGGTCATTGCCATTTCTCTGCCTTTTGCCTCAACGGCCTGGCATCCTACAAAGTAAGAACTTACAGTGCTTCTGCTATCCTCATTTCCAAGAATGAGAAGTTGAAGTATTTTTAAAAAAGTATAATTCCATTATCTATGGATATTCATAAAGCTCTGCAATGCTTTCATTATTCTGTGTTAATAGTACTAATTGCTATTCCCTTTGTCAGTTAATTTTTTTTTGTTGCTTGGTGGTTTCTTGGTTGTTGGTTTTTTGTTTGTTTGTTTTAATCAAGTCTGTGTAGAAATATACCTATTACAGCATATTACAGGATTTTATAAATCCTTGAAATCCAAGCATCATACTGGCTTCTCTTCATAATTCCCCATTTCCATTTTAACAGAATGTTGCACAGCAGAATTTTAAGGACAACTTTTGAAAAGGAATACTATTTATTAGGATTTGTTTTATTTCAATTGGCAAGAAAACATAAAGAAAACAATTACAACTGTTCTAAAAAGTCTATTCACAAAACAAAGGCAAGTATTAAAATAAAATCATTGTTCTGTCTTCGGCTGCTAAGAGCTGTGTAACTCATTGGTCAGGATCAAACCACCAATGTCTACTCACAAAAGGGTATGGTTATGTAAAATTAAGGCTGGCACTGCCTTGTGCCCAGATACTTGAGGTTTGGATTTCCTTCCTCATATCATTTTAAACCAGAGAACAATGGAGCACATTAAAATATAAAAGTATTTAAATCTTGTCTATTGTGAATTTTCTTGGCTTCTTCGTTCAAGCGTTTACATACAATGCTACAGCTCTGACTGATGTCCCAAAGTAACCAAATCTTGCTGTTTCCCACATATGCTATGTTATCATTCAAGGCTGAATTAATCAGGTTTTTTTTTGTTTTATTTTTTCACATGGAATGATAACAAAGTGGATTTTTTTTTTTTTAATGTCATTCACATGTCTGTATCAGATTGCATAGCATAAAACTGTTTATGATTAAAAACTGGTAGATTATTTTCCCCCAAACTTATTCTAAATTGTTTTCAAATGGAAAGATAAAAAGATATCTGGAAAGATCCTTCCTCAGCATTACCAGTCCCTTTGTTCTTCTCATTTTATGAAGATTACATGTCTGAAGTTCTGCACCAGATTCTCATCAGTCACTGAAAACCAGTTTGGTTTTTAAAGTCAACAATAAAAGGACACCATTTTATAAATTAAAACCAACTTACACACCTCTAACTCTCTTTCTTATTGTAGTACTGGTTAATTAAGATAAAGGAGCATCCAAAAGAAAACTATGAAGAAGATGAATAAAAATATAAAATAAAATAACTAGTTATTAGTGAGTAATTCTATATCTTAGAAAGTTTTGAAGTTTCGCATTTTCCAGAGAAACCTGAACAAGGCCATTAACTCAGTTGGACAGCATACCTTCTGTTTTGTGGGACTTTAGCACCAGACAGAAACGAACCAGGAAACTTAATGTAGCTCTAGGTGTGTCCAATAGAATCAACAGATTATCTACAAGTCAGCTATACAAATGGAAGTGATACTCAGTGCTTCTGGGAATTCACAATAGGAGGTACAATAAAGAAGCAGAAATCATCATAAAACATTTTGCTACCTTTAAATAGGGTTGGACTTCTTCCAATCTAATCTTTAACTTTCCCTAATCTTATCTCTATCCCTCTTATTTTTCTTCAGATGTCCTTAACTAGATTTCATTACTGTTTTCTGTCAAGCAAGTCTATACAGATGCCACAGTGTTGTATAATCTTCATATTTTTAGATTTTTTTCCACATATCAGTAATTATTTTTTATTGCTCACAATTCCAAATGTTTAAAATGAAAGCATTAATATTCTATTGAAGAAATAGTGAAAGAAGAATACAGCATTACTGCACAGAACATACATATTTCCTTTAAATATCTAAGTTCCATATATCAATGCCGCATGAGGAATAGGCTGCCGTGCAAAACAGTCCACATTATCTGATTCTATACTATTTGCACTCTTCATGGAAAAACAGACTTCCTAATCAGAATGAATTTCACACTCTCTTATTTAATAATTACATATTTTGCCTTCAACTTTCTTTTCAATACACAAAAGAACATATTAATTCCAGTTTGCTTTCAGTAATGCATAATATCATTGTGCAATGTGAAAAACATTGTTTTGGTGGTTTTGGTGTTGTTTTTTTTTAATTAGCTATTTTTGGTGGCAGCTAAATCTGATGTTAAAAATCAAAGTGTGCTTCCTCTCTATAGAAGAAATTTCAGAGAAGGAAAACCTTCCCACACAGATTTTCCGCAGTGAACACAGCTCTGGAGATACTATACCTCAAGGGTGGAGATATAAAATGCTTCCTCTTTGGCCACGCTATTGTCAAGATAACAATTGCCATAGGAATCCATGTAATCTCACTATTTAGGAATCTTTCTGAAATATGTATGTCGCCTCCCGATCCGGTGACAAATCAAGGCTGCCTAGTGACTTTACTGTGCCTCCACGCACGGGGACACACACACAGTGCGTAACGCCGAAAGTACAAGTTTAATGCCCCACAACAAACCCTGTATAGTGGTACAGGTGACCGCCTCTGACAGACACTCGTGGCCTCCCTGACTCCACCCCAGGTGCACGCAGGCATCACCTACCCATTATGCAACATCTCCCCCCTCTTTATTATCTGCAAGCCCCTGTAAAGGTTCCCCCACGTACTCCCTGTTACCCCAATAGTGATTCACACATCTAAGGATACTCTGCAAACAAATCAAACATTAAACATATGCAAAAAACAATTAAACTGTCATAACAACATACCAAAGAGATGCAGCTGCAGTGCCTACAAACCTGAAAACACACAACAACAGCTATTTGCCTAACAATTTTTGAAATGCTGTATGGCAGCACTTAGTCAACTTGAAAAGAACTGTGCATTCAAGTTCAAGATAACAGCACAGTACACAATGGAGTTACAATTTTTTCCAAGTTCAACATAACACTGTGTGGGAATCAAATGTTTTTTCTGCATTTAGAATAAGATAGGAATATTTTATTTCAAGGTCTCATTGTATAAGTGAAGCAGTTTGTAGTTATTAGGTAGAAGTTATTAGGTACAAAGACTGCAGCTACTGTCAGTCCAGCTGACTGAAATAGCACTACTGATTTTTAGTGCTGGACAAATAAGACCTGAGTAATAAACGATCCAAAGAGGAGAAGTTGAAATAATTAACAATATGCCTGTATAAACTAGCAACAATGTATGTTTTAGTGTTTTGTTGTACGCATTGTAAAAATATCAACTCAAGAGTACCGAGACATCTTGGAAACAGAAACAGCAGGATGGCAAACAAATGCAAACCTCGGGTAAAATTGTAACCTGTAATACCCAACCAAAGGGGAGGGGGGAGGGGAAAACATGGGAGAAAAGGTATAAAAACTGTAACATCATGTCCATAGGTGCGCTTCTGCCATCAGGGCACCCGCCATTGCAATCGCGAATAAAAACTGCTTTTATCAGAGATACCGTCCTGACCAAAAATTATTGAGGATATTTCCAACAACTATTGTACAGACTCTTCATGGCATTCCAGTTCAGTCCAGTGTGCATTATAAATGTCACACTCCATAACCAAATAACAAGACAAAAACATATCCGTTGTACAGAATCGTTCCAAATGTCCACTGCTGGGGGATTATCCAGGAACAAGGTCTCCCCCGCTCACGAACTATCAGTCTGGCATGAAGGCTGGATTCCCAGTTCATACCTTCAGGCACATCTGGAACAACGCTGTCTCTTGTGCCATTACCAGCAGCCACTGGCCAGTGTTGATGTCAAATCACTGGCTGCACTGGAGACATTAACCAAGGAGACGTTGACCAAAACCGGTGCTGAAATGTTCAGATCCTCACAGTGCACAGGATGGCTCGTTGTTTGGTGCCAGCTTAACCCAACATGCCGGCATCCAGCGGGGCCCACTTGGGATCCTGACACAGGAATATCCCCTGCCCATGACAAGGAGTGGCATAGGATCTGGGAGCCATGGCCCTCTGTCAGGTCTGATCAGGACCTGACCTATTGGAGTCCTCTCATTCAGCTGATGGTCTCCCATCCGATTCTCAAGATGATTTAAACTAAACAGTGCACGCAGGAGGAGAGCGTGTGGGCACAGCTCAGGCCCCTCCAGTCCTCCCCCCTATTTAAGTGCACGAAGACGCCCCTTCAAGATCTGATGTGCACGCTCCACAATAGCCTAGCTGGGGCTGTTGCCAGGAATGCTGAAGATGTTCTTAGTGTCTCAAGCTGTACACAAGTGTCCAAAACATGCACTTTTATATCCTGGGCCATTGTCAGTCTTTAACTCCTGAGGTGCACCCATAACAGCTCAAAAATCTGGGGTTCACCCCTGCAGGAAATGTGTTAGCTGAATGGCAACCTGGGCAATTCTGTACAATGTCCTCTGCAACAACAACTGAAACGTGAAACATCCCGTGTAGTGACAATGCCGACTGACGGAACCGCCCACGTGGCACTCAGCAGCCGCACACAGACCAACCGCAGCCATGCAGCAAGCGGCACCAGCACAATGATTCCCACCCACAACCCCGGACGCCGGCTGAACCACCCCTCTCACAAACTACACCGCTGGCTCCAGCGGCCACTTTCCAGGCCAGGATCACAATGGGAGTGTGGCAACGTCTGCACCAGTATCCACCAGAAACTCCGGGGTCGTATGGGATCAACAAACCCACAATGCGTATGCAGTCCCAGAGACCCCCCAGCACCCCGATCCACCAGCACCGAACACAATCTATGGGCATTTAACTCAGGGAACAGATAGCACCCGGTCAGAATGCGCTCCCGTGCCTTGATGGTCCAGCGTTCAGCAGCCTCGGCTGCTTCCCTCCCCAGGTCCCGATTGCTCGGACTAACAGCTTTACTTTGAGAGCCCGAGGATGCCTCACTACCTGAGGCTGACAGCTTTTTTATCTGCGTTAACTCTGTCCCATTGTCTACCTCCTCCTCGCTAGTCGAGGACTCCTCGGCGCCACGCCGTTCCGCTTCCCCTCTCTTCTCTGTTTCCTCAGAGACCTTTTGTTGGGGGTATGGGGTCGGCATAGCAGAGAACACAGGCTGCTGAATAGGGGCAGCAGCGTCCACCACCAGTCCTGGCGGTTTCTCCCCCGGGAAATAGATAAACCTTCGGCCCTCCATACCTCAGAGCCCTCCCGAATCATCCTCCCCCCACTTCACGTGTCCCATGGAGGGAGCCGACGGAATCTGTAACGGGGCTAATAATGGGGTTTTCTCCTCAGCTAATGAGGCCTTTTGTTTTTCTACCTCTTCTACTGAGTCTCCTTCTTTTGTCTCTTCTCGATCATCTGCCTCCTATTGTTGAGTCTTCTCCTCCCCCTCCGAATCAATAGGCCGCAACGAGGTGTTAATGGTTCGCCATAACTCCCGCTCCCCCTTGGCCGATTCAGTTAACTTTCTAAGAGCGCCAAGGGGGGGTAGCAGCTTCTGCACCTCTTCGTCCCCTGCGAAAGCCCGCTCAAAAAGCTCCTTGCTGGCTTTCTCTAATGCCGACAGACTCACACAGTGAGCAACTTCGTCAGCCAGACTTCTCATCATCCACTTAATAATTGGATTGAGGTCCTCATCATGCACTTCACACCACAACCGTGAAGCCAGCCCCCACAGCATACTTACGTACTGTCCCATAATCAGAACTATAATGGAGTTACTGTCTCACACACACGGTCCGGACCACTCTCACCGCATCACGTTCGGGGTCATCAATTGTCGCCTCCCGATCCGGCGACAAATCAAGGCTGCCTAGTGACTTTACCGTGCCTCCGCGCGCGGGGAATAGACGGGGCACACACACAGTGCGTAAAGCCGAAAGTACAAGTTTAATGCCTCGCAACAAACCCTACATAGTGGTACAGGTGATCGCCCCTGACAGACACTCGTGGCCTCCCTGACTCCACTCCAGGTGCACGCAGGCACCACCTACCCATTATGCAACAATGTATTATACACAGAATGTATGAACAAGTACATTTGTTTGTTTGTTTTGTTTCTTGTTAACATGGAGCACTAATAGGCATTGGGTGATAGCAGCTGGCCTAACATGGATGCCAAATATTGATTTAAGGATATATGTTCTATATTACTTACATAAACATTTATGTAAGATGTTAAAACTTTATTTTACAAAAATAAATATTTTTCTCTGTTTGTCTCAAATACTGTATCAAGTTATGTGAAACAAACAAAATATGTTTAAATAAATGGCTGATCAGCAACTAAACAAAAGACTTCTAGCAGAGCTTCTTTCATGTGCTTCAGGAGGAATAATAAGCACAACCAGTTTAGTTTATGTGGTAATCCAAATTGGCAGGAAAACCAAGCACTATTTTATTTTATAAAGATAAATGCAGCTACAGATGCTTGGTGGCAAGGACAAAAGTTAGAGGAAAATTCAGTTCAAAGTTCTTTACAATTACAATTCTGCTAATAGGTCCATATTTTGTACAGGCACACACATCTTAGTCTGAAGATAGTCTTCAATTATTTAAAATAAATAAATAAATAATAGTTCCATCTTTGAATGACTAAAGGTAGCACTAGGCTTCATATTTCTTAATTAAAAACAATATCTTGCTCCTGTTCAGGCTGTGAATCTCTGTACCTCTGTCTGTTACTCACGTATGAGAGGAATCTCCAGTGCAGCTGTAATACAAACAATACTACTGAAAGCACTTGATTCATCTTATGTTCTGACTTTCTTAGAAGCCAAGTAAGCTTCCTCTCACCTGACACTTCACTTTTACCAATGGTTTAGGAAACAAATCCAAGCCCTTTCTGACAGTGAAGCTATAGTAGAGCAATGTTTGTGATAGTAGAGCAGCCTATGGTGTAAAACAAAACAAAAAAAAAAAATGGAGCTCCCACAATAGTTACATGCTATCAGAGTAACCCCACTTACAGTACAACCATTTACAGCAGAGCTCCTGCCAATCTGGTCATGTCAGTTGAACTGTGATTTTTTTCTTACAAATCTCAACAATATAACTAACTTTCAAGTATTGCCAAGCTTGGTTTGTGAAGCAATTGCAAAGACCATCTATTTCCATGTCTCCATGTGATATGAGTTTTCTGTGAGATGGAAAGGTTATTAAAAATCTGTCAGCCCAAATGCCCCGTTGTCAGCTGGAGGAAAACACTACAAGAAAAAATCATACACAGAACAACAGTCAAAGGAAAATGTCGCCACATTTCTGCCATAGGAAGAAGTATTAGGGGGTGTGTAGTATTTTTTGTATTATCAGTATTTTTAAATTAACAGTGTTCTGCTTGTATTAATTACAAGAAACATTTGAGCCAACTGTTCCTGGCTTGGATTAATTTCATGATTCAGATTATCCTGAATTTACAACACATTTGTGTGTGTTTCACATTGGGACAATTTTCATCTTAGTAATTTAAGAGCTACAATCTGTTTCATTTGATTGTATTCCATTATGCTTTGTTCTCATATAATAACTACCCTTCAGACTTCAAAAGGCTTATCACATTGAGCTGCAGTTAAAAATAAGAAAGACCGACTTCAAGAGAGTGTGACAGACCTGGATTTTCTTGTCTAATTTATTTATGAAGAAAGCACTTGGGGCCACTCTGTTTTACACACCTGTAACAAACTCGATAGAGAAAGCGTGAAAGTTTTTTTCCTCTTGGACATATGTCAGATAGGAAGAAATGCAACTGCATGATGCAAAAACAACACAGTTCTATGGAGCTACATAATCAATAGAAAAAGGTCACAAGTTAGTAAAATTTACCAGGAAACTGTATCAGTCCACGTGGATCTTTCATCTACCTATTTCCGCTGCTTTGAAATCACACCAGTTCATTCACTGTGGATTAGATGCTCGACAAACTCTCACAATCAGTACATGTTATAACTCACAATCAACCTCCAGACCTGCCAGACAACCCAAGCTATATAATGTCCTGAGCTATTTTCTAGATTCACAGATCACCATGAAATCTCAGTATCACTTCCAAAATAATGATTTTGGTACAGCAGTCAAAACTTCTGAGAAGACTCGTACGCTTTTTGGAATACAACTAGGCCACAGAATCAAATGAGGACACTTACATGCCATCTTAATAAAAGCTCACCTACCACATCTAAAAATGCATCAGCTTGGATGCTTACAGTTAGTTAATGATTCACAAAAATAACTACATCATTTTATGAATTCCTTCCTGCATCATGAAACACTATTTATGACTGTAATGTCAGCCTGGACTGGAAACCTATATGCATACTCTTCCCATGAGGCTGAAAAGAGCATCATGAACAATTTCCCCATTGCATACTTTTCTCCTGGTAAAACATAAGGCTGGCTGTGAGATTAAAAGGCCATAACAACTGCCTGTCTGAATCCATTCAGCCGGTACTGAGACAATGACATTTCAACTTCAGATGAAATCATTTGTTTATGAGTTATATTTATAGGTGTACCTGGATACAGAGAATATAAATATATAAATAGATGTGCTTTAAGAAAAGTATACTCCCTTACATAAGGGACTAAAAATCCACAGCAGTAGTCACTCCTATGCCTTACTGAAACACAGTATAAGTGTTTTGTATTATCATTTTGGGGAAGAACTTAGCAATATTTTTTAGTGTTCAGAATTACGCTACACTATTAAGTGGAGACAGTTCCAAGGACCTGGATGACCTATCTAAAATCCATGGGATTTTACTATACAGTGATATAATGTTCTCTCAAAAAATATTACTCTCTAAAGAGCCTGATAAATGTGTATCTTTGGCTATTTTTCCTTCCTGTTTAAAACTGTACAGTTTCCATACACTTCTTTTCCATGAACAGTTTTTTAAATTTCATGTTTTCATACCCAACTATCGAACATTTCTACACTTTTGAAATTCATTTGGTTGTCTGCTGTGACTACACAGATGTCAATGGATAACAGCTATTTCTTGCTTGATTAAAAATTTAGCTGCTCCTAAAACATCTAAGTCATGCAACCCTATCAGATAAAATCACAGTTCCTGTTCATGTTTTATTTCATCTTGCAATACAGTATCTTTAATAAATTGTACCAGACCGCATACTCCGGACGAAGTCTACATACATTCCTTTTTCAAACTGACAGCTCCTGTTTTATTTATTAGTGTGCAAAACTTGCATGGGAGTCTTTAATTTTAGACATAAGACATTCAATGATGTTCAGCTCATCCACATCTTTGCATTTTCTGCCAGGTCAGCAGCAGAAGTCCTTGCACTTTTTGTATAAAACCTGATAAAATTATGCAAAATGACTGCAAAGAGATAAATAAATGAATCTTATACGTATGTTAAAGAATCATACAGTCCTAAGGGGACTAAAGAAAATAGGAAAATATGTGCAAGAAAAGGGGCATGCCATAAGGTACAAAAAAATTACTAGAAATAAGTATATCAGAGGAAAAAAAAAATCAGAGAAACTACACAGACAGAAAAGATAAGCATTCAAGAACAATCATTTCTTAGGCTGCAGCTTTATGCAGTCACCTCTAATGGGCTGGAAAGATGAAGTCCAATCTCGTGTGTTCAGTGAAAAGCACATGGTATTCTCAGCTGGGTCCACAGAAAACAGCGGCCCTCAACATTAAAACCACAAACAGTTTGGAAAACTAGCTGCTCTGTTACAGGGCAGACAAGCACCTATGCTGTTAGGGAACTGAACTTTCTCTTACCCAAAGTGATTGCATCCTATAGAGATAAGGTGAATCACTGCAGATAACTTTTATGGTCAGTCAGGTTTATCATAAAAAACAGTTCATGCTTTCAACACTACCTGCTTTCTCTTCCACAAGCGTTTTCTGTAACTATTCAGAAACCAGATCTATTCTACAAGAATTCTATTAATTTTTTTACCTGGAATATGGTAAGCTAATCAAGAAAATCCAGTTTCATCTGTATGATGTATTTAAACTAAAAATCAAACACATCGTACTCAGCTCTGGTGAGGCCACACCTTGAGTACTGTGTCCAGTTTTGGGACCCTCACTGCAAGAAAGACATTGAGGTCCTGGAACGTGTTCAAAGGAGGGCAACAAAGCTGGTGAGGTGTCTGGAGCACAGGCCACATGAGGAGAGGATGAAGGAGCTGGGGATATTCAGTCTGGAGAAGCGGAGGCTCAGGGGAGACTTCATTGCTCTCTGTAACTACCTGAAGGGAGGTTGTAGTGAGCTGGGGGTCAGCCTCTTCTCTCGTGTCATCAGTGATAGGAATAGAGGGAATGGCTTCAAGCTGCGGCAGGGGAGACTCAGGTTGGACATTAGGAAATATTACTTCTCAGAAAGGGTGGTCAGGCACTGGAATGGCCTGCCCAGGGAGGTGGTGAAGTCACCGACCCTGGGTGTGTTCAAGGAACGATTGGATGTTGTGTTGAGAGACATGGTTTAGTAGGAGCTATTAGTAACAGGTGAACAGTTGGACTGGATGATCTTTTAGGTCCTTTCCAACTTTGATGATTATATTTAAACATACAAAATATCAAGCTGAGGACAACAACATCTGAAAACCAGCTGAACATTTTCTTTAAAAAAATTGTTTTAACATAATTATCAGGAGCTACGTTGAACAATTTTCTCTGCTAATCCAATCACTATTTCTGCAAGTGCACTGAGGGGTATGGCAGCTGTCATCCAATACTAGCAGGAACTTATGGGACTGAATTTTGGTCCTACTGAAAATGTTTACTTATCAGCAGAAAAGCTCGCTGTAACACGCACTGCCGAAAAACAAGTTAAGTTTCAAAATGAAAAATGAAAGTTGCAGCAATTTTGAAACACGAGTCACTAAGACATTTTCAGAGACAAATGTTTTTATTTTGAAACTAACTTCCATTTTAGTTTCCTTCATATTTAATAGTAACATTTGTTACAAAATGGAAAAACTAAAATCAAAGTGAAAAATTATTTCACTAATTTTAGCTTGTGGAAAATAGTCCTTTTGTTTGGGAGCAAGGAGTCATGGAACTAAGAAATGGACTTTATTTCTGTTGAGACAAAAGAAATTCTGAAATTGCAAGATCTTCACCACATGAAAGGATTCAGATTCTTTACAAGAACCCACACTAGGTGATAAACTGCTACAGATAAAACACTGGAACAATCAACCCTGGCACATAACCAGTGTAACACAGAACTGCAGCAAAGCATGTTGGAGTGCCAAAGGGAGCATGATTGTCCCACACTGCTGTGTGTGCAGAAAGCCTGAGCCTCCACATGCTCCTGCATGCTAAAGGGATAGTGCTGCTTGCAGTTCTCTCCATGCTACCTGCAGGTTAAAGCTATCAAAAACTTGGGCTCTGGCAAATACAGCTGGAGCATCACACCATGCAGCCATTTCACACTGCAGAATGGAAGAACAGCAGGTCCCCAGAATCCAAGCCCTGCCATGCTAATGGCTTTCACACCCCAGCATGCAGAGCCAAGATGCACAACTAAATCACAGTAATGCTGGAGCAGGGATCTGGCTCACACCTCGAGTAACTCCTGATCTTTATTGCACTTTGTTTCCAAAGGGCTAGAGTCACATTCTTATTTCCCATTTGTTCCCTATAAAGTCTCCATTCAAAAATGCATTACTGAAACATTGTCATGGAAACAGCAAAGAGTAATACTTTACTTCCAAAACAATCCTGAAGAGGTTTAGGCAGTTCTTCTCAGACCATAGCTGCTATATGTTTTCAGGCACAGCCATAACAGACGTCACAAGTGATTAAAGAGAATCTCTCCAAACATTTTTATACAACACATATGGTGACTCTCTTCATACTACAGAAGGGTGGGGAGCCTCTTTTGTCTTCCTGTCTCCTCTTCCTCATCTGCCAATTACTCCTGCCTACTCTTCTCTCCTAACAACTCCTTATATGGTGCACATAATTTTACTGCCTTTGTCACTCTGCAGCAATTTTTAAAATTGCACTACAATCAGCCACTGCCACTTGCATTGCTTTCCACACAACATAATGCAACAAGACTAAACGCAGCATTTCCTCTGAACTGACTTTTCCCTTCCCCTGTTCCATATAACAACAGAACAGAAGGGAGCAAGACCTTACTTACCTGCAGCTCTGACTGCAGGATTGTAGGATGTCAGGTCTGAAAGGACTTTGAGAGGTCTGTAGCCTCTTCCTCCTGCTCAAAGCAGGTTACTGATGAGCTCAGAACAGGTTACTTGGAGTTTTGTTGAATCTCTTATTGAAAATCTCCAACAACAGATGCTACACAACTCATTTCACTGGCTGTTCTAATGGTGAAAACAAATGCCTTGAATGCATTTTCTCCCTGAAAGGGCTCCTTAGATCCCCTAACAAGGATCACAGAATCACAGAATGACCCGGGTTGGAAGGGATTTCAAGGATCATGAAGCTCCAAGCCCCATTGGATAGGTATACAAACTTACTCTTTAACTACCATGCAGTTGACCTTACCAAAACAACGCAGTGCTGCCTAATGGAGGGAACCAAATAGGTTGGTGACTCTTTGAGCACTTTTAACAAGACCTTTGTTAACTTGGTGACTGACTTTGAACAAGTCACTTCATTTTTGTCTCTGCTTCCTTTTTTAAGAATAATTAGATTTATTCTGGAAAAACTTTTGATGTTAAGTTTCAAAAAAAAAAAAAAGTGTAATAGAGAAAAAAGGTAAGCTTGATGACTACATTGATATAAGTACATATTATTTCTATAGCAAAATATCTAAATATATGTGAGTGTGTGTGTAGTTTTTTGCATAGTATTAATCATCTTCAACAACAATTGCCCCCATCCACGTATGCAATATGTAAATCTTACAAGTGTACAAGTTGTATATATGTATGTATGCATATATACTAGTATTTTGTATATATAATATAAATATAAAACTTATAACAAAAATAGTTCTATGTCTATGTGTATATCTCCTAACTTAACTTCAAACTGGAAGGCAGTTGCTCATCAGTAATACACAAAATTTCTTTACATTCTACATACCCTGAAGAAAAAACAAAAAAAAAAAAAAAAAAACCATTCCGAGCTTTATTATTTTTCAGATTCCAAGGACACTGAAAACATAGAAAACAGTTTGAACGGAATTTCAAGGAATTTCTCTACCCCTGCAAAGACGTGTGCTTTCACACTCCCCTCAGGAAAATCACTAAATACTACTGTGAAATATCAGACCAGGTCTTCAAAAAGATGAACATATAGAGTTCATGGGATTTTTTTTTATTCTATAAGGGGTTAAGTAGAGGGTGATCTGAAGAAAACATTAGCTGCTTTGCAGCCAGTACAGAAGACATTTGTTACCAGGCTAACAACAAGGCTGCAGTAGGAAGCCAAATGAAGTGCCAGATTATTAGAAGATGGAATGGTGCAGATGAAAGCCTAATTCAACTAGCAATGCAGAATCACAGCACAAGATGTTATAAAGGCCACATTAAGTATCACTCCATCACTTAAACAGCATTGCTTTATAAGGTTACCGCTGAAAGTGAGCTTGTGCATTCCGGCTCCAAGATGTACTCAAGTACATGGTTCAGTTTTCTTGCCAATTCTGCTACACAGACCTTATTATAGAACAAAAATACCCTACCCATAATAAAAAAATCAAAGACATGCTGTACCATACTAATAATGTATGTTCATGACAAATTTTCCTTAAAAGAGTGCACACTGCCTTCAAGCACACGTATTTGCCTACAGCTTACAGAGTGATCACACTGTTAACCATTAGTTTACAAACAAAACTAGATGTCACAAATGTACCTACCTTCAGCAACCTTTTCTCAGAAGAAGCAAGGAACATTTTTTGGTATCTTACTGATAGGAAAAATCTAGATAGCACAGATAATTTCTCCACCACAGTAGACTTAACTCATATACATGTATTTAAGTATTTGTTTGCATGCACAATATACCTGCTGATTAAAATTCAGTCTATTGCTTCAACACTGCAGTGGAAGTGATTTCACCAGGGTCCGTGACACCTTTCCTTAGTAGTGAACAAAAAGGAAGAATTCACTGTCTTCTCTGCTGCATGATTCCCAACCTGATGTACTCACAGATAAAGGCAAGTAGTCTCAGGAGGGAGAACTGCTGAAAAGAGACTGCAGCCCACTTTGAGATCTTCCCTTAGCACTGCTTGAGCAGAGAGGTGTAGCAAATACCATTGACCCATCCTGGGGAAGGTTAGGGAGAAAAGCAGCCTTGCTGGCAGGCATAGAGTACAAAGGATGGAGAAGCATCCAAAGTTAGTGCCATAGGTTTCATGAAAGTGAGTTAAGTGACAGGACTTAAAAGCTCATAATTTGGTTCTGAGTGTTTATAATATGATGCTATCATACAGCTAGCAAAGCACAAAACACTAATGTATATAGGATGAGATACAATAGACAAACACTTGAATAGTAGACAAAGTGACCAACTGTCCTTTATGAGGATATGTTCACAATGGAGAATGCAGACTGGCATTTTAAAAATGAAGGTGGACTTCTAATTAAAATAATTTCATTCTCATAGACTTTTAACATCCACGCTTCTCCCTGTGTCAATGGGAATGGCAGTACTCAGAGCCTGGGCAATGCAAACCATTCTCACTGAGCTGTTCAAATACAGTACTCCTACTTGAAAAGGCTGATGCAAATTTTCACAGGAATTGATCAGTTTGGCTAGGTAAATGGATTCAGGACAAGTGAGAACATTTTGATGAATGCTTCCCCAAAAGGAACATGAGGACAAAGGGGCAGCTTAAGGTAAGTTGGGAGAGAAATCCAGAAAGAAGAAAAGGGGAGAGGAAGGACACCGGGCGCCAGCCAAGCCTTTGCTGCTGCTTTTAACATGCGTCTGGAAATATATATATATATATATATATATATATATATATATATATATATGAGAGTATGAGAGGGAAATGAGCCAGAACAAATAAAATTGCAAAGCAAATGCTAAACATGTTTTCCTTCCCCATCTCATGGGAGAATAAATATTTTATCCTGTTACAGTTCTATTATTTATCTTCTTCAACCACATCCAACTGGGAAGTGAAACTGTTAAGACTTAATGTCAAGATTTAAGGGAACTGTTTCATTTTGAGTTCAAATGCTTCAGTTTGGCAGCAGAACATCTGCTTCAAATGTTTCAAAGGCTCTTGACATTTACTACACTGTGCCCAAAAACTTCAAGTAACTTAGAGCATCACTGTGTGCACAGTAAAACTGAGTATTTGCAGCATATCCTTCACATGCTACACATCATCCCATTGCAGAGAATGATATGCCATTCTGTACTAAGAACTAATTCAACAATGTAGTATTAACATTTTTTTATTAAGGTGATAAAATATCTCTTATTTGGTGGTGTACATGAAGATGACAAGTTATATGAGCAAGAAGGAAAACGGGAATAGAAAAAAAAAAAAAAAGGAGAAAAGGTTACCAGTCTTTTCTTCAGTATCACCCTACAGCACTTCTTTTGTGTCCCTTTTTGATTTCAGTTCAGAGCTATAGCTAGTTCTTAATAATAGCCATTCAAAAAAAAAAAAAAAAAGTATTAAAAGATACTTGTTGTCATACACCTCACAGGTATTTCTGAGATTAAAAAAAAAAAAAAATCTACTTTAAGGCCAAATTTACTGAAGTTGTTTAGAGTAAATAAGGAAAATCATTAGGTGAAAATTGTTTGTCTTTAAGGGAAACAAATAAAAATCACAAGTCAAATGATAACTCAAAGCAATCCTTTCATTAATGAGACAAATTCATCATTAAAATGTACTTCTCAAATGTACGTGTTCCACACACTGGATGGGTCAATATTAGGTATATGATTCATTTCATGCTATGTATACACAGTTAAAAGCTGATCAGAACCTGTAGGCTGATCAGGGGTCACATGAAATATCTCATCTACATTCTACAGGGACTATACAAAATAAAGTGTAAATTTTACTTAATTGCTGTTACCCATAACCCACTGTGAAAGTTCTCAACCCAATTCAGTAGCCCATACCAAGCAATAACCTAAGAAATGTTTAGGCTGTTTATCACTTTTAGATAGATATTCCTTAAAATCACAGCAAGAATGAAAATTACATTAAGACTTTAGATTCAACTGGCTACTGTCTGTCCTTTGTGGCTTGTAAAACCAATCAATGGAAGACTAAGTGCTGGAAAAACTCTGTCTTAAAAGGCAGTTCTTCCCTGACAACAGGTCAGCTTCTTATTAAGGTAGGAAAAGATGCACAAATATCACAGAAAATGATTTCCTTACCTAAACAACTGCTACCCGTGTTTAAATATAATGGCATTTGTATGTGATCACCGGTGTAAGAAAGCTGCTGCAAAAGTCAGTAGAAGCTGTACACCTGGCTTGAGCTTAAACTTTTTGGGAAGAAAAACAAGCCAAAAAGGCTTATGCATAGAAAGTGAAATCAGTGCTAAATTTGGACGTGTGTTTTGCAACCAAATAAAATGGGATGTTTCTCATACACTCAAGCAGATGTCACTGTGGGGAAAAGAGATGCTGACCAGGATGTGAGTGATGCCAAATCTTTCTTCCAGAGAACTCTCCAAAAATGAGCCTGTTAAAAAGTTTCCATACTTGTTACCAAAAGAGGCTAAATAAAATGAGTTATGATTGTTCATCCAAGGGCAGCCCTGTAGGCAAAGCATGTTGTCAGAGTACTTGAAGTATTGCTGTGCAACAGACACATCAGCTGGTGTTCATACACACAGGTGATTCTACTTCTGTTGCCCATATACTGTGGGGAAATAGCTGGGGTGGGCTGGGGATGGCATCACTGAAGGGAATGTGATGTATGTACTCTGCAGCTACTGCTTGCAATAATCCCACCTGTGCTCTGAGAAGTATTATGTTCTCTTCCTCAATTATAGATGGTGAAAATACTTTGCCCTTCACTTAACAGAAAATAGAATATTTAGGTATGAACTAGATATCACAGAATTGCAGAATTGTAGAGGCTGGAAAAGACCTCTAGAGATCATCTAGTTCAACCTCCCTGCCAAAGCAGGCTCCCTAGAGCAAACCTGCACAGGTAGGCATTCAGGTGGGTCTTGAACATCTTCAGAGGAGAATCCACAACCTCCCTGGGCAGCCTGTTCCAGTGCTCTATCACACTGACTGTAAAGAAGTTCTTACACGCATTTGTGTGGAACTTTCTATGCTTCAATTTGTAGCCATTTTCCCTTGTCCTATCACCACGCACCATTGAAAAGTGTCTGGCCTTGTCCGTTTGCCTCCCACAGCTTAGATATTTATAGACATTAATAAGATTCCACCTTCTTTTCTCAAGGCTGAACAGTCCCAGGTCACCCAGCCTTTCCTCATAAGAGAGATGCTCCAGACCATTTATCATCTTCATGGCCCTCCGCTAGACTCTTTCCAGGAGATCCCTGTCTTTTTTGTAGCAGGGAGCCCAGAATTGGATACAGTACTCCAGGATACAGTACTGATCAGGGCAGAGTAGAGGGGGGAGAATCACCTCCCTTGACCTGCTGGCCATGCTCTTTTTAATGCATGCCAGGATGCCACTGACCTTTTTGGCCACAAGGGCACATAGCTGGCTCATGGCCAACCTGTTTTACACTAGGACACCCTGATCCCTCTCTGCAGAGCTCCTCTCCAACAAGTCATCCCCCAACCTGTACTGGTGCACATGGTTATTCCTCCCTAGATGCAAGCCTCTACACTTGCTTTTGTTAAACCTCACCTGGTTCCTCTCTACCCAGCTCTCCAGCCTGTCCAGGTCTTGCTCAATGGCAGCACAGCCTTCTATTGTGACATCCATTCCTCCCAGATTCATATAATCAGCAAACCTGCTGAGGGTGGCCACTATCACCTCATCAAGGTCATGGATGCAGATATTGAACAAGATCAGACCCAGCAATGACACCTGAGGGACACCCCTAAATACAGGCCTTCAACTGGACTCTGCATTGCCAATCACAATCGAATTCTAATAAAATATTTGGTATCAAAGACAGATACAGGACACTAGTGACTGTTTATACCTCTACAGCACAAAACGAAACAGTGAAATATTACTTGCATTCATCTTCAGAGACAATGTTCAGCTATTAATGCAATATGAATAAAAAACCTAGAACTGTAGTCTAAAGTAAACTTATTTTTTTCTAATAATTTATCAACTTATACCAAAATAAGTAAAATTCACAGCAACCTTTTCCACAGATTGTCATTTTGGGTCCAAGTCAACCTGAAAATCCTCAGATACAGCATCTAAGCAAGAGGGAACATTTCTCATACACTTAAGCAAACAACAGTATGAAAGAAACAGATGATGACCAGGATGTGAATGAAGCTGAGTCACTCTTCCAGAGAACTTTGTAAGCACTTGGTAAGTTTAACTACTTCAACAACTCCAACATAAATTATGTTTTCTTTGAAATTAGAATCTCAACAACACATCATAGCATCAGAACAACTTTCTATGAAAGATGAATATACATTGGGTAAAAAGACAAATACAGAAGTAAAATGAGGGCAGCTTTCCACAAGTATTTATTGGGAGCAAACAGTCATGTTATGGTTACCACAACAGAAAAGTGAATCTCCATTCATTTATGTCTATATTTATTTTGTCTTTCTTAAGGTAACTAAAGACTGTACTATAACTGGGAGAGAAGAAAGATACTGCAGTTAAAGAAGAAGAAACTGCAGATTAAACACAGAGAATCTGAGCTAGCTTTCAGCTATAAACATTCCTATTACCACAGCAATACCAACAATTAGTCTTAAAACCAGAGAATGCATGAGGAAACATTCAAATACTACAGGCTGAAAGAAAAAATCTCTTTGGCCTTAGAAACAACACTTATTTCTTTCTCGACAGCTACCATTTTTTTAATATTTCTGTTTATCATTACCAGAACATTTTCAGATGCATTCATGTGAACAATTTCTAGAACCCTGTAATTTCTTTATCAATTTGGTTGGATGTTGTAGAAGAGGTTTATATTTTAAGTTTACAGACTGTGCTTGGAAAAAAACGTGCCTGCTTTGCTTCTAAGTATCCCTTCAAAAATACTTCCTTTGAGCTTCACCATGTGCTTAACAAGCTAGCAGTACAAACCCCATGCCACCCTCTATGGTTAGAAAAACTCTTAAACATATTCTTATGCCCATTTCTGTTCTGTGTGATATGACAAGTCTCACTTGTCTTCAGAAAGAATTTATGTGAGTCAAATTAAGCAGGTCTTTAAGCTACTCTGCAAGAGAATGTTTTTCTACATCAGGTTTAAGGTGATAACATCTGCAATCACTAATTGTTTTCCAGAACATCTAACTTTTCCAGCTACTGAGTGCATGGAATACACAACCACAGATCTCGTGCTTTACATGAAAAGTGGCTTAAGAAAATGGTCAGGAATGGTTTTCTTTATCCATACATCTTAATAAACTAAACACTTTTTGAACTATTATTTTTGTAATAACAGTGGCCAATTAGGAAATAGAGCATGGGTGCCCAACCTTATGGCTTGCCTAGGCTGCGCAGGAATTGCCAAGGGTCACATAAAATACATATAATACAGTTAGTGTATATAAGTAATACAACTGTTTTTACAAATAATTTTTTTATTAAGACACATAGAACAGGGAGAAACAAAAAACTAGTGAGATGTTTGACCTTGTTTTTGTGAAACTAATTCATCAGGCCAATTTGAGGGCAATGGTTGTCATTCCTAGTGAGTTTTCAAGGTGTTTAACAAAGATTTTTGATGAAATATTACCCTTCCTGTGCTTCATCCTTGACAATAGTTGTACATACCACCAAAAAGTGATGACACAGATAAGGCATGACTGTGAAGCACAGGATATTTTTCTCTGATAAGATAGGGCTTATCGAAGTTTAGTAAAGAGACATAACAAAATTTTTCTTTTTGTTGAATGTCTGATTGCAACTCTGTAAGTTCCATGTGAATATCTGTAAGTAACATACTTACGTTAACTGAAAATCGAGTTACAAATATAGAAAAATAAGATTATTTTTTTGAGATATGGAAAATCATTCTCAATTTCCATTATCAAAATGGAAAGCAAGGCTGCATTTTTATTTTTTGCTGTTCATAGGACTGTGTTTAGCCAGTGTAGTAAAATGCATGAAATTATTACTTGAGTTGGCAATAATTTACGTATAATTTTGTTGTTGTCCAAAACATAGCACAGATAATGAGGCTTTCTCCTTGAAGATGCACATTTAACTCATTTAAGTGAGCAATCAAATCCATAAAAAACGCTAAATCTGTCAGCCATTTTTAATCTTGACATTCTGGCACAAATTTTTCTTTTGATTCCATAAAGGACATGATTTCACTTTGCAAAGTCTGTTGGCATTTTACCTTGACTTAGGCACCTTCCTTCAGAATGGTAAATGATCTCCATAATCAGTATCCGCACTTTAAAGGAACTCCTAGAACTGGCAATGATTTCAGTCCCTTGGACTTTATGAAATTCATAACTTGTGGTTTACAACACTATAAATGATCAACAAAATGGATTCACCAGAATCCTTCAAAGAACAACCTGCAACCCTTATTCCCATCATTAACTGTGGAGACATAACTATGTTCCCATTATCCAATCAACAGAAATGAAAATGCCAAACCCTTCAGTATGATGCCCTCACACAAAGTCAGCTGACAAACTGGATATATTCACTTCCACTTACGGACATTTCTTACTAACCACTTGTAACAGCTGCACTTTTAGCATAACAAAATATCCATTTCACATAGCCAATCTTCATTACTGTTTCCTAGACCTGCTTCTTATGCTTTTTAACTGGTGTTATCATCACCGAAGTTCCAAAGTTCTCAAAAGTAACGTACAGAATCCTAAGTCATCTGTTTTCCTATGATTTTTTGCAGGAAGGCATAGAAACCTGAAGAAATACAGCAATAACAATTTCCAACTTAAAATCTTAGCCATACCAATATAATATTATACACTTAGTCAAGTAACTGAAAAGGCATTTTAGTGTGAAGGGAGAAGGAAAAAGCAATATAAGTCCAGACATTAGAATCATAGAATTACCCAGGTTGGAAAAGACCTCAAAGATCATCAGGTCCAACTACAGCCTAACCTTAGTACCCTAACTCTAACAACCCTCTGCTAAATCATATCTCTGAACACCACATCCAAACAGCTCTTAAACACATCCAGGGACAGTGACTCAACCACCTCCCTGGGAAGCCTATTCCAGTACTTAACTACCCTTCCCGTAAAGAAGTGTTTCCTAATGTCCAACCTAAACTTACCTTGGCACAACTTGAGGCCATTTCCCCTCGTCCTGTCACTTGTTACCAGTGAGAAAAGACTTGCCCCACTCTCACTGTAAGCACCTTTCAGATACTGGAAGAGGGTGATAAGGTCTCCTCTCAGCCTCCCTTTCCCCAAACTAAACAGCCCCAGCTTCCTTAGCCTCTCCTCACAGGGATGATTCCCCAAGCCCTTCACGAGCCTTTGCCCTTCTCTGGACCTGCTCCAGTACCTCCATGTCTTTCCTGTGCTGAGGTGCCCAAAACTGAACACAGTACTCGAGGTGAGGCCTCACCAATGGCAAGTACAGGGTACAGGGGCAGGATGACTTTTGTAGTCCTGCTTACCACACCACTCCTGATACAAGCCAGGATGAAATTGACCCTCTTGGCCACCTGGGCACACTGCTGGCTCATATTCAGCTGAGCTTGTGATACAGTCAGTAATGACACACATATTTAGTTCTATTATTAAACAAAAGAATAAGTCAACACTGAATTTTTAAAATTGCTTATTTGTTTGAAGCTGTACAAATGCCTCTGTTTTTTACTAGCAACAGGAGTACATAATTCTTTATAGGAAAAAAGATTTTTCTGCTTAAACATTGACTATAACAGCAGTTAAGCTTCACTCTTCATTTGTTCTTTTACTTTGAGATAATCTAACTTGACTACATTGAATCTTACCAAGCTAAAACACACATCAGGACAGAACTTTGGGTTTCTAATGGTCCCACTGCAAACATTTGCCTAAAATTATGTTCCATTTTTATTTCCTAAGTAACCCAAACCTGCAAATCTTAGCTACTTTCTGCTCCATGTCCCTGTATTATTTTCTGGTTAACACCCACGCTTCAAAATACTATCACTACTCGCTGATTGTTAAACCCTAAAGTAAAATATTTAAGATGAGCCTAACGAGGAAGGATCATCTAATGCACTGAATGCCTAAACCACAGAATCTCTTATACATGTACATAGCTAAGAAAACTCTTTAGATGATAGATGTAAAATTTGTGTGTTCCTTGATGCAAACTTGTCATGGGGTGTACCATGCCAATAAATCAAATTAGCTAATTTAACAAAGAGCATTTGGCAGGAAACATTTGGTACTCCTGCCTGTGGGTTGTCCTGTAACATTAAACAATGATTCATTAAATACACTTAACCTACACGAGAACAGTTAAAACATCACAAGTTCGATTCATCGTTTCAAGACTGCTTCCTCTGAATATAGAATAAGTATTATCCATGTAAGACATGTAGAAGACCACACATTTACTAAGCCTACAATTTACTAAGTGACAAAATAGAACAAAATGGATACTAACTGAAAACTATTTAGAAAAACCCAGCAACCAAAGAAAATCTACAGTGAAGGTTATTCTATTAAAATAGCCACTGTTACCTTGATGCACCAAGTTGCTTCAGCACATCTAATTTTATGAACGTGAATAATCTCCTGAAGTCAAATGACTACTCATTCAAAGTGAGATGCGTGCTTAAGTACCTTAACAAACTGCAGCCTGTAATTGCCTGCAGTTGTTTCTGTTAATTTTCCTCCAAGGAAAAAGAAGGAAAAAAAAAAAAATAGGTTCTGTTTTGTTTTTGCCAGTGAAAATGTGACATTGAAATGCTTTTATCACTGTAGATATGAATTTTATTTCACCTATTTTTGTTGTTGTTTTTTTAAAGTTCATTTTTTCACCTAAAGTTTGAGGCAAGGAGTTTACCAACAAAGTAAACTGTATTTTAAATGGGAAATAAATGTGTTTGCTTACTTTTCTCTTCCATATGTTTATAGGAAATCTTTGTTCAAGAATGAAGCACAAGACTTGGAAACGAGGAGACACCTGCTACTTCAAGTAGTTGATAATTTATTTATCGGATAGTCATAAATTGGAAGAGCATAATGATTAATGGAACAAACAGAAAATGAAACTTCAGTATCGTTCTGCATGACAGGAAGCTCTACAATGCTTGCAAGACTTAGCATCTGAGACTAAAAATGCCAACTAAGATGAATAAAAAAGCATAAACTCAGAAGAGTTTACTTCCCAGTATTCCAGTCTTCTGCTTTCTGGATAACTTCTGAGAATAACACCTATGCTAGACCCACACGTGAAATGCAAATACATAGCAATGCTAACCTGTAGTCCTCAGCTAAAGATTTTGATTAAAAGGATTTTAAAGGCTTTTTAGGCCTTTGTAACAAATAACTTGGACGTGTGCTTTTTCTCTTTTTACCTTGTGAATCCAAACATTTCCCTATATAAAGGCAACCTGGGTATAGCCCAAATTTGTCCACATGGCTAAAAGCCATTTAAATACACCTAGAAGTTTAGTAATTCTAATTTTGGAATTATATCCAAGGGTTCTGAATAAAATTCACACTGGAGTATTAATTTATAAAAAGGAATTGCTAAATCTTCCCTCACGTCAGTGTCTCAAATACATTATCTGCGTTCAAGTATACCTGAATCGCAAAGGAGAAAGGGGAACAGGCAAGGAGGGTTTCAAGGATATATATGAGGGCTACTATGAAAGTAAATTCACCCATCTTATTATGGTGGTCCACAACATCAGAGGCTGATGTTGGTGGCAAGGCAGTAGGAGTCGAACCTTTCTGAAAACATTCTGTTTGGTTGCTGTGTGACAAATAGCAGCAGAGGGGTAGTCTGATCAAATGGTGCCTGACACAGAAGTGCGCCTAAAGCAAAGGTGTGTCACTGAATTTCTCCATTTAGAAAATTTGCAACCGCTGGCATTCACTGACACTTGCTGAGCATTTATAGAGGCCAAACAGTGGATGTGAGCACAGTGGTGGGTGATGTGATGTGTTTCAGAAGTGGCAACAGTGATAGAGTGTCACCTCCACTGGTGGAGATTTTTATGAGCGCAACATGCAGGCTCTTGATCTTTGTTGTCAAAAATGCATAGCTACTGGTGGTAATCATGTTGAAAAACGGTTTTGTAGCTACAAATTTGCTCTACCAAGTAGTTTTGTGTGTGTGTGTGTGTTTTTTGAGTCTAGTGTGGTTCTGATGGAAATAAATTCTAACATCAATACAGAATGAAAAAAAATGGAGTTGTAGGGGAACTGTTCAATAGTAGCTTAACCTGTTTTCCCATAGATTATCAAGCAGAGATAAATATGCTGTTAATCAAACACAAGTATGACTTCATCATGCATAAATTTCAAACAGTATTCCATGTTCCTGAGAATATCCTTCCTCTGCAAGTCTTCCTGCGCGCATCTATGTAAGATATACAAGCTTGCTCTCACAGCAACACAGGTAATTCATAATTACCATTTGAGGTTGGCATGCTTAAAATACCTTTTCAAATGTTCACTGAATAAACCTCTTCTGACTTCACTGAAATCTACAAAGAAATACCAGTAGTTTCCTTGTTACTATATTTACTCACAGTTTTCCCCTGAGAAAGTAAAGGAGGAAACTGACCTGATGTTCCACTTCAAACTATGTTCTTGGAACAACTTCAGTGTTAGAATTTCTGCTAAGATGATTATTGCCTTCAATTTTCCCCTGAAGCCACGACTATTTGTGACCACAGTTTCTCAAACTAATGCACTGAACTTTAAACTTTTAAGAAAATGCCACAAACAAATCCAAATAAATTATGTATGCACCTGCTCCCATGTTTCATTCTTCTCTCTATTCAGCAAGTTTGTTGAGTTCTCTTGTTAACTAACGGTCTGAATCACATACTGATTTAAAAAAGAAATAATCCACAAATAGTTCCTCAAAAATTTCCTGGCTTTTAATTTCAGAAGTTCTATAACTAAACAGTGTTCATTTCCTGCAATAACTCTACAGATTGTTTCCACCAATGCAAAAAAAAATCCCAGCCCACTTACTGTACAATTTATACATAAAACTTGTAATGCTACTTTCCAACTGAAAACAAAAACAACGTGAAGAAGTGTAGAGTTCACGCTAACTCTAGAGAAAAAGGAGCCCAATATATCTTGTTCAAACAATAAATGAAATCATAAAAGCTTGTGAGGAGCAGGAGGGGAAGTTCAACCTTCAAATGAACTGCTACAAGTGGCAAAAGTAAATTAGGGACCTTAAGCAGTGCAAGAAGAGAAGGACGTGAGGGCTGAAATCCTGCAGCATTTTTACAATAGTTTTATACAACTCATTCATTTCCACATCAGGAAGAGCAATTTGACAGATGAGACAAAAGCAACCGAAGAGCAACACAAAGGCTCCCTCACTACAGATTTGTCATCTTTCCATCTTTTTGTGTTCCCATTACTAGTGAAACAGTAAAGGAAAAAGTAAAGCATTTAAAAACTCCTCATACTAGTTGTCCGGAAAGAAATTCACCTTATTTAAAACATACTTTCCTTTATTCTAAAATATTTTCAATAACACGTTGCACTCCAGAATCTCCACTATTTTTCTTCATCCCCACATACACACAAACATAGCCCTAAGGAAATAATTACTTTTCCTCTTTACGTAAAATAATTATGCAGGATTTCCTGAGAACATGATTTTCAAATTAGGGGCAAACCAAACTGAAGAGTCTCTGTTTCCTTTACCACAGGAAATGTTATAGATTTGGTTTTAAACTCAATGTATGTATCAATTTAAAAGCTGGAAGTTCTTATCTGTGACTGAGTTGTTGAATAGCAACTTTTGAAGGTTGGGAAAACAACGCTCCAGCAAGTATTTAGTTGTTGAAAATATATTTTAGAAATGTAAAATTTAATAGCTCTCCAGTGCATGTCTGGGATTTCTTTGTAATCTTCATGAGTAATGCGTAATATTTTGGCCAAGTCCCAAACCCACTCAGTTAGTAGTAGTAGAGAAAAGGAAAGGCTATAAAGTGAATTTGTTGTCTCTTTTTTTTATTAGTTTTAGAAACTTTAAACATTAAAGAAACCTTGCTTTACATTAACTTCATCCTGTTGCTGCATTCCAGAAATTCAGTGCAGATTTGCATGTGCTCCGTATGGATCTTCCCGTAGCTGCCCTACCTGGCCTAAGAAAACAGCATGCATGTGCTGACCAGCTGTGAAGAATGAGTGGGGAGAGGGGAAACAACAGAGCTTTGGACTTGGAAAGCAGAGTGCTGAATTTCCTGGCTTACCCTGTGGCTCACTTAATGGCCTCAGTCAGGTGACTGAAAGAGGTAAGTAAATTACACAGGATCGGGCACTGGATGTCAGATAATACATTACAGCCATGCAAAACTCCTATTTCCTCCTCTGATCACTGCCACCTCGGTTTAAGTGAGCTATGTTCTAGCTAGACAGATTTTCATTTTTGCATCTCTACATGCTGCATTTCCACGAGATGAGAGTATGGTGCCACAAGCCCATATATTCCTCCTCATTTTAGCATGTTTGTATTCTTAGTTTAATTGACAAAGTAAACTGAAAGAGCAATGCTGGCTTAACAATAGGATTTCCTTTCCTACTCATGAGATGTAAATGTTATACAGCTCAGTGGAGTTGTTTATTGAAAAAATCAGTTACATGCAGTTCAATGAACAATGATAAAGATTCATCACTTACAGAGTATTTTCTATACACTGAAAAGAGGCATTAATGATGAACACAGTGCTTTTTAACAATAAACTGCATTTGCAGTAAGGTATGTGAATATCAAATATTGGCCTCATAGATGTTACAGGATTAAGGGAAAATCCGAGCTTGCATTTACGCTTAGTTATTGGTGCACACATCAGGAAGAATTATGAAAGACAAGTTCTTAACTTCTAGCATTCAAATTATCACTTCCAGCACCCCTGTTTTCTTCAATACATTTTACCCATTCTATTTGCTATTGGTGGCTCATATTCATAAAGGATGCACACAAAAAAGAAATCACTACAGTACAAATTGCTGTTGAGAAGGAAAGCCAGGTTCAAATGGCATGCAGATTTGCTTGCCTACTGCTCTTTTCCTGATTATTTGTTTGAAGGGCACAGTTCTTACCTGGTATTTTAAGTCCTGTCACATGCATTGGCAATGTTATAATTTCAGATTTGATGTTTCCCAGCTACAGCAGATTTTTAAATCATCAACATAGAAAAGCAGCTGCATGCAATATGGGTTCATCTCTTCCCCTACTCTCTCCTCCTTCAAATATCCTTTTATTAAAAAAAAAAAATAAAAAAAAAATGTGCTAATCCTCAACAGCAAAAAGCAGTACTATATTAATTCACATGTGGCAGTCACAACATCTTCTCTGCCTGAACTGGAACTGCCATCATACCATTACTCAATCTCCAACCACTGCCAGTTCCACTGTAGCCACTTTCATAATGGTTCTGGAGACACTCAGTCTGCGGTATTTCTAATTTTCATTACAAATATTTTACATATATGCTTTAAGACATTTTTGAAGTATGGCATCAGAATTACAACTACAATAGGTTTAAATACCATTTCAAATATAACAGATAAGATGTTTGTCTCTAAGGGCTTTTGGACATGCTAAAATGCCTGCTTATCCACTAGAAAACAGAGTTTAGAGCTTGAAAGCAGGATTACCAGGGGTACTTTTGGGGTAGGTATGTCAAGGAAAATATTTGGTGGAATTACAGCAGATGGTAAAGTGAATGCTCGCGTTATGCCAAGCCACATACTAAAAATGAGATCTCCCAAAAATTATAAGGTTGGCTTAAAAGCCATGAGGTATTCTACAAAAGAAACCATTTACATATTTCTCTTGCTGGGTTTTGGAGCTTCAGGGAGACACTGCCTTCTCTTGATGAGATGACACATTACTGTGAGTTTGATGAGTCTGATACAAATTACTGAAAAATACAAAATACCAATTACGTCTGGACAGTTACATTTCACTAAATCAAGAACAGCATCTTGTCTCCCTTAAGGAGATTAAATCAAAGATTCAAAAACCAATTAACTGAGTAGGTTTTTATTAAAATGGTGGGCAGAAAAGCACAGCCCTCAGCCTGCTGCCAAATCAACTTGAGTGACTGTGAAGAAGTCAACTGTTTTCCCACTTTTTACACCAAAGCAATTGTTGGAACACATGTTAAAAAAAAAAAAATAAGAAAAAAAAAACAGCTAAATGGACACAAAATACATGAATTTTGATTAATCTCGTGATTATTATTCTCAGGATTTTCAGGACTTGGTGCACTAATTAAACGCCAAGCAAAGGTCTGTACATCTGTTAACGCTCAGACATCAAAACCTCATTTCCATAATGTTATCAAGTATGTCCAACTGGTGGCCCATGGGCTCCATGCAGCCTAGCACAGCTCGCAATGTGGCCTACCCCCTGATCCGTGAGTTAAAGGCAGTGGGTCTGCTCTGCAGAGCAGCCCCAGGCATGCTCCCATTGCTCAGCAACAACCAGACCATCAGTGCGCTATTAACGCTGTGTTGACTGAAACCAGGGCATAGGGAGGGCAGTGCTATGCAGTGCTGACTCAAGTGATGGCAAATAATTGTATGCATTTCTATATATTGGCTCAACACACGGCTCTGAACAGCAAAGACTACACAGCCGTGCCTTCTGTTTTGATAAAGGAATTTGAAAATAGAATCATAAAATCCTCAGAGCTGGAAGGGACACTTAAAGGTCATCTAGTCCAACTCTCCTGCAATGAACAGGGAAACCCACAACTAGACCAGGTGCCCAGAGCCCCCTCCAGCCTCGTGCTCAGTGTCTCCAGGGACAGTGCATCTACCACATTTCTGGGCAACCTGTTCCAGTGCCTCACCACCATCACTGCAAGAGACCTGTTTGTTTTAAGAAAAATATTTTAAACTTAAAAAAAAAAAAAAAAAAAGTTTCTTGTATAGCGACAACATTGTATATTTTGTGAGTGCTGCTCCAAAAGTAATTGGCACTGCCCAATAACATCAGAGGTAGTTGGTGGTGGTATGACAGTAGAAGTTGAGCCTTCCAACCAATATTTTGCTATGTTTTGCTCTGTGTGACAGATGGCAGCAGAGAGGCAGTCTGATCAAATGGTGTCTGACATGGGAAGTGCATCTAAAGCAAAGGTATGTCAATGAATTCTGACATGTGAAAAAAAAATGGATGCCAAATAATAGACATAATGCACACTGAGGTAGCATGTGGTGCATTTCAGCAGTGGTGACAGTGGATCAGCTTCACTGGAGCAGATTTTTATTTATATGAAGTAGCACACATGCTCTTATTCTTTGCTGTCAAAAACACATAGCCAGTGGTGGTAACTATGCTGAAAAATAGCTTTTCGTAGCTGAGAATTTGCTCTATTAATGTTATTGTACCCTTGGTACCTGGTGTAGTTTTGATAGAAATAAATAGGAGGCATTTATTTTGGAGTGACCTATGTATATGCAGCTCAAGACAATTCCTGTTCACTAAATGTGGCCCAGGCAAACTGAAAGGCTGGACACATGTAATGTTACATTTCACAGAGTTCATAGAGAACATGCTGTATACCCAGTGCATGGCTTTTTAAATTCTACATATCATGGAACCTTTTAAATGAATCTTTCTTTCTGATTGCATTTTTTTTAACTTGTTTTTCCACATGAAATTCATGAACCCTAGCAAAGAAGTTTATTGACAGGTCTTACATATCCTTGAGATTACAGCTAACGAAGGCCAACTGTATCCTGGGCTACATTAAAAATGAGGTGGTCAGCAGGAAGAGGGAGGTGATTCTCCTCCACTACTCAGTTCTTGGGAGGCTCCATCTGGAGTACTGCATCCAGGCTCCCAGCACAAGAAAGATGCAGAGTTCCTGGAATGGGTCCAGAGAAGTGCCACTAAGATGATCAAAGGGCCTGGAGCACCTCTCCTATGAAGAAAGGTTGATGGAACCGGGCTTGTTCAGCTTGGAGAATCATAGAATTGCTCAGGCTGGAAATGACCTTCAAGATCATGAGATCATCAGGTCCAACCGCAACCTAACCATACTACCCTAACAACCCTCTGCTAAACCATGCCACTGAGCACCACATACAAACAGTTTTTAAACACATCCAGAGATGGTGACTCAATCACCTCCCTAGGGAGCCTATTCCAGTGATTAACAACCCTTTCTGTAAGGAGTTTTTTCTGATATCCAACTTAAACCTCTCCTGGTGCAACTTGAGGCCATTCACCCTCATCCTGTCACCTGTTGTCAGTGAGAAGAGGCCAACCCCACTCTCAGCGCAATCACCTTTCAACTATTGGAAGTGAGCAATATGATCTGCCCTCAGCCTTCTCTTTCCTAGACTAAAGAGCCCCAGTTCCTTTATTCACTAAATTGGAAAGCTCCTCATTGTGGTCTTTCATTACTCAAAGGGAGCATATAAACAGGAGAAGGAATTACTGTTTATGAGGGTGGATAGTGATAGGACAAAGGGTAGATTTAGGCTAGATATTTGGAGGAAGTTTTTCACTCAGAGGGTGGTGACACACTGGAACAAGTTGCCCAGAGAGGCTGTGGATAACCCACCCCTGAAGGCATTCAAGGCAAGGCTGGAGGTAGCTCTGGGCAACCTAGTCCAGTGGTTGGCAACCCTGCCTACAGCAGAGGGGTTGAAACCAGATCATCTATAAGGTTCTTTTCAACTCAGGCCATTCTATGGTTTTAAATTTGACTTGAATGATGAATTAGGCTTTGTGAAGATGGCAACATCATCTAAAAGTATTTCCCTATTGATTCCCATGAACATACACCATCTACAAGCAGATTCTATTTGCTAACAGGCTCTATCTAGTGTTTATAATAAGTACCATGTTACTGCTTATTATCTACATTAAAATAATACCTACTGGATCTATTACACACTACAGAAAAATATACTCAATGAATTCATTATCAAACAAATGAAAGTAGTGCAGAAGCATGGCAGCATACAGGCAAGATTTGTGCTAGATTATGAAAAAAATTACTTTTGTGCATGTACCTACCTTTTAGCCTAGTGTTTTCAAAGGTCACAGCCTGCAAGATTTTTCCTAGAAATCTTGCAGAGAAATATAAGGAAACTGCACAGTAGCAGTTTCCTAGTAAATCCGGAGACCCTGGAGAAAGAAGTGTTAAACTAGAGCTAAGAAATGTGCAAACATCAAGTGAATTTAAACAATATATATGTGTGTGTGTATATATATATATATGTATATCCACACAGTCATTGAATTTCAGAATTCTATATCAAGCAAATTATATGCCCGCATTTACCTAACAGAAGAAACATAAGTACATCGCTCAAAAGAAGCAGAAGATGGGCAGTACAAAGACATAGACTTAGATGTCTTCCCTTTTCTACAAACTACAGGGCAGGGCAATATCAATTTCAGTAAGGCTATATGAGAAAGAAAGTGATCAGCTGTTTGAATATAACCCAAAGAAGCTATGAATGCAAGACTACTGTCAAGTGTTTATAAGTCATTCCAGTATTCACAGTAATAATTCAGATACTGAGAAAATAAGTTTATCAAATTCACAGATGACAAAATTAGAAAGAATGGCAAGTACTGGAAAGGAAAGAACTGAAAATATTTGCAGCTAGTTGGAAGATGAATCCTGAAAACAAGATGGCAAAACTCAACTAGGAAAAACAATTGGAAAGCTCTAGAATTAGGCATGAATAATTCATTTGACCAATACAGAAGAAAAGGATCAGATCAAGCAGTCACATTTCAGAAAATGAACATAAATTAACACAGTTCCCTTTGAAACACGAGAATGACATTAAGCCGGTATTTCAGAACACAAGCAGAACCCACAAGGTTAACGAAACAATCTTTTTTTGTACTTCATTATAAAGCTATAATACTGCACTGCCTTTGTTTCTAGTTGCCACAGAAATTATGTGTTCTGAAGAGAAAGCACAGAAAAAAGCAAAGAGTTCTGGAAAGCGCGATCACAGGAGAAAGAATTAGCAAACTGGGAATGTCTGGCCTAAAGAAAATCTAGACAAGTACATAGAAGACAACTGAAAGGAGGAAGGAATTTGGCTTCTCTGACTAAAAATCTTTTCTTCATGTCTGGTCTTCCTTGCTGTGATTTTCTTGCCTTGTGTGCCATGAACATAATGAATAGCAAAAGTGCCTGTGGGTGTTCTGATGTCAAATATCTGTGGACAATAATATTGTTCATGATGATCTTACATGGAGAAGGGATAGCCCCATCAGTAGCTGCTTTTCTGTGACTGTTTCTTGCTTTAAGAATAGATGCTATCTCATATAATTTTACAAGACACTGTTCAGTGATGTGCAGACAGACCCTGAAAGACAGCAAAAATCTCTTTTGAGGAGCTTACAATTTAATTACAGACCAAACAGGAGAAAAGGAGAAGGAAGAGGCCAACTCTTCTACAGGTGGGAAGAGAAGCACACAGATATTCATATCAAAACAGCAGGAGTTAAATCTCAAAGCACAGGCAAACATGATGGAAACAGCAGTAGAAACTCAACTTTTATATTCTTTGTCTTTAAGATAGGCTTTGAATAGATTACAGACTCAGCAAAGGCTCCTCTACTTGAAATCACATCAACTTGCTATTTGTATATATTTTGGCCACTCCACAAAAACTACAAATAATATTAACTTCCAGCATACCAGCTGAAGAGCAAATTAAAGGTTAACCTTGTGTCTGATTTTTATATTTTTATCTAGCTAAGAACAGCCTTCTGACTAAAATAATTTAACTTTTACATTTGACCTCAATAGCTTTCTGAAATGTAAAATCAAACAAATTGGGTCTTCCATTCCCTTGCTGGACAGCTTATTTGGAATGAGAGTTCACCACCTGGAGACCCCTCAGAAAAGAATGACAACTAGTGATGTAAAACTAATGGGTAGAATTTGGAAAGCTCGCTAAACCTAGGAAAAGCTTTCCTCACGCAAACCAGAAAAGAGCACACTGTAGAGGAGCAAACAAACCAAAACTGAAACTAAAACATTTGAGCTAGACAATACAGTGATGATCCGCAGCAATATACCACTAACAAGATAGTAAAAGTGTTTCTTGAATCTAGAACATGTTCCATTTATTTCCTTCTTAGTGAGCATAGAGAATCAATTACTTAGCAAGAACACAGAACCTACTTCAAAGCTTCCAATGAAGAGAAACTGGGATATACACCATCAAAAGTACCCCAGATTGTAGCAAAAATGCTAAGTCATGGTTTGAAACAGTGATTAAGCACCTGGTGGGAAGGCAGAGCCAACCCAGGGGAGCACAGGTGCATGCACCTGAGTGACCAGAAGGGGTGGAGCCATGTTCCATCCCTTCCAAGACCTGACCTATGGGTTGGAGACAGTTATCTTGCTGGAGATCTCTCCCTACCTGAGGTCTTCCAAAGGTAGGCAGATTTTTTTTTCCACTTTGTTTCTGCATCTATGGCTATATTTCAGCTTATTCTTACTTGCTGCAGCCTAGGACTAAGCTACCCTGCTATTATTGCTGTGCTTTTCATTGCATTATAGCATTACACAGATATAACTCAACAAAGGAGAGGGTGTAGACTAGATAATATGCTGAGGTCTCCTTGGGGCTATAGGCATAGGATTGATTACTCTAAAATAATTCACACAACAAGAGAAAACTCCAGTCAGCAAATACTGTGTTTTAACTGATTGTCAGGAAGCATGGTTTTGTCAAAAAAACAGATCTACTTCAAACTATCTTTCACCTTTGCCCTTACTACTCTCAATGTAAATGAATTACAGTCTTGTAGAAAAAATAAAATAAAATAAAATAAAAATCCTGTTTCTCTTAAAAAGTAAACTATTTTGGTATTAATAGAGGCTTAATAAAAGACAAAGCCTCAGATTACCAACCTCTGCTTTTTACCATCAAGGCTTGTTAGGGAGAGTTCACTTAAAGAACAAACAAACAAACAAACAAATCTGCTATAGCATCATGCAACATTATAATTGAATACAGTAAAAGGCAAAAGAAACCACAGTAAAAAGGACTGTAATTTGAAACTCATTTTCATATGTATATTTAGCACTGAAAACTTCAGTGTGTTTTTTATTTCTAAGACATGACTTAAACTTCTCAAGTGTATATACTGCTTTTGAAAATAGAACAGAAGCTATTAAATCTTTCAACTCTTTCAAAAAGTGCTTCCCTTCCAATTAAATCCCCAGAAGCTGCCCACACACTGGAAGATCATAGCTACTACCGTGCTGGGGTCTAAGCATATCATAGCAGTATTGCAGTACTGTTAGAGGAAAGAACCACAGACAAATATATTAGCATGTATCAGTCCTAAGGAATTAACTTAATCAAATCTTGCATGACCTGTCTACTGACTGCAAAAAGGGCCATCCTATAAAGCAGCAATCAGGTTCTACCCTAAATCTTCACTCAGTAGTGCTCAATACTAAATACACAGAGAAATGCCGAGCAAACTTCATAAAACTTCAAAGTAACTCATAGACATACCCACTCTGTGAAACATTCACAGGACACTGTAAACTCTCCCACAAAAAAAACATGAAAACAAATACAAAACGTGAGAATAAACACAGCAACACTACCAGTTAAATCAGTTCTGGATGGTCACATTCATGCTGACAAAGCACAGATATCACACAGATGTACTAAACGTGAGCAGAAATGCACGGCTCACAATGAGAGAAGAAAGCAAGAGCAAGAATTTTTGTACAGAAGTCAATGCATGTGAGAGCATTTTACATTCCTGAGGACAATATGCAGGAGGGAGACAATTCCTAATTCAGTTGTGTTTCTGATAGCAGATGGTTCTCTTGGCTAAGCAGTAGCAAAGGTTCTTAATCAGGCCTAGAAGTACACCAAGCCTTCACACTGCTGAAAGAGAAGCATTACTCCATTACAAGCGAGTTCATAAGCAAGTGTTAATCCCCATGCAACACAGCATTTATCATTTTTCATACAAGTCCTCATTCCAAGAGGATTATCACTTCCCCATCCTGCCCTCTGGCTGACTATGCAGGGCAGAGAAATTCTTTATTCCATATGGAAGAGGAGAGGGAGGCTGGAGGAAGCAGTGATGATCTCTGGCTTTCAGTGCTGCTGTAGCTACTCCAGTTTGAAAGTGTGAAGAAGCAGAGGCCAATACTCCAGCAGTTGATATTCAATGAGTACAGATGTGGCTTTCCAGAAGCTGTCAAGCAATTAGTGACATGTGGCTAACTAGAAAGATAGAGAGGAGGAAGCTCAAGCACACCTTGCTTATGAACTTACACCTGTACAGATCCCATCAGCCTGCCTGAAGAACTGACTAAATGCACCTTGGAACTGTCTGCTCACTGAATTTTATCTAAGCTTGCTTGGTCCTGTTTGACATAACTTAGACGCAACATTACAGTTTAGTTTTATAACTAAGATTTGTGAGTATATAAATCTATTTGCATGTGAATTGAAATTGCAGCTGCTTTTCCTAATATACATAAGCTCACTCTTCTAACAAACTGCACTTTGAGGTATAAAAAACACACAAAAGAACAAATGTAGGGTGGATTTTATTAGTCACAGGGAAATCCTGCTTTCCTTAGAGACTGACCATCCTTACCTCTATGACCTTACATCTCTTTGCAGAACGGTTACAAACTATGCACAGCTCACCTTGGTGCTCTTTTATGAGAGATGCACATGACAATGAGTTTTAGACTAATAAGCATCACGCCCATCACTGTGCAAAACAATAATACAAACATTATTTGTAACATATAGAGCTTATACATAAAAACATTAGCACCGCATATACAAAAGCAGCTAATAATGCTGATAATCTATACCTACCATCCTAAGTAGATTCTTAGAAATAAATGTTGCAGCAAAAACTAGATTACATGAATGACATCTAGTGGACACGTCTTTTCATAACAATCAACATTTTCCAACCAAAACCATCACAAGCTTCACATAATAAAAGCAATCACATGAGGATTTATGTTTGAGAGCTTATTATTCATTTTTGCCTTCATAAAGTTAAAATTATCCTTTGGACATGCTTTAATCTCTCCTGAGTCTTAAGACTCAATACTGTTCCACAAATCACCAAGCTACTCAAATTCTTAAGGAAATATAGTCTTTAAAAGTTTCTAGGATGGTACATACTCTGGCAAAGCCCTTACCCATTTCAGTTATTTAAAGTAATTCCTTTGTGCATCATTCACCAATACTGGCCAGGAAAGACTGATTCGTTGTGCTTGCATGTAACCTTATACACCAGACCACAGTGTTTCTAGCTACAACAGCAACACAAACATTCATTAATATATTCAGGATGATTATGGCAAGAATCACTGGGATGCTGCATATACAAGTCTGAGTTCCCTTTCTTTCAGACTGTTCAAACGTATTTCTGCTTTGAGAACCTGCACTGTTTTACAGTGATTGTGAAAAGTACTTTTAGGACAGCAAAAATAAAGTTTATTCCTCTACTCTGCATCCAACAAGTAAATTAAGTATATTCTCTATGTACCCTTAGATCTTACTCATTCTTTCCAGACCAGCAACAAAATGAAGATAAATCCACAGATCAAGGCCCTGCTATGTTTTTCGTCTTAAGGGTTACAATTTAGCATGGATGTTCCTACCTGTAATGTTCAGCAACCCTGCAACATGTTTGGGGGCTAAGCATGCTTCTGTAATACAGGCTAAATCTATCACCCCACTGACTGAAGAACATGGAGAAAACAATGAACAGTACAGGTAAGAGACAAGACTCCTGAGTTATTGTCCCAGAGGAGATAAAAAATGAGATAGTATTAACTACCAGCTATTGTTCCTTAACAACAACTATATTACATAAAACTATTCTACAAATTCAAAGTTATTCATTTAAATATATATATATATATACAAACACCTTGCAGGCACTGATTAAAACAGAAAGCCACAGAATTATTTCCTTCAAGAAAAATATATTTCACATTTTAATTTAAAAACGCATTTCTATGTGAAGATGAAGAAGCTGTGCTACACCAACACAAGGTCAGTGTTTCTGAAGTGCCATTTTTGACAGGATGGGATATGTATGAACAAAACTGTAAGTAAACGTCACGTCATACACTGACCATGTCTGAAACTGCCCAAAGCAAACCCACTAATTTCCAGACAGCAGCTCTGCCCAAGAGAGGTTTGACAACTCACTGAAAGACAATCTCAAGAAGGATAACTATATAATGTTATCAGTTTTGAATAACTGGGATTCGTTCTTCATAAGTGGGAACTTCTTTACATATAATTCCACAGATGATTACTATACCTTTCATTGACTAAAATGGTAAGAAAACAAATTCTATTCTAGAACTTCCTAACAAACAGAGGGCTGTTATCATCACAGTGAAACTAAAACATACGCATATTCAGTTTAGCTTTCTTATTTTATAAAATCTACAATGACAAAGGATTCTCTAGCTTCTTCCTTCCTATTTTTATCTTACTGGGGGAGAAAGCCGTTCCAAAAATACATGTATACATATGAGTCAAGACATCTGTTGAGGATAGCCAAACTGTTCTTTGGAAACTGACTCCACATGGTGGAGAAGGCACACTTCCCTGCTTGAGAGCACAAAGTTTCTATTCAGAAAAATCTGTGAATACATTTAATTTTCATGACAAATGGGCAATGCTTTCAGTAGTGACATTTCATTACTCATCACAACAATATAGGATAAGGGGCCCCCAAGGCAGGTTAAAAAGTCCAGACAAGTACTAAGTAGATGAGGTTCAGCCAGTAAGAAGGGTCATCTTGCATTTCCTGAACCTAGAACTCCCCCCAGAAATCTGCCTTTCATTTCTTTCCTCTGGGAATGTTCCACTTTATCAAGCCACTCCAAACAAGAAAGATTTTCTTTCATTAAATAAGTTCTAAACTGATTTTAAGAGGGGAGTTTCACACATAAAACAAAACCTTAAAAATAATAGTCGAATTTAATTCCAAGGCATATTAATTGCAGAAGTATTCAAATTAAAACAAATCAATTGCAGAAAAGAAAGTGACTATAGATCTTGTGTGGAACAAGCAGTGTGACATTTCTGAATAAAACTGTATTTATTTTTAGGGTAGGTGGATATTTATAGGAGCTTGGTCTCATAGTTTTCAAAGCAACTTTTATCATTATGGCCCAAGAGCAGATAGTCCTGTGCTGTTACTTAAAAGTTTGCATGTAAAAGTAATGTCCAGTTGTCCAGGTGGCTGATGAAAGGGTGATAAGCCACCTGTAAACATACTATTATGAAAGATTCTATGAGAACTTATCCCCAGTGTTCCAACTGGAAGATGAATAAGTGAGCATACAGATTTCAGCCACCTTACAGGTAAGACAGTTCACTGGTGAAACCATAAGAATGAGGAATGAGCTTATCACTCCAAATCAAAGACAGTAACACAACTTTACTTCGCAGCACATTTATGTAAACCGGATACTTTTAAGTTCCTGATTTCCTTCAGATAATCATGGTGCAGCTGTAGCTAAACAACCTGTCTCATTATAGAAACTTGTTTAAAAAATGCACTAATTACATTTAAGATACAGACCAGAACTCAAGGTTTGTGTTTTAACATTTGAAGTTAAGCAAATTGGGATCTCGTTACACTCAAGATACTGTTCCTCTTAGGAGGATCAAAGTGGTGGCCTATTGAAGTAAAATATGCTCAAAGCAGATGGTTTCTTATGAAGGGTTCAGCACTTTAAAATGTAGTTTCTTTTGTAAATTAGAATCCAGTTTTCTTCACCTTTGTGGCACACTGCAAAGTTTGTTTCTATTGAAAACCTTTGCAAACTGATTGGCAAGCTTCCATACAGACATCTTTGTGCATACCTTGAAAGACATCATGCACTGAAAAGAAGTTCAAATTCTTTCTTGTGAGTTCTGGTGACGAGCAAGCAGAACTGAAAACTTCAACATTTCTCATGGTTAAAGGAGAACAGTATCAGAAAGTGAGAAAAATATTTTAAAGATTATAAAAATCCTTCTGCACCAAACTCCACTTCTCTTTGATTAAGGGCTCATTACTTGGGCCAGATTTTCAAAGGAGCCACACATCCTGGTTATTTCAGGAAAGAGAAAACCTAGCAGAAAAACCTATTTTTAAATACAAAAAGAAAGGTCAGTCAAGGGTTAAAACATTCCAGGAACAAATTATGCTTCTAGTGTAACAGTTAAGGAGTAATGATGGAAATGGTAAAATTAAAAATCTAAATACACAAACCTAAACTTGGCCTTGTGAACAGGAAAGAAAATGAAGCCATTTGCAAAGATATTGTCAAAATTATGAAATTGAAACTCCATGGAAAAAAAATTACAATAGCATTCAGCATACACTGTTCACTGTTTTAAACAAAACGCTTACCATAACAATTAAAAGAACAATTAAGTACTAATCGCATATATTTTAAAATTTTTCCTATGTGTAATTTTCAGATTTTGGTTGGTATTCTAACACAATGCTGATAAGATCTCTGTCACAGAAAGATATCACAGATATTGCCTTTTTAATGTCTACAAAAGTATATTCCATGATAACCCATACCTCCACAATTTATCACTGTTTGACACTTTTTCAGCAGGATTTCAGGCTCTGCATCACTTCAAAGTTCTAATTCACTACCAGCGTGTGAGTAGAAATTACAGCAAATGATAATAAAATAAGGTTGAGACCATAGGAAGAAGGGAAAAACATTTTGCTACCACATACTAGTTCCGAGTTGTATACAAGTTCAATTTGAAATGTAATTTTTATTATTTGAATAAGTTATCATTCACTTGGCCAAGATACCTTGAAACAAACATTCATAAAAACTAGCATCATGACAGTCACGTGTTACTTCAAGTAAGCAAAAGACAATATACTGAATAACTATGATGGGGTATAACTGTCAATTTTCAGAGACCTGTCCTAAAACTATATTGCAAATGAGCTATGGAAGCAACTACAAAGGCAATATAACCACGACAGTGAAGGTTAATTCAAGTTTCTGAAGTTCAACTTTCTCACTTCACTTTGATAGTTAAATAAGAAACTTTAGAAAGCACAATACATTCAAAGTCACCATCAAAATTATTGCCTGCTTGCTGATAGAAAGTTAACAGACAAGAAACAAAACATGGCAAAAGGCACTAAAAGGATCCAAGTTTCATTTATTCAACCAGATGCAGTACAGCAAAACCAAAATGTTTTGTTTAGTCAGGTTTTTGGTTTTGCTTATACAAACTTCAGACACTTCAGGTCTGTTTTGTACTTTCAACATACCGAAGTTCAAAAAGGGTTACACCAAAAGGTCACATTACAGAAACATAGCACAACTTCCATAGTGGATGCCTGGTAAGTCTGTGTCATGTTGCAATACACAGCATGCAGAGCTAGTCC
Organism: Coturnix japonica; assembly: GCF_054131305.1. Taxonomy (NCBI): domain Eukaryota; kingdom Metazoa; phylum Chordata; class Aves; order Galliformes; family Phasianidae; genus Coturnix; species Coturnix japonica. The sequence goes on from NC_140664.1 coordinate 61,493,394, forward strand.
TACAAAATATGGACATCCTGCTGTGCTGACCAGAGCAACAGTAGTACATCCAAGATAAACACCGCAGGATCAAAATCAGCCTAGCAGAAACAGCCACATCATCTTCCCATAACTCTCAGAGGCAATATGCAGTCTACTCTAACTGGTCCAAAAATTGATAGTCAACTAAGCAATAGCATGTGCTAAAAAGAAAAAAAAAAAAAAACACAAAACAAACATACTTGTCTCCTGGTTCAAGTAGGCAAAGTTCTTACAAAAAGAACTGATTTGCATTTTATACCTGAGAAGGCCTGTCTGTGATGTTTACCACAGAGTTCCTCATTTCCTAACAAGAAAGACATTGAGTGGTGTTAAGATGCCAGTTGTCCCAGACAACTGCTGAGAAATATCCCTATCAAGATTTAAAGGACTCCAGCCAGAAATGAAAAATTCCAGACTCTACCAAGCTGGACACAAACATCAGTTTTGATAACAAATGCCAAAAATTATGAAAAAAAGAATATGCTGATTAAGTATATAAACCCAGATCTCCCTAAGCTAGTACAACCTTCATCAAGATAACAAAATGATTAGCTAGAAAATAACAAAATTCTTTGTTTGTTCTTGAAGAGTTTCCCATACTAGCCAGAAGATAAAGCCTGCAACAAATTTTTTTTCCTCTGCTTGTATATATCATGAAGGTCATGTTATTTTACGGAATTTCAACCTTTCATTAGATGTAGCAGGCTATGAGTTCCATTGCAGAGATCAGAAGTCTGGTTAATTCTTTTTCTAACTCATTGTATTGGTGAGCACTAGTGAGTTGCAGGAAACTCAGTGGAAAATGTCTAATATGCAAGAACACCCAGACTTTCATAGCCACTTAAGATTGTTGTTGGAAACTCAAATGGTAAAAAATAAGTTACAGAGACAAAAAAAATCAGTTTGTGACTGGCATGGAATTCAGATCATCCTAAGAACAACAACAAAAAAAAAAACCTGCTTTCTCTGTCAGATGAAAAAAAAAAAATCTAGGCATCATGCTAGCTTTAAAGTCATCCAATTTCATTAAACCCTTTTGATCTTTTTCAGTGTTCTGTTACAAATCTATTGCTGATGAAGAAATATGCAAAATGTTGAAACTACAATGAACAACAGAACCTTGTCCTACCTAGACTCAGATACATTACAGAATACAGAAGGTCATGGGAAAAGTCAGTCAGTTCTCAACCACATAATATATAAAATCATGAATTTCAAAACAGAATAAACCTAATGCTTTCTGTTTACCTGATATGGAACAATACTCCCATGAGCTGTACCCCAGCGTTTAGCTTCAATTTTGCAATTAAGGTAATTAGCTGCTACATGAGTAAGACATGCAACCTGGAAATTGAAAAAAAAAAAAAAAAAGTATTAAAAAAAACTCAAAGTTCATGGGCAACTTCTTTGAGATGTGTGTATTTAAACTCTAAACTGTATTTTACATAAGGTAAAATATTTTATGTCAAGAAAGCATCTTTTACGTATTGCATATTAGGAGTAGCTTGAAAAAGGTATGAAAGTGATTAAGTAAAACTCATACGGTAGAGAAAATTAGTCTTCCTTAACACTAGTAATGCCATGCAAATCCAGCATTAAACTGCCTTTAGAAATAAGGCAGTGTTACGCTAAACATTTTCCAGAATAGTTAACAGATGCAAAGCATCTTGCCCAAATTCTGAAAGGAAAAGGAAGCACAATGAATTTGTGAGCTAGAACTCCCATTTTCTGAAACCCAGTCCCATGCTTAAACCACAAAGACACATTCTCAGTCACAAGATCTTTATTTTCCCATGTTCTCCTTCTACATGTGCAAGCTACAGAAAATATTTCAGAATTCATCAACTCCCACACATTCTGCAAGATTAAGAGGTAGGCCTGAGTACTGCATGAAAATCAGTAGTTCTGCTAATGTCACTGTCAGATTCTTCATCACTGTTTCTTTGGGAGACCAGTATGGGACTGTATCTGAAGCCAAGTAACACATAAAAGTATTAAAATTAGCATGAAAGGTTCTCACTAATTCATCAGACAATGCATTTGTTTTACACTTGAATACTTATTAAAGTTAGTAAAATTCCTCACTTTCATGGTAGGCTATATGACTTGTGTTTTTTTAAAACCAAAATGATTATTTTCTAATCCTTTCTAGGAGACATATCTGAAATTTGATACGAAAAGTGTTTACATCGTTCTGTCACTATTAATTTACATCAAAAAAACAGAGCAATAAATTCAAAAATCCACCAGTATTATGTGCACCATATCAGAATTTCTTTAAAAAAATTATTTTCTCTTCTTTCACATGCTCTGAAAAGGCAACATGAGTGCATCAGTTCCATATTTAAAGCAAATATATAATAGTAAATCAAGTTTATGTTGATGTAGACAAGCTGAAAACCTAGGAAAACATACATCAAATGATAATTTAACTGTTGCTGAAACAGTACTAACTACAAATACAACACACTACTCCTGAGAACTGTTGGAAAACACTTTGTAGCTGGGTTTCATCTGCAGCTTATTATATCGGTGTCCTTTCCTTCAGCTAAAATGTTAAACAATGTCTACTCTGGTCCTCAGCAGCAGAAAATCTCAGCAGTAAAGGAAATGGATGTAGAAGGGACTTCTCATTTGCAGCTTTCCTCAGTAACACGGTAAGAAACACTATTGTTACAGTTAGAAGAGTCACAAAAGCATATAGCTTTTCCCACTTTTGGATGGAAATGCTAGATTAATCTGAATTGTGAGAAGGACATAGTGAATTAAAATTGAGCAAAACAGAAATCCTACATCAATATTGGATTCAGTCTAGATGTCATTCCACTTATTTGCTGTAGAAACAATCAGCAAACAAGATGTTCCGCAAGAAAAGTTTATAATTTTTCTTCAGTAAATCATGAAGGAAAAAGACTACAAGTTCCTTTTGAATTTCTTCTGAGTTGCATACCTTGTTTACAGTCAAATTACTGAGCCAAAAGGAAGTATTATTTTTATCATCACCATTATTATACAAATAAACTTTTATTGACCACATCAAAGTAAGTATTTCAGTACTTTGTGTTTTATGCATACACATACTTAGTTGAGTAAACTTCGTGGCATTTTGCCCCGTTATTAATAACTGTCTAATGAATTTAACAGACTTAGAACACTTGCTGCTATTCCTACTGTCTCATGAAACTGTTACAGCAGTCCCAGGACCTCTTCACTTTCCTTTTCTTTCTTTTCCTGGCTCATCTCACTCTCCTTGATCTCATCAAAGCTTTACTCTCACTGACATAACACTATCTACAAGATCTTCTGGCATATGCTTTATGTCCTTAACAAGAAATGCAGAACTTATCCATCTATGTCTTACAGCTAAGCAAACTTCTAAGTAAAAGCATTAAAAATGACACTTCAAAAAACATTTCTACAGATATTATATCCCCTAGAAAAATATTGTTAACAAAACCAGTATTTTTCCAAATTCCCTTGTATTTCAAGGCTCAGGAAAGATCTCATAGCTTAGAGACACTTTCTGCACAGAACAGCTACAACTTCTCAAACTGAAGACTGATCTGTATTACCTGCTCAGTTATAGATTTTTAAATATAGGTTTAAAACTGTTTTCTCAAAACACCTGTAATATGAGATAAAAGTAACCTTTGAGTGGTAACATATATATCATATATATCAAAGCATACCTAATATAATAAGACAGACATTTGCTTGCAGAGGTAGATTACATACATAAATATGTATAATCATATATATACAGATAAGCATTTCTCTATTTCTCATCAGTAAAAGCAATACACTTTAAGATTCCTTTCTGCTATTAATGTTGACAGCCAAATCACACATTTGCTATATACTTCAATAAACTAGAACAAAAAGAGACCTGTATTAACGTCTGAAAAGTTATGCTCAGACTATGGCGGAATCAGACAGATGGGAAGCAAGATACTGAGAGCCACAAGGTGAAGACAAAAGAGACAGAATTTCAAAAGATTTATTTTCCAGGATAGCACATCAGTCAATTTATTACAATGAGTGCACCAAGTAAATCCATCACTTATGTGCAAGCTCAACAAGTACACATGAAAAACAAAAAAACACACAGGTAACCGGAAAGAGGAGAAAAAAACATTTTAATTAGATTTCCTATTCTCTTCACTCTCCAACTTCATGTCTATTTCATTGCTATGTACCTTAATAAGATGGTGATTCCTATTCAAGTTGATGCATTTTTTCTCATTTGTTATTTGCTTTTTCTTAGAGAGGACATGTAGGTTTTCAGTAACTTTGAGAGACAGGTGTTCTATGGCAGTAAAGACCATTATTCTACAATATACTATAAAAGTAGCAACCCAAGTATTAAAGCTCTGTAAGAAAAAATCATCCTGGAAACTTTCAGTGCCTTCTATTGTTGAAAGGCCAATCATCTTCCACAGAAAAGGCCTCAACATTGCCAAGAGCTGTCAGTGAGCATTACCTTATAGTAGGGCAGATAAGGGACCTGAAGTTTAGAGCTCATCAGGAACGTAAAGACAACGTAAGTGCACCATACATCCATAGTTCAGGATGTATGGTGTCCTGCTTTGTAAGTCCTGCTTACAAATTCTTAAAGCCACTGTCAACAAAGAGGAAGGTTTATAAATTCATCAGTAATATCCCTATATCTGTGCAAAGAAACAGATCTGACCTTACTCTGAATTCCAATTTCTAACTGTCCCATATTATTTTCCCCCTCCTTCCATAGCCTGTAGTGCTGCAGTTGCTTTCAACTTGTGTTTTGCAGAGCAGCAAATTCCATGAATGACTTTGAAGAGGTCTGTGAAAGGAACCTTAAAATGCAAGACTATGATTACCTAAGGTTTGCTGTTAAAGAGTCTCCACCCTTAAAAAAAGTCTGTGGTCACATTTATGGGTGAAAAAAAAAAAATTCTTTCTACTTGTGCTGATTCTTTGAATGTGAACATCCATTAACTGACTGCAAGTTCCTCCTCCACAAATGAAACTCATGACACTGAAGTACCAACACATGGAATAATCCCAACCACAAACAACTGTATAAAGAAGTAATCGAATCCTTATTGACCACTGGCTACAAATTCCTCACAGCAGGATCTATTTTAGAGTACTCCACTCAGACACTTATGAGGGTACCCAAATCTGTGCCAGTAATCACATGCAGCTTATGAGGCTCACTGATTAAAGATGACCATTTGATAGAAGAGTCCTTTCAGAAACAACTGCATGCAGTAAACCGCATTCACAGAAATTTATTAAGCATTAGGAGATGCTTTAAAAACTACTAACAATAAAAATATAATAAAAACACAAGCAATTAAAAACAAAAACAAACAACAACAACAACAAAAAGGCAAAGCATTTGAAAACCCTACCTTAGACATGAATTCTCAGCAGGTAAGAAAATAGATCAAAACAAGCTGAAGTTCACACAGCAGCACACTGAAACACTTCAGCACAAAAATGTCTAAAAATTAGATTTGCTTTATTAAAAACCTTTCAACTAGGTAAATACAGAGATATGGAAGCATCTTCACAGAAACAAGATGCTTAGCAGAGAACTGAGTTCAGCAAAATGTATCAACAGGAAAAGGAAACAGTCTATGAATGATTTTTTTAACTAACTATTTAGAGGTAGAGAAGACCACAATGAACATTTTTGTGCTTTTCACAGCTATAGCATCCAGCTATAATACAATCTATAATATAATCTCTTGATTACAATACAATTAGTATTAACAACAGCAAAGACTTAATGTAGCTAATAGATACAGGACTTGCAATTTCAAAAACAATTATTGCTCAGCACACTTTCAAGCAAAAGTAAATGGCAAAGAAATTCCTATCTCCCTGGTCCCCACTGCAAATATATAATACCACTTAATAGAATTTTAGGTGAAGCATCAGAAATAAAAATCTTGAACATATACTCTAATAGCACTGACATGAATGAGGAAAAAAATACTTTTTTAAAGTTGAAGAATTGAGTATGTTTACAAAAGAAAAATCAATTTTCTTAATTGAGGCCACATAGTAATTATCTTTTCCTGAAAAAGTAAATAAAATTACCATTTATAAGGCACTGGAAGAACTCACAAGACACTGCGACAGGTTACCTAGTGTTTATGCCTAGTTTATGCCCCATCCCTGGAGACTTTCAAGGTGAGGATGGATAAGGCCCTGGGCAACCTGATCTAGCTGCAGTGCCCCTGTTCACTGCAGGGGAACTGGACTTAGATGGTCTTCAGAGGTCCCTTCCAACTCTTATGATTCTATAATTAGCTCGGCTTATTTCAGCTTCATAATAACATACTAGCAGTTCTAATGAATCAGTAAGAAAAAAAAAATCAATTAAAGAGATCAATAAGTGACTTTCAATCATTTGTTTGATAGGGGAAGTAGTATATGACCTGATTCACTTAAATAGTAGATATTTAAAATTTACAGCTAACTTCTAAGCAAATAGGGAGACCAAATATTCCACCGAATCTCCTAGAGTCCCTGCTGGCCATTATGAACCTCACATGTTCTGGGCATTGTACATGCTGCCATCCTGGGTTCCTTTCAAAAGACAGTTCCTTAAAACAAGGGTGATTCATCCACTGAATTTCAAGTTACCACTCCAAAAAATAAAGACATTAAGTTTCTCAGGAATAAGAAAAAACCAAGATCATCAACGTATTTTCCCATAACTACTTACTGGAAACAGATGAATCACTTTAACAGGAACTTTTAAAACAAATCAATTTTTGGCAATACTGTGACAGAAAAAAAATCAGCCAAAACAGTTAAAACTTTGACAAAGTTGTTAGCAACTGAAACCAGACTCTGATAACAGATATCACAGACAAACTTAACAATAACTGACACTTCTAAAACCATTGTCTCATTTCTTCACCTCCTGTGATGGAAGAATACAATAAATGCATTATGCTCTACATTTTTATACTGCTATGCTAAGGCCATGAAAAATGTAACACACAGAAGGTTTCTTTTGATACATTTTACACAAACTTTTTAAGTACTGCAATACACTGTTATATTATTTTTTAATTGTAGCACTTCCCACTAAGAACCTACAAATTTAACATGAATTATAACTTAAAATAGTTAAGGCTTAATTCTATGGTGCCTGGCTGTATTTCATTTTCTGTTTAGAAAATAGCACAAACCAAATTCTTAGTCTGGCTTCTACCCATGCAAAGAACTTTGCTTATATACAAACCTGTGAGAACAGGCAAAAAAGATAACGTTAGTAATGTTTCCTATTATTTGCAACAGGGTATTACCTAGAAGCTCCAATTTGGACTCCACATGCACTTTGTGAAGGATTCTACTATTTTATTGAGTCAGTGAGAAAGAGTTTTCCATGCAAAGCTGCCAACACCCAAAAGGAAATGTACTAAAACACTTCTCCTTTTTGATCTCATGATTAGAAACAGTGCCATGTACATGTACGCATACATCTAACTAGCACCTATAGTGCAATGCTAGTGCATCCATATTACACTATACATATATAGCGCTCATCTTCACCTCATCAACATTAACACTTCTACAAATAAATAAATAAATAAATAAAAGCATGACTTCTGAGGGCCATTATTACCTACTCTGTGGATTATCACCTTTCCACAAAAATAGCAGTAAATTCAATTGCTTTAGATTTTCAAATTTCTCATTTGGTACGTGGAAATGAGCCATCCGCACTTGGCTGGGTGAGAAATGTGCAAATACTCCACACTATTACTACCACAGTCAAATCTCTACAGGTTGTATGAGCCTCCATTGCTATTCAACCTTTTGGCATGCATAGCTGCACAAAGTGAAGAAAAAATGTCTGAGGCCATATAAAATATTTATTGTATGCAAAAATATTACACTAACTATACTTTAACAAATGTTAGTAAGCAACAAAACCTTTTTTTTTTTTTTAAATAAATGATTATTAAAACATTTTAAAAGGTTGGCAACAAAAACAAAAGTAGGAGGCTGGACATGAACAGAACATTGACAAAAACAAGGTTTTCAGGGCATCCAAATTTTACTGAGAGTTTCTTAAACAACAGTATCTAAAGGCACTCACAGAAATATCAGTATTTTCTAAAAATAAATATTCTTTTAAATACTAAATCAGTTAAATATTGTAGCAACAGTAGAAAATACTAGGAAATATGAAATTATCAATAATGGAATATGAAGACAGTGGAGATCCAAACAACTCACCATCCTGATTTGTTCAAGAAACACACCATTCTGTCATGCAACTTCCCTTTGCCTATTCATAACTTTTAATCCTTTAATACAAAATAGCCATTTTGTTGTAAAGATTAAAAAGATAAAGGAGAAAACATACAGTTAGAACTCCCACACACAGAACCTACATCCAGTAGACTGTTTGCTCTGAATGAAGTTTTAGAATTTAGGTTGGAAACAAGGAAAAAGCCTTTCAGAGTGAGGGTGCTGAGGCACTGAAACAGGTTGCCCAGAGATGTGGCAACCATACGTGGAGACTTTCTAGGCGAGGCTGGATCAAATCCTGGACAACCTGAGCTAGCTGTCTGTGTAGCTGTTCACTGCAGGGGAGTTGGAAAAGATGATCATTAGGGTCTCTTTCAACTTTCTAATAATTCTTTTATTCTCTGAAGTTCATCGGCTTTTATGACAAGCAGACATTATCAAAAAAGCAAGGTATTTTATGAAAAACTTTACTTTCTACTGGACTTGAACAGGCTGTAATAACACAGAGCAATACTAGTATTAGTTGTAACACTACAAGGTCTTTGGACACTGTCCATTAATTGCTTATGTGCATGACTGCAAGGATGATACAAGAAGCAAACTTGTGGAACAGAATGAAATAGCACATATTTTAATGCACGTGATATATGTTGTAAAGTTACAATAATTAACAAATTAATTTGTTCCTGTTGTTTTTAAGCACGGTAATATTGCCTACAACCCAAATGGGGTTAACCTATACAGTTGTTAAGCCACAAACAAGTTAAAAAGAAACACTGTCCAAAGTTGTATTCAAATCAAGAAATAACTGAGTTAGCATTCTCAGTGCATCTGGAGTAAAAATATGGCAAGTCTGCATAACATTTTATGCAGAAATAGAAATAATTAGAAAATAATTAGTACAAAAAATTAAGTATGCTTGAGTATTTTCATATAATTTTCATCATAGAAACCTAGTACTACAAATATTCATTCCAAAGAAGGCAATGCATTTTTACAAATAGCTGAACTCTGCCTTTTAGGCCGGGATGCATGTCATGCAGTACAGAATAGCCCTCAGACTAATTTGTGCACTTGTTCTGCTCCATCACGGTGGCAGTTCTTCTCTGTCATCTGCCCAGCTCAGCCCCAGGCACGCTCCTATCATTCAGCAGCAACAAAAATATCAGCACACTACTAACAATGTTTTGGCTGAAATCAAGATATTTTGTGGTTTATTTATGAGCTAGAAATGATAAACTATAGAATGATAGAAACATGGAGAAATATGGTCATGGAAGACAAAATCTCCACAGACCAAAAAGTAATCATTAGTCCAAATCTGTATCATCCTCCTCTATTTCACTTCATAAAAAATAATAATAATAATGCCAATCAGAGCTATTTGAGATAGTCACATAAAGCACTGCTCAAACCTTAGTTTTAGTTACCATTCCATCAATGTACACAATGACAGGATAGTGAAGGCTTATTAGAATTCCAGAGGCAAACCAAAATCACTAATTTTACTTAGTTACAATTTTTTATGACATAAAATTGAAAGCTGTTCCATCAAACTACAGCTCTTCACCTTGAAACAATCTTGAAAGGCCCTATCCAAATCTGACCAATGTAGAGAGCAACTTCTAAAAACTTCATTGAGTTCAGAGAGAGGTGAGCTTTAAGGATATCAATTATGGAAGGTTTACAGTGAAAGGGATCTTAAAGATCCTCAAGCTCCAACCCCACAGGAGGGATACCTCCTGCCCAGGGCTCCATTCAACCCAGCCTTGAAGGCTTCCACGGTTGCACTTCCGCAGCTTTTCTAGGCAGTAGAAAAAGGTATCTTAGCCTGTGCCAGTACCTCACCACCCTCATGCTGACGAATTTCCTCCTGACATCTTATCTAAATCTATCTTCCTTCAGTTTAAATTCATTACACCCATCCTGTCACTGCATGTCCTTGTAAAAAGCCCCTCCTCATCTTACCTGTAGGCCCCTTGTTGTGGTTTAACCTGGCAGGTGGCCCAGCACCACACAGTTGTTTGTTCACTCCACCCACTCCTATTAGGATGGGTGGACAAAAAAAAAAATTTAAAAATTCAGAAAAAAAAAAAAAAAAAAAGAAGATATATCAGTCATACATTTTGAAACATCCAGGATATCCTTTTTCTCCTAATACTTAGCATGATCCTGAAACATGATCTGTTGGTAATTAAGTACAATAAACATCTTGATACCATTTCCAAAGTCACATCCATATTCAAAGGTCATCTCATTAAAAGAAATACCTTCCTTTGTCTTCAAATTCTCTCCCTTTCCCACTGCAGACAGTTGTTTTTATTTTTTTTCTGTGTACTAAAAGGGCTTATTTTTTCTATGTACTTCCTAGTCCCAATTGACAACACAGGAAAATGAAGCAGCAACATATCCAAGCTTCGTTTTGTTAGTACAGGAAATAATAGTAGCAAAGACAAAAACATGAAGACTTCACTGTCAAGCAGCAAACAAAGAAATTTCCCTTGCAATCTGGCTACAAATTCTGTGCAAAGCCATCAACTCCAAAAACCAATTGGACAATACCATTCCAACAGCTAACATCAAAACACATTCCAAAGAGACCAATATGAAATAGAGTTACTGTCATGTTACTATGGTCCCCAGGACGACTTCAGTAACATTCTGGCTACCTAAAACCCTGATGGATAATATCTGCTCTGTATTAAGCTGAGATCCTCAATTGAAATTTTTGAGACTAGCCAAGAAAAGTGCCTGATGGCATATATATATACCATATATGCCATATATATATGTGTGTGTGTGTGTGTGTGTGTGTGTGTGTGTATGTGTGTGTGTGTGTATATTATATACATATATATATAATGTATATATACACACATATATGTATACATATATATACGCATATACGTGTGTATATATATATATATAATGTGTGTATATGTGTGTGTGTGTGTGTATATATATAATGTGTGTATATATATATGTATATATAAAAATAGTGCCTGATGCAACATACAATTTAAAGAACTACTCATGTTAATTCAGACTCGGTTATGTTTCCATATCAGAGCTGTGTAGTGAAAAAGACTGCCTCCGTACAAAGCGCATCCACTTTTCTTACATGATAGAACACTATGTTTTGCAAGATGACACTCCATAAGCTTGTAAAAAAGAACTCTTTGTCTAAAACATTGTCAAGACGAGTGTGTAAGAGTCGTGTTAACGGCTCCTGAAATCACCAGAAACAATGACCTCCCTCCAGAATAGCAGACTTAATTTATTGTAACAGCAGCAGGACCAGCGCAATGAGAAGATATAACAAAAAGAAGAACGCTCACCCATCCCCAAAGATCTAGGCTCACAGAAAAACTCCACAAAGGAGGAAACTCCAGCAGGGGATCCTTCCTTAGTGTCAGTCAGCCCTTAAATGAGGTTCAAGAGAGGTGGAGCCAGACTCCATCCCCATACAATCACAAAGGGGAATTGCTTCCACCCACACTCCCAAGGCTTACAGGTTCTCTTCTTCCAGGTGCTCAATTAGTGGTTCAGGCCGTGTCTTAACAGTTCCTATACATTTATGTATTTGGAAAACTTATAACTTGCCAGGTAGAAAAGCACTATGTTACTGCAAGGGTACTCAAACAGCATTTTAGTTCCACAACCGCTATTTCTCATACAGCTTACTGCTGAAGGATCCTGGGATGCCATATGTGACCTCCAGGCAGCATGTAATCAGTATCAGTTTCAAATATAACTAACAGTTTGTAAAAGATGTATCATGAAAACTTTTAATGGAGACTACTCAAAGAACTTGAAATAAATATGCTTTAAACAAATGCATTTTGGGAAAAAGTGATCCAGAAACACAAAAACTATTAGATTCTAAACCTTAGCGTTTTCTGAATTAAACTGTCAAACTAAAGCCAGAGATACAATGTAGAAAATTACTTATGCCAATTTTCTAGGGTCACTTTAAAATCTGAAGATGAAGTTTCCTGTAACAAACTCAAATTAAAATGTAATAATCAGAAGTGCAGAAATGTCTGATGAACAATTATATAATACAAACAATATTAATTGTATTATCCTGTTTGTAGAATTTGCAAAACAACACACTCCAAAATTGTAGAAATGTTTAATGTAAAACACTTCTTGTGTACTTTCAGTCTAAGAGAAATCGACTTATTACAGTATTTGTTGGAGCCTGGTTGCAATTAAATACAGGAAGGATATTAAAACTTCCAAGAGATTTCTTTCTTTTTTTTTTTTAAGCCACAACAGAAGAAAAGGCACAATTGCATAATTGGAACCAAATCCAAAACCCACTTCCTCTTTATTTACTAGCATCATCTAAAGGACACTATTTAAATGCTGACGCTGAAAGGTCTGGAGCTGACAACTGTAAATCATCTGAAAGTCAAGAAATTCAAAGGAATTGTATGACATGGGTTAAAAGTTTATAGATGATAGATACAGAAAGTCAGTGCTTACTGCAAAACCACATCCTAGTGGTCACTGAATCTCCTCAGTAGAATTCTAGTATTCTGTATTGTTGTACAGAAAGAAATTTTCTTTCATAGTCACAAACTGGCAGAGAGCAATTGGACAAAACTGTTTGATATGTAACATTTGAAATAAATATTTTCTTATGATATTTGAAAAACAACATTTTTAACAGAAGGGGATTTCATTTGTTGGATACTTTTTCTGTACAAACCCAACAAATAATGAACAAACTTGCCACTCACAGGGAAAATTCTTTAAAAAGTGTAACTGATAGCTGCATTTACTTCACTGCCCTTTGTCATTAGCATATCTGTGCAGGCAATTAACATCAAAAGCAACACCGTACTTTTCTATAAGGCATGCAGAAAAGTGATAGCGCAGACACAGATGGCCACGGGCATACTTTATATTCCTATAAAATAATCCAATTGTTGTTCGCGATCTCCATCTATTTAAGAACTTTAACTCCTGGGAGTTATTTTTTCTTTTTCTTTCTTTTCCTTTTTTCCCCTCCCCTCCCTTCAATCCCCGCTAGTTGAGGTTGCTCATAGCACCATCCATCCTGGCATTTAATACTTCCAGAGATGGGGCATCCACAACTTCTCTGGGCAGCCTGCTCCAGTGCCTCACCACCAGTAAATAATTTCTTACTCGTACATAATCTAAATACACCCACTTTTAGTTTAATACCCCCTTGTCCTATCACTCACCTCCCTAATAGTCTCCTGCTTTCCCAGTAGGCTCCCTTTAAATAGTGGAAGGCAGCTATAGTGACTTGTAAAAGGCCTTAATTATGCTCAAGGAATATATTATACACTTATTATGTGTGGGAATATAAGAAAAGCTGTTCAGAGCAGCAGCTGTGGAGCAAGATAAACAGCATGAGAACCAAGGACACCTCTGCAAGGAGAAGAAGGGTCTCACAGCTCTGATTGGATATGTGCCTGCATGGACAGTTGAAAAGTGTTTTGTAGAATGCTTTGTTGACAAAACCTTTGTTGTAAAGGTGGTTGGGAAAGTTGTAAGGGCGGACGGGAAAGTTAGAAAATAACAACTTGTGAAGGTATATAAGGGATGTGAGAACTTGTAATAAATGATTTGGATCATTCACATCTGAGTCTGTGCCTCAAACGCTGCAATTATGTAGAGAGAGAGAGAGATATTATTTGTAGACAAGTATTTATAGATAGATAGATAGATAGATAGATAGATAGATAGATAGATATAGATATATATATATACAGATATATAGTCTTGTGTAAGAATTCCCAAGCATATTAGCTCAGTGCATGAAACACTGACAAAAGCAAAAAGTTTCATATAGGAGAGTCCCTGCTCTCCTAACTTAGCAAGAGGGCATTACAGCAGCACTTTTGCTTAACACATGGAAAAAAAATATTTTTTTTTTCTCACTAAAAATGACTATACTCCAGTGAAACTCACACTCCAGAAGCAGCATTTCTTTGGCAACACAATCAACAGCAACAAGAACAAACTAAAAATCTACAGTTTCAGGTTCCTTTTTTTGATGGTATCCATGAGAGACTCCAAAGGCTCACTCTTTTTAAAGACTCAACACATAAGGAAGACCTTGCCTTAGATAGCTTGGTATGTAAAACCATAATCTGTCTGAACAATCTGATTGTACCACAGTAATTGTCAAACTTTCCTCCTAAAACATTACCAACAGAAGCATTGAAAGCAATTTTTCTTACACTGATTACTTAGATTTTCTTCTACTGGTTCTTTTCACATCTTTGATGATACTGACCTTTCAGGATTTACAAGTAAACAATAGTGTTTTGTTTTTATTATTTATTTATTTATTTATTTAGGAAAAGTAAAAGAAGAAAACAAACCAGGGTAACTAGCAGACAAGATGTTCCCAAAGAGACCTGGCTGTCAACTACATTTTTCTTCAGCTACTTTAATGTGTTTTCAATGGGATTGATCACATTGATTTGTTTTCCACTCCAAAATCTCATCCAAAAATAATTTTCTCCAATTAAATAAATGTTCTCCTTAAAGTCTTAGGTGAACATCCTAAAGTAAATTTTGGACCAAGGTTGTAAGGTTATCTAAAACAAAATACATATTTTTCTGATAAACAATTTATACATGTAGTCTATTACAAAATATCAATGTATTTCAGTTAAGTTAATAACAACTATGGAACAAAATAATATGTACAAAGTGTAAATATAACTACCATCCCTTCACCATTTTGTACTTGTTCAGCTAAGCACATTAAAGCCTAAAATCACATATCATGTACACTTTGTTCACCAATCTCTGAGTGTTCATTCCCTTTCCTCTATAAGCCAATGAGTGGACCTAAAAGATAATTTTCTGAAATTACACTTTTTTTTTTTTTTTTTTTTGCATAGCTAAAGCTGCCTTAAACAAAAATAAAAGATTCTAAGGGCAACAGTGCTGACAAAACAGGACGAATTAGGAGCTGCACCATCACACAGCCTCAATTCTTTCTACTTTGAGCATTTGATAAAATGCCAAATAATAATACAGACGAGTTATTTATATATATATAAATTATAAGTTATTTATATATAGAGAGAGAGTCCATTAAAAAGCCAAAAATCAGCAGACCAAAGAATCATGACATAACAGATGTTCAAATGCAATTTTAAGTTCTCATCATTAGTGGCATATGATACAGATGTCATCATCAAAACATCGCTGTCTTTCCAATTTTGATGAGATTTCTATACAGCGTGTCTAGAGGAAATGCAGCATATTCACACTTATTTTATTCCCCAGTTTCCAGAGTCAGTAGGCAGACTTCTTATATTAGATTACTTTGATACTTCAGTGCTCCTTGATTACTTGACAACTTTGGTCAATTTTGTTTAAGTCATTCATCACTGTTAATTACATTGCCCATTGCCAAGTCCTCCCTTCCAATGGTGGTTTCAGCACTTATTCTTGTCTTTCTTCAACCACCTACTACAACTTCTTGCTCTCACTGCACCATCACAGCTTTGATTAAACTGTTTTTCAAGAACAAGGAGGTCTTCTCTACAAAATGAAAAACAAACATATTCCTGTAATAACTATAACCACATCATATAAATGGTCACTACCAGAATGGCATAATGAGGAAGCTGTCATTGACACATTATTTTCATTAGTATTGTCATAAGTTATACTTTTTAATTTATATTAATTTATATCAAAATAGTGGATTTAGAATAAAACATCTTAACAACTAAAAGCAGTTAGTTTATATTTTAAATTCCTACCTGGGATGACAAGAGATTACAGTCAATGTGCATTCCTTTCCCAGTCTTATACTTCTGAAGCAAGCCAGCCATAATTGCTCCACATGTATACAAGCCAGTAGCAAGATCTGTCATGGCTACTCCTACTCTAACTGGTTCACCACCCTAAAGAAAAGGAAGACAACACTCCAAATGAAATAAAAATAAACAGAAAACAAATAGAAAAGGAAAAGGAAGAAGAGGAAATAAGCAAAACATTACTTTGTTTTAGTATGTTCCACATAATTTTTATCATAAAAACTGTTTACACATTTATACAAGCAACAATAGATAAAAGCATCTTTGAGTGAACCAAAACATAGAAGCTACCCCTAAAAAAGAGGTATTCTTTCAGTATTTACACAATTCCATGCATAAAGGTGCTACAAAGCCTATAAACTGTAAATTACCTTTTATGCTACCTCTTGCTCTACTACAATCAATACTTCAACACACAAATGTTTAAAGGAGAGAGATAAAGTTAGAGACAACAAAACAGAAGCCAAACGTCTAAAGGATTTCCACAGCACATTACCCCAGATGTATGACTATTTGAAAGGCAGAATCATACTTATTCATTCCTCTCAGTCTTCTCAGTTTGAAGTACTTTCCAAAATTTTTAAAGTGTAATTAATTTTTGTTCTCAGTAGAGAAAATTATACTTTGAAGATATAAAAATCAGTTATTTTAAGACTGTTACATATGAATTTGTCTTCTTGATTCTAGCACTTTCTTCATCAAGTACTAACCTACCTAATATTTCAAGGCTAACAGTTCCTTTGCCTCAGTAAAATGATAACCTTTATCTATTAACACTAATTTCACAATTTCCTCTTACAGAACACTCCTATACTTAAGTTGTCAAACTACTAGCACTATATTACTATGTTATTTTTAACACTGGCTTTCTGCAAAAGTCTACACAATTTCCATTCTCCCTTAGTGTGCCTAGTAAGATAATTCAGCATCTATCATCCCCCCTCCTCACCTAAATCAACTTTTAAAGTCCCCCCGTGCATTTTTGTGACAGGATTCATTCTCTAACTAACATGAAATAGATTCATTTACATTTTCATGTATGTCCTGAGAAACAAGAGATACGAAGCTGCTTTATGTGAACAGTGAAACTTTAAACATCTAGATATACCTTGCTTTCTTTGTGAAACTTTCCACTGTAGATAGAGTTTGACAGCACACAGTACTGCTGTAGCTAATATTATACTAGCTTCCTGTGCAAAGTAAGGATCTATAAAATAGCTTTTCTTCAAATAAATCATTTTAAAATAAAGTATATCCTCACACACCCCTGAAGCAATGTTACCACCCTTCTGGTAGAAGAACAAAACTGTGCTGGTAAGAGAAAAATCATTGGGTTGAACCCCAGTTAGGGACAACACCTATATCAGCAATACAAAAAGTGATCCACTATAAAGGGAAACTGATTTGAAATGACGTGCACAGTAGAAGTATTAATAAAAGTCCAGTAGTCCTTACAGAATGGAAATAACTTGCTGCAGCTAATATTAATCAGCAAGGGCTGTGTATTTTTCAACAGCTCTGAACAGCATATTATGGGTACTATTATGGGTACTATTTTGTTGTCATTTATTTTTAAGCTGAAGAATGGCCCCTCTGGTACTGTAGATTCTAATCATGCTTTTCTGCCTAGTGTCCAGTAAAACAAAACGTATTGCTTCAACAAGAAAAAATGCTTACTGAATACACTGCAGCACCATAAAGCTATCTAGCACTTTGTGTAATGATCCATTTGGAGATATAAAGGGAACTTGTATCGAAATTGTTTTCATTTCAAAGTTCAAATTATTGCCCTAATGAGTTTCATGAAATTTTCAAAGGAATATACATCTGACTGAATATGTTCAAGTAAAAGCTTTCTGTTCATCAAATTGGAAACCTGAATGAGGCATTTAACCAATAAAGTACCTGCAAGTTATGTCTTCCAGGACAATAAAATTGTAATCAATATAAATTCAGTCCTTTTTGCATATTTTAATTTACAGCTAAAAATAATAATAATAATTAACTGAGTCTGGCCTGAAGCAGCAACTTTCAAATCAAACTGAATTTGTGGTATAGATATATATAAATATATATATAATGGGTTTGAAGTTTCATACACATTAGAATTTCAAATTTCACAGGTGCCATAACATTTCTAATACAGAGGTAATCAAGTACATACATATGAGTTGGAACTCCATGCAGATTTCCTTATCTGCACATAAAAACATGATTTAAAGGTAGTATTCTACAGTAAATCGATTTGATTTAGTCAATAAAAGCACACACATAGCTGTTTGTGCCTTTCATTCTTCAATGCTGCAAAAGCTATAGTTTGATTTCGAGATTCACAAGACAACTTTGCTTGGAAGCCTTTCAAAACAGCCAGCATTAAGTCATTTCAGTAAGAGTGGCTTCTCAGAAAAAAAAAAAAATGGAAAAAAGGTAAGATTCTCAAGATTTCCTCATGAAGGAATCTTCTCATTTCTCAAATAATAAGATGAAACATGCACATAATTTTTCACTCCTTTCAACAGTTCTATTTCATGCACTAAATGTGATATTACTGTGTACTTTCGGCACTTGCCACTTTCATGTCCTATTTTTAATTATTTCACTATCTAAAATAAACTTGGAAAAAATAAACATTTCCACTGTGATCTACTGCCTGAAATTAAGTGTTATATACAGTAATGCAGGAAATGTTATGTATGCAATCAAATTAATGAAGGTTTAAGCTTTACTTAAATTCCTGTGCTAGTAATACAGAAATTTCATAGTATAATACTGGGAGCTACTGACTAGAACCATGTCTGCTCAGTATTCAATAAAGGCAGGTCAACAGCAACAGAAAACTTTCTTAGAAATTAAATCAGTATCCAGATGGCTGAAATAGGGTAAAATTTACAATATTAAATTTCCCTAAAATGCAGTTCTTATTGCTATTCTATCAATTTTAGAAATGTCAAGTACAGAACATAATTTTAATATCCTATTATTAAAATGCTTCATATGGTGCTGTAAATACAAGAGCTACTACAAAAGCACTGCCTCCTATCTTATTATGATGGCCCATGATGTCAGAGGTGGATGTTGGTGGCATGGCAGTAATGGCTGAATCTTCTTGCAAATATTTGGCTACATTTTGTTGTCACGAAACAGATAGCAGCAGACAGACAGCCTGACAAAATGACATCTGACATGGAAGTGAATGCAAAGCAGAAGTCTATCACTGAATTCCTCCATGCAGAAAAATTTGATCCCAATGACATCCTGAATGTTTCCAGCTTCCTGAATGTTTATAGAGACCAAACAGTGGATGTGAGCACAATAAGGTGGTGGGTGGAGCATTTCAGCAGTGGCAGAAGTGACAGTGTGTCACCTCCCTGGTGCAGATTTTGACAAGCATGGTATGCAGGTTCTTGCTCATTGCTGGTGAAAAGGAGCAGCTAGTGGTGGTGACTATGTTGAAAAATACCATTTTGTAGTTGAGAATTTGCTTTATCAAACACTGCCATTTTTCTCTTTGTATCCAGTGTAGTTTCCATGGAAATAAATAAGAAGTATTCCTTTCAGATCAATGTACTCATTCATTAATGTACCATAAAATTAAGCAACTCACCGATGCATGTAGATGCCTTTTTTTCCACTTCCCAACTTTGTAGTTTGTCTACTACAGCTAAGAAATCTAAGGCACTGCAAGCACGCTAAACAGTTCATCTATTAAAGTAGTTTCTACAGAGCACTGTTATACTGATACTATTATGCTGATTAAGTACAACTACTGCGAGAAAATACAGAAATATCATAACTTTTCTTTCTTTTTTCATCAGTTTACAAGACTGACATTTTCAATTTACTGTAAGAAAAAAAGAGAAGAAATTATAATCTAGTTTACTAGAGTATGCTCCAAAGGGACATGCTGCTTTGAAGACTTTAAGTACAAATTCTTGTTATTAGGCAAAAAATAATAGTTTAATTACAGAAAAAAGACACAAAAGTGAGCAAGGTTATTTTATCTTCTTTACTTCAGTCATTTCTCTACATATTGCCTGAAATAAACTTTTCCTACATTTTTTTCATAGCTGTCTCAATTTAGAGTTCAAAAATGCTGAACAACATGCACAAATGTAGGACATGGGAATTTTAGTTGAAAAGACTAAATTTCCAAGTAATTATACAATATGATTTTAAAACCATTTTGGTCAAATTTCACTATAACAAAAGGCACACAACTTTGGAGCTACTGACCATTTAAGTCTTTGAAACAAAACTGTCTCCTTGTAGAACAAAAAATGCTTTATTCAGAAACTGATAAAAAACGTGACCAACTGCAAATGAGAAATAAATAATAAAACATGTTTTAGCATGTTTATTTTAATCATGCCAGATAATCGCTAAATTTGAATTAACTGTTAAAAGTCTCGAATGAACAGATGAAACTGTTACCAGCAATGATTACATCATTTCTGATTACACTGCCTCAAGTCCTGGGGAGGTGATACCAAAATGTGGATTTGCAGTGTAACACAATCCTTTAATAAAATCCATCTTCATAAGTGTCACTAAGTAATATTGCTCTCATAGCATTTGTAGTTTCCATTGTTCACATACCTAAAAGCCTTACAAAAGCCCTGCACTTTGTTTTTTGTTGTTGTTTGGTTTGTTTGCTCGCTCCCCTCAAACTTTCAACATCACTTCCTTTATTTATTTAACATTGCATGGCATATTTTGAAAAGGGCATGAAATTTCTGGCATTGTATTGGAAGCAGTGACCACTCAGTGACTGTGGTTAATACATATGTGCCTTACATATCTGAAGTAAATTTAAGGGCCACATTCAAGTTCAGCTTCTTGTATTCTGAGGAGGGACACCTTAAGAGTATTTATCATTACCGCAGCAGCAATGTGTTGGGTTTTTTTTTGTTGTTGTTTTTTGTTTGCTTGTCTGTTTTTAACTTCTCCATAGAAAGGAGTAAAATAATTCTCTGGAGCATGGAGTTGTGATGCTTGCCATTGTTTTCGGCAGAAAATTAGTCTACTGGCAGAATATCATTCCTACAGTAATGTCCAGATCATCACACTAATAATTTAGCAATCTGCTCAAGAAACAGGAATATTTGACACTAAGTACAGAAACTTGATGTGCTCCTTGCTTACTCAGGGCAGGCAAGAATCATACTTTAAAAATCTACACTACTTTTTGCAGACTATTAGGAGCACAGAAGACTATCTAGTGGATGTGACACGGAGAACAGACTTGTAGCACTACCTCTCTCAAGAAATGACATTTGGAGAACTCACTACCTATAGGTGATTCAAGGGCAACTTAGGCCACGGATTTTACCAGCGTTTAATGACCTATTTCACCAGCATTTTTCTCTGAGGTAAAGATGCATATTATATGTATCTATGTAATCCAGATACCAAGCTACCCCTGTAATACTTCCTGCACTGCTGTATGATCCGACAATCTTGGATACCAGTGGGAATAGCAGCACATAAAGCTTTTCCAGAGCCACTAGTATTATGTCTCTGCAAATTTTCAGGCAAGGTGATTTAAAAGTTAAAAGTTATCTGGATGGCTTCACCATTCCAACTTTTAAAGGTATTATGCATCTGCTATATCAAAGCAAAGGTGAGGCTTTCCATAAAAGTGTGGTTTCATTATCCAGCAGTTAATCTGTTACTGAAGTGATTGAAAGCCACACAGATTAGTTTAAGTACTGATAACTTATTCACTGGAAATTTAGGATGCCACTTTTCTTCCATTTTCTGTTTCTCAGGCATTGACTTAGTTCTTAAGGCTGAAATGAGATATCTCATGGGTAAAAGTACTACCATTTTACTAACTTCACAGAGATAAGGCCTCTTGTTGGACTGTGAAGGGCATACATAGCAGAGCTGTTTAACAAAGACTAGCTAACACCACAATGTGATTAGTACATGGAGTATGTCACAGACTTTACTAAATTTAAAAACTGAGCACCATACCTCATGCCCTGTGATATGCGTGAGACCAGAAATGGCAGCTGCAATAGAGTCATATCCACCTCTGTGAGCCATTGGACCAGTCTGTCCATAACCTAAAACAGAAAGACAGCGAACAGTAATTCAATCAAGGACCAGCACAACATACACTTCTTACTACTTTAGAATAAAATGGAACCAATACTTCTCATCAGCTTCTGTTCATAAGTTGTCCAGACTGCAAAAACAATTAACGCTATTTTATTTTAGTTATTCCTGGAACAATGCTTAGATTAAGCATCTATTTCTCTCCTGCGCAGGCTGGTGATGCATTTGATCCTAATTCTGGACAAGTTTGGTATCTCCACTTTACTTCATAATGTTCTTCCAAAAAACACTACGAAATTTTCATTTAGATCTTCCTGGATCAACTGAAGAGGTTACCAAATACAGAATTCAGTTTGACCTCCCTGTCAATCACAATACAGTCAAACAATTTAAGGCTGACATTACAGACCATTACTGTACTACTGTGCCTGTATAATGCAAAGAGAGAAGGCTAATTTCCTTTTGCTCTTTCTTTCAGAGAACTAGCGAACATCATCACATAAAGTGTAAGTCAACAGGGAAGCTTCTCCTGGAGAAGCTGACAGCCTGCGGTTTGGACCAGCACAATCTTTGTTGCGTAAACAACTGGCTGGAGGACTAGACCTAGAGGGAGGTGGTGAATGGAGTTAAATCCAGTTAGAGACCAGTCACATGCGGTATTTTCCTAAGACATTGGTACTGGGGTTTAACATTTTTATTGATGACCTGGACAAAGGGATTGAGTGTATCTTCAGTAAGTTTGCAGATGATGCTGTGTTGGGAGGAAGTGTCTGCCTGGGGGCAGGAAGGCCCTACAGAGAGATCTAGATAAGATGGATCACTGGGTTGAGGCCAATGGGACTAAGTTCAACATTACCAAGTGCCAGGTCCTGCACTTTGGCCACAACAACCCCAGGCAACCCTACAGGCTTTGAGCAGAATGGCTGGAAGACTGTGTAGAGGAAATAGACCTAGGAGTAATTGGTTGATGCTTGCCTAAACATGAGCCAGCAGTGTGCCCAGGTAGCCAAAAATGCCAATGGCGTCCTGGTTTGCAACAGAAATAGTGCTGGCAGCAGGAGCAGGGAGGTACATGTTCCCTTGTAATTAGCTCTGGTGAGGCCACACCTCAAGTGCTGTGTCTAGTTTGGGTTCTCTACAAGAAAGATATTGAGGTGCTGGAGCATGTCCAGAGAAGCGCAATAAAGCTGGTGAGAAGCCTGGAGCACAAACTGTAGGAGAAATGGCTGGGGTAACTGGGATTGTTTAGTCTGGAGACGAGAAGGCTCTAGGGAGACCTTATCGCCCTCCACAACTACCTGAAAGGAGGTTGTGGGTAGGTTGTGGTCAGTCTCTTCTCCCACATAAATAGCAATAGGACTAGACGGAATTGCCTTAATTTGCACCAGAGGAGGTTCAGGTTGGGAATTAGAAAAAAATTATTCTCTGAAAGAGTGGTTAAGTGCTGGAATTGGCTGCCCAGGGAAGTGTTTGAATTACCATCAGAAGAGGTCTCCAAAAAAAAAAACCATTAAGATGTTGGTTGTATTAAGGTACCAGGTTTAGTGGGGAAATACTGGTAGTAGGTGGATGGTTGGGTTGGACTAGATGATCTTGTAAGCTTTTTCCAACCTTGATGATTCTACAATTCTATGAAGCACAAGTATTTGAATTCTATTATTTAAACTAATAGAAAACGTCAAAGCCATTATGAGTCAGAGATTTAAATTTCTACTCCTTAAAGAGGTAGCAAATTCAAAAGTTCTTTTCTCTTTTCAGAAATATCTAGCAGAAATACCCTAATTAAAGGAGCAAACAGGAGCTGTTACAGACAAGACTCTTATTATGGCTGGCATTTGTAATACAAAGTTTATGTATCACTCTGACTTGTGAGGACAGCATTAAACTAAATATATAGACAGATAGATCATCACGTAATACAAGAAAAAAATCTCTCAGTCTCCACATTCCTTTTATTTATTCTCCCTAAATAACACCATGGAAACCTGCTTGGTAGATGTGACAGTCAAGATTGGGTTTATTGCTCACAGCACAAAATTAAAAATTGTTACATGTAAAGGTAACCATCTTCAATTCCTCCATTTGGATCAATGTTATTCAGTACAAAATTCATAAGCAGCTACTAAAATACACTGCAAGTTATTAATGATCACTTCCAAACTGCAGTTAAAGTACTTCGTTACTCCAATTATTACTAATTAATTCATACCAAGCAAAACAATATCCAACAAATACACTGACTTCCACCACTGTGCAATGAAATTACTTGCTAGGACATTTTTCTGGGACATCTGGGAGCCAAGGAGGCTAAGGAGCTCAGCTTCTATGCTTAGTGTTACAAGGAACATCAGGATACAAAAGCCAGCACAAGGACTTCATCAACAAATCCACAAAACACATATTTCAGAAGAAAGGATTCACACTTCTCTTACATTCAATTCAAAAGCATACTGACTTTAATAATCACAAGTGAGAAGAGGAAACTACAGGTTTATCCAGTGTTATTTTGTTTCTCTGACAATGGCTGACTAGAAGACCATAAAGAGCAATTAGTGGCCTTTCTGTTCATATCAACACAGCTAAGTTCACAAAAAAAGAAAAAAGAAAGAAAAAAAAAAAAAGAAAGAAAAAATAAAGTCAGTTGATTTTCAAGCATGACTCGACTTGCAAATAAAATTTTGGGTCCACACAAAAATGCTCTGAGTGGCTCCAAGCATATATCGTTATCTCGCTGAGATGAAATGGAGCATTAAAACCATTTAAATATGTCTGGGTCCACTTCAGGAACAAAATCTTGCTCAATAATTAAAAAAAATAAATAAATACTCAAAACAACTTTAATTGAATAGTGAAAAGCATATTGAAGTCAGTGAGAATTTATGCACTGGTCTGAGTTATTAACAAAGAAAAGACATCTCAACACGTCTGCTCACACAAATGGTTTCACAAACAGAAAACATCTAAAAATTAAACATTTAGTACACAGACAGAAAAATTATGTTTTTTTGCAATGCTCTTCTGGTAATGACAAACATCCATCCTCCAAACGTTAAACTGAGGAAAGGTGACAGGCAGAATTTCATGCATTTTTCTAGCAGTATTTTAGAAATGTTGATTTTAAGTCCTTTTCCACACACAACAACAGCCTGATTTCAAGACAGAAATTATTTGATGCCTTTCAGGTTAATTTCACAGGTCCTAAAGGAGAATCTAATTGGTTTTCAAAAGTCACAAAAAGATTAAAAAGGAAAGAAACATAACTCTGGTTTTGATTTAAAGTCTGAATTGACAAAGCTAGTGTAGAAGCAAAAATCTATTGTAGATGGTGTGGCACAGAGCCTGTTAAACGCCTGGGAAAAAAAGAAACCAACTATAAAATTTAAGTGACAAATAAGTATTTCTAAAAATGAAAGATCTTATTATCTAAAAAAAATAAAAAATAAGAAATAAAAAATAAAAAATAAAAAAATAAATAAAAAAACATTATTGAGTTAACTACACAGGTCAATGGAGGAACCCTGTTCAGATATTTTAGAAATAACTAAAAATAATAAATATTTTTTAAGAAAAAAGGCTTGAAAGAGGGCACACTTACATTCAAAAAATCAATGGAAGGTACACAGATCTCACTGTAGCACACATACATATGTACACTTATATTAAAAAATATATATATTAAATACCAACTGAAGCACATGTTTGTCCAAAAACGCTGTGTTCACATTTGAATTCAATGTGCAAAAGCACAAATTTGCAGTCAAAAAGTTAAGCCTAAAAACAAATTCCTGCTTATTATAAACATAGTTCAGGCTTTATCAGCTTTAACTAATACATAAAATACCTTTGCCTAAAAAGACAGTCTCTGCTAATTGTAGAAAGAATAGGCTTCAGAGAGACGGTCTATGAACATAGCTGATTACACTCTTGCTCTGACCTCCTTCTAGTGAATTGTAGTACCAGAGAATTTTAGTTAGAGAATTTCCAAAATAATTTCACTTGGAGAAGGGACTGCATGAATAATTAGCCTCAGCGCAGACACATCTCCATTTTCTGAGTCTGAGAAAATACTCAAGGCTTTTGATTCCTGTAAAATGGAATCTGAAATTTAAAAGGAAAAAAAAAAAAAAAAAAAAAGAGTGAAAAAAATAAAAAGAGGAAATTGTACCCTCGCCCTCCCAAGTCCCTATTCTATAATATTGATCTGATACCTGCCACATCTTCATCTACCTAGATCTCACAGCTGCTGCATATAAGCTGCTTTATTCTGCTGCAAAGTACTCATCAGTTCAACAGGCGAACTGACTGTGGGACACAGTATCCCCCTAGTGAAACCTCCAGTCTGTCCTGATCCTTCAGCTAAGTCTCTCTTCTGTGTGATGAAGGCTTCCTTAAAACAAACAGAACATGATCCACTTATAAAGAACAAACTGAGCTGGCTACTTTGCATCAGCTTAGAGAAAACAAGGGCCCTTGGTGGTAGGCATGTGCAAAGTGAACGCCATAGCTTTCCGCAAGCAATCCTGTATTCCTCAGGACATACCAGAAAATAATGGCGAAGTGACCTTTAAGGCTACACTTAGCATCCCCACTTATTCAGAAATTTCCATGTGGCTAAAGACAAATTTGCAGTTGAAATATTAGAGAATATATTTTTAACTAAGATTGCCTGAATCTCTTTTTGCTAGTATGCAGCGCAACACACACTGTATGAATATTCAAAACAAGACACGTAACACGACAAGGGATACATCCCCTCCCACATATACTGGAGCATACAACATTTGAAGTTGTACAAAATAACACATGGGATGGAAATTGGCTAATATGGAATAATAACGCAAGTCACATCTGCTTTAGAATGCCTGCAGTTGCTTGAAGGGCAAATAGTCAATGTAGAGCAACAAGAGAAAACTTGAGACACCTAAAAATATTAATATAGTAAATCTGAAAGACAATCAAAATGTATCAAAATAAACACTAAATTACTAAAACTAAAACCCTCATCACAAGTTGGGGGCTTACAGAGGAAGTAACTATGTAAGACAGTAATTGCAATCCGATGAAGATTTATTTGGTAAAGTGAATTCTCAGCAAGTAAGCCTCCCATAAATACTGGCAAAATATATCCATTTCAGTTAGAGACAGAGGTGAGACTGCTGCTACTATCTGATTAAATTACAGCACTGTTAGTACATCACAGCAACTGCTGACAAATGGAAGGACTGAGTGTTTATAACAAGAAAGATCAGAGAGACCTAGCAAAATAAAGACCTTCTTTATTGGGAAATAAAACTTAGCTGCTTATTAGAAGTTGGAGACACATTCCTGCCCTGATGAAACGGAGCCAATTAATATGAAACAGAAGCCACTTCTGACATCATGAAGGTAATCATTTCTGTGATTAGTGTGCGAGTACCATGTGAGGGCACTCAAGCTTTGAATCATACCAGGGGAAAATGATAATATTTACAGGCATCATACAGGGTTATTTTTTCCCCAAATTTTTATATGTCATAACAAGTGACTGCTAAGTTTATCCACTTAAACACAATCAAAATCGTTATAATATATTTATCACATAAGACACACTTTGCTTTGGAATCCACACTAAATAATTCTGTTCTGGGACAGAAATAAATATTATGAAGTGAGAAAGGTCAGGCTGAAGATTAGGAAAAATGCAACTACGGTAAAAGCTGCTAGGCTGCACAAAAGTGTTATTAGTGAAGCAGCCAAATGCCAGATGGTCAAAAATGTCACATTAAATTTAAAAATGGTAGCAAAAATTGTTTCCAAAGAAAGCTCTGTTAGAAAAACAGACTAATGTGTCTTTCCAGGTTGAGCTTTATAATACCATGTAACCTACAACATAGCTTTCTTTCATTTTTGCCAGATGACAGTGGGATTTTTAGCTACATTTATGGCAGGCATTCTTCACAAATTTTAAGAAAGCAGGCAAACAAAATAAACAACTTTGTCCCAGACGAACTTCCATGTGTTTGTAAATCACATGGCATTCCAAGTTGCATACTGAACATGCATTTGGACACTCCAGATTGCTTACTTAGGGGCTACTGATGATATGATGACAGAAATTCCTACTAACGTGTATAAAGACAGTTCATTCTGACTAAGAGCCACATACAAACATCTGGGACAAACAAACACCAATGTGTTGCAACATCTCCACTGAAACAACATGCACCTTGGAAACAATATTTTTAGGCAGGTAACTGTTGATCCATACAGGTTTTCTAGAAGGGCTAAAAATACTTCTTTATTCCTCAGGCTGTTGTACACTTGATTTGTACCTGATGAAATTTAAGAGTTTCCCTTGGATCCACAGTTTGCCACCTCCAAAAAAGCAACAGAGAAAATTTTAAAAAATGAAATAAAAAAAGCAAGCACAACTAACATCCTTCCTAGAACCCGGAAGGAAGAAAAATACAGTATTACTGCAACACCTGAAGCTATCGCTCTCATTTCTTTATTACCATTTGCTTTCAAGCTATTGATGGCCAGGTAATTAGCTTCTGCAGGAAAGTCTGAATACACTATTATCTTGTGTCATAAAAATAACAGTCCACATTTCTCATGATGATCTTTGTGTGAAATATTCAGATCATATGCTAGAGAAAACCAAAAGCCATAATTTCTGCACTTCTTCATGATTTGATAGCATGATAAAATTTTATAGGACAAAATATAAAACACATTGTACTAAAAAGAGAGAAAAAAACAACACGGAGACATGCTGTCAACACAGACAAATTCCTTGTAGCTCAATTCCCACATGACAAATGACATTATAAAGTCAGCATGTATAGGATATTCTGAGCAAAACATAGACAAATATGTTCACCATAGGCATTTCTACAAATAGGAACTAAACACTGTCACAAATTCAATCCAGATAGATGGCTATCCCTGCTGAATAACAAATTAATGAGAAACACCCTTTTACTTGTTCTACTGCCAAAAGAAAACATTCAATTAAAGACAGCTTACAGCTTTACTTAATAAAGATTAATGAAACAAGCAGAAGAACACAAGCAATTCTCTATAATGACAAAAGCCAAAATCTAACAGACATATTATATGAAACTTTGCAGTGTCAGAGCTGCCAAAGAAGTTTGCAAAACCAGTAACAACTTGGAAAATGCTTGCCATGTGTTGGTCAGAAGGAAAGGAAGTACAACTTCCTGGGCAGGCAAGCTTACGGGAGATCAGGACTGATATGATGAAGGTAAAGTCAGAGCAAGCTCTCAGAAGAGATGAAAGGATCAAAAAATAAACTTAAGTCAGCACACAGAACCTCACCAACAATCTGATAAATACATTTAATTTTTCCACTGATGACTGTGAATGCATACGGTGTATCAATTACCTTACTGCTTTTGCACATGGTGATTTAAACATTCTAGGCCAGTATTAAGCAACATCATGTGTTATAAATTGGAAGGCAAAGATAAAATAAAATTATTAAATCCAATCATAACTTTCCACTAATATTTAGCTACTGAAAGACTAGAAGGGGACAAACAATAACCTCTGCCAGTTGTCCAACTCCATTCAATTTTAATGTGATCTGAGTACCAAGCCTCACTCAACTCCTCTAGAAACAACAACCACATTTCTGAGACGCAGCCATAGACCATCTCAAACAATACAATTCTGGTTTTCAGCAGACTTGTAATCAGGTCTGGAAATCCCTGGGACGTGTTTTCTTGCTCTTCAAGATGCCAAACATCTTGAAAAAGCAGTTGTCTCTATAACCCAAACTGTAAGCACTATCATTTTTATTTTGTTTTTAAACAACATCAGCTTAAACTTATCACATTAAGAATTTCAAGGCAGTAATTGCTTCCCAAGCTAAGTGGAGGTGCTATTCTAGATGACCTCAGGAATCAACTCAGTGGTCAATTTCTAAAAACAAGTTTAATTCAAAGCTTAAGCTCTCAGAATACACTTGAATTAAGAACTCAAACTCTCTCTCACTCCCTGTAAGGAACCTCAGACAGAACTAAAATTCCCCGTTGCTGTTTTGAGTTAATACGAATATTCCTAGCTACATACCTGTAAAGGTGAGGAATCATTCCTTGTACCCTTTTTAGTAAAGTGGATCTTATGTATCCAAATACTTACACTGTTAAAGCTCATTTTAAATTAGTGAGGCCAACCACTCTGAGTAGCACAGGCATTTCCTTAAGCCCATCCACACTGTAACACTCTCAGAGGAATTAGCTAAATATTGAGGAGAACTGCCCAGACAGACTCATGTGGTACCTCACCTGTGGAATTACTATCCTATGAGTGACAGAATTTTAAAGTAACTACTTATTTACACATTTATTTCACACCTGACGCAACCAACATTCTTTCTAGGGTAGTTAAAAATTCAACAGACCATCACTTATTGTGACTGCATACATATAGCATTCTTGACAAACAAATCTGTATTGCCAAGTCCAGTTGGAAGAAACCAACCTGGACTGAGTGCTTCTTTGCATCCATCTTTGGGCACACATGTGCATGCACTATAACTATGACCTCTCCCTTAATACATATCGTATAGTCCCTCAAGGGGCCTTAATTACTACAAGTTGAAGGTGGGAAAGCATGTAAAAAGCCCAAAATGAGGATAGATTTTTTTTCCAAAATGTTTCCTGAAATCTTTGCAAAACAAATCTCTGAAATATAACCCCTAAAGATTTAATTCCTGAAGATTAAGTTATAAGGAATACAATATATTTTTTAAATTCCACGCTCTCTTTCCAACACAATAACTTCACTGATTTTTTTATTTTTAGAGCTTGACTATAGCTCTGTGCTTTATAGACATGTTACGCATATAAACACAAGTTCAATCCTTACTTAGCTCAAAGAATTAGTACCTAACTCTAATTTCGGACATCACAGTAAACAATAAAATGAGCTTAATTTAGAGTCCTGATAAAACATTCATTTTTTTATTTGACATGGTGAAGCTGAAAAACCTAGCTTTAAGTTTAATTGAAACTGCTACAGTAGATCAGATGGAAGCAGGAAGGTGCAGCATTTTACAAGTATATTAGAGTATATTATGTGAAGAAAAAGAATTTATAACAAAGTTCTCTTGGAAATGCATATGAATGCATATTCTTTAATATTTTTAATATTAGCAGATTCCCTGATAAAACTATGCCTTGTTGAAAATAATGGTTGCAGATCATTTACAGGAACTTATCATTCAGGGTGGTGAAACAGTAAATGCATCTGGTTACTTAAAACAGCTAAACTTAAAAACTGCTGTTAGGAGGAAATTGTTCACTATGAGGGTGGTACAGCACTGGAACAGCTTGCCCAGAGAACATGTTGATGCTCCATCCCTGGGAGTGTTTGGGGCTAAGCTGGATGGGCAACCTTGTCAGCTGGAAAGTGTCCTTGTCCACTACAGGAGAGTTGGAACTAACCAATCTTTAACATCCTTCCCTGTCCGTTCTATCACACCTGAAAGCCCATCTAATCATACAAAGAATATGGCTTTATATGAGAAAGCATCTGGTAGTCACAGCTCCATATAATTCTCTTCAAAGATGCATCTTATCTACAAGAAAGCTTTTCTTAGCGTTTAAATTGAGTCTTTTTTCTTTTTTTTTTTTTTGTTTTGTTTTGTTTTTTCCTTACATTTAAACAATTACTTCTTGCTCTATTTGTCACAGACAAATTATTCTGTTCTCTTTACAAGAAATGTACTCATGAGAAGACAGTTCTGCACAGTTCTGTTCTCATTAGAACCTTACTTTGCAATAACGTCTACAACTTCTATGACAAAGTTCTCTCCAGAAGACAACTTGCAGGACAGTGGGTTTCAGCCAACTCTGACATAAACACGGGGATACAGAATGCTTTTAATGTTCAAGTACGTGGAAAACTGCCAGGTATTGCCACCATTTTGGTTTCTGCAGATGACAAAATACAAGCTATTTTTCAACTGCTTGTGTCTTCTACACCCAAAACTCTTTTATTTTTCAGCTGCTGGCAAAGGGATTTATTTTATCACAGGATTTTAAAAACAGAAGTAATGAAGACCATATGCATACTAGGAAACATTTCAGGTCAAAATCAGCTACTTACAGTCTTCCTACCAATCTAATAATACCAATAGAAAATAAAGTGAAGTGGCACAACAAAGACAATGTGATCTGTTTCTTTGGTGAAATCTCAAAGCCTCTACATTATAAACAGTCAAACAAACAAGCTGCAATCATCATATAAAGAGTCTGTCATGCATAAAAAAATAAAAAAAAAAATATAGTAGCAAAGCAAAAAAGAGGCTTGCAAGACAAGACAGTCTCCTGGAACAAATTCTTTAGGAAACCAGACGTGAAAAGTTCAGTAACAACAAATAAAATGTTTGTTGATCTTTTCTTGGGTCTTCTTGTTAGATTATTAGAACACAAGCACAATAAACACTGCTTTACAAAAAGCTTACTGCATGGCTTATGAAGATGCCTAAAATCTTCCAGCTTTATTTCTGTTAACTTAGCTAGGCATCAGTCCAACTATAATAGCTACTGAAAAATAAACATTAAACCATCAGTAAGTGTCTCCACAATTGTACTGTGTTGCTATGTTGTTCATATCCAGGATTTCAGTGCCTAATCTGGTTTCATTCACTGTAAACTAACACAGTGTCAAATCTTAAAACTCACACACAGTCTTCTATGGTATTCTCCATTAGGACAGAATTCAAAACCTGAAGTTTCAGATTTTATTAAAAATACCACTAATTTTAGGGTGATTACATGTAGACGAAAGAACAAGCAATAAGCATGAAGTCATAAGAAAGCTATTATTTCTGTGCGTAGTTGAAAGTCAGTACTTAAAACAAGGAAGAATTATTACTTGTTCATTAATCTACCTATATGCTTCTCAAACTGAACAAGGAATGGGACCACAAGAGTATTTCAGAATTGCACTTAGTTGAAACTGTTTCTTTTTCCTAAATTGACAATAATTTGGATGTTCAGGTTGTGTGTGACCAGAGAAACATTAATAGAAAGAACATCACTGCTAGGTTTTTTAACACAAGGGCAAAAGGCTAGCTAAATCTCAAAACAAAAAACCATTCACTCTACCTGCTGCTGGTATGCTAGCAACAGAAGCAGCGCAAGTTCAGAAGGATAGAGTCCCTCAGCTGTGAAGACCACCTTCTTGGTGGTGCATATCAGAGCTGAACCACACAAGGATGTCAATCTCACCAGCAGAGAAGGGAGCCTATCAGTTCCCACTGGTTTCTCAGAAAGTTATTTTATTTCAATATACCTCCTTTCCATTTCCACCCTTTCATATTAGTTTGGATTACTAATCCATAATTTGGATAGATATTGGAAGTTCAGTCTGTGTCTTTGCCAGAGCCCTCTACTATTCCAGAGATAAAAGTACATCATATACTGGCAAAGTATATGCTTGTGCATATACAGCTTTCTGGGCCAAATTACACTATACACTAGAATGTAAAACTACTTATGGAAATGTACTTCTGAGCAGATCAATGAAAGAAAAAGGGTTTGCCAATGTAATAGCATATTTGCTAATGGTTTCTGTCAAAACAGCTACACAGGTCAGTGTTCACACCTCTTCCCATTCCTGAGCAGCACAGCTGTGCTGACAGAAACCTGCTGTATAGAAAACAGTCCTGTGCTCAGTTCCAAGAAGTTTGACAACCAGCTGAATTTTACAGAAGCCTCCCCACTTTGAATGTCTGTTTGCTTCTGGCAAAACTAATACATTGGGATCCCAGAGAAAAAAAAATAAACCCAATGACAAGAATTTAAATAGGAAAATTGTCTTTTGGTCCTCCACCCGTCCAATTAACGTAGTTACATCAGCCCTTTACAAGGTGACATCATCCAAGTTTTCTGTTACTCTGAAACACCTTATGAAAAAGTACCTTTGTGGTATATTTCGATCACTCCTGAACTGAGTGCACAAGTTTTGTGTATAACAGGCTGAAAAGAACTGCTGCCCTCACCACTAGAAAAAACTCAAGACTCCAGAACTGGAGTAGTTTGGGTCATCCTCTGAGGAGCCAGGAGTTGAAATCAATGACCCTTGTGGGTCCCTTCCAATTCTGGCTATTATACAGATCTATGAAAAGTCAAGCCCCTTTTACTTTTCCTCCAATTAAGAGATACCAGGCTTGTGTTCACATTTTACTCGGCAGCCTTTTGGAAACTTGATTTTAAAGGTGTTTCTAAGGGGGTTATTTAGCCCTGCCATTGGTATTCAAGCAACAGTTCAATTGATAATACCCCAGAGGTACAGGAACACAGCAAACCAGTCCTTGTACCATCTGAGCTGCACTAAGAAAAGTTTAGCTGGTGTTAAAAAACACAGAATAGCAAAGGAACATGAGAACAAATGCACTAGATCAGACTTGAGGCCCAGCTAGCTACAAATTCTGTTTCCAGAAATGGACAAAAACAGATGCCAATATGAACAGGATAAGCCTATCTAATATTTTTCTTGAGTACTCTCCCAGCTCCAACAGTTTGCAGCTGACAGACTTCCTGAACAGGAAGATATAGTTTTAAATTCTTTTACACAGTTCATCTTCAGAGCACAATAAAATTGAAAAGTGAAGTATATGAAACTCCACAAACCAACTGCAGAGGGGTAACGGACATAGAAAACCTTTAGAAGTTTCCACTCAGATTAAGCAAACACTTTCAACCAAATTACAGTGTGAATAGGGGAAAACAAACAAACAAACAAAAAAAAAAACAATAAAAATCCTGAAGGCTTTGAACAACTTCACAAATCCTATTAATTGGAGTTCTGAAGCAAATGACCATTAAAAGAGAAGTATTAAAAGATATTTAACAATGTTATTATTATTATTATTATTCAAAATAATTCTACTGTCTCTCATCCATTTATAAGTCCGCAATTAACAGTCAGGTCATTATTTCACAGACTTTCTCAGAATTATTTTTGCTTCTAATTAAAATGAATAAATAAATGAAAATAAAAAATAACTCCATCTTAAGTAAAAATAATATATCCAATATGGAAAAAATCACTGTACCTAACACAGTCACACAGTGTCTTTTATCAGCCTCCACTGAAGGAGAAGAGGTAAAAACTTGTTTGCAAAAGGACTGCTTTGATATGAAATGGACAGTAAGGAAAGATGGGATGGGAGGTCTTTGTAAGGAGCAGAAATCAAGATAAAATTTCCTACAGAGCCTGCACACATAGCTATGCTTTAATAGGATAGTAATTAACACTAAGGATTGGGAAAATAAATGAAGAGCTCACACTGGCCCTCAGAACTCATTTTCAAATTAAGCAGTCAACCACTAGGTCTTCTACTTCCATTCCTACTATGAAATATTTGTTTATTTTGTAAATCCATATATTTACAAAAACTAAGTTTCACGTGGTCAGGACTGTAGTGTATACTGCATATGCAAAGTATTCAGTCATAGTACCACATTCCTTTGATTAATTATCATCTCCTTATAGAATCTTTCCTTGAATTTTACATTCCCACAAATCTTTTAGCCATAAAGAAATACAGAGAGTCCCCTGATGGCACATTCTGCTGCCACACAACAAACGGCTGAGTTCGGCAGGACACAAAAGCACTGCAGCCTGAATCAGTACAGCACTCCAGGGTCGATTCACCACGTTGCTTTAAAGATAGTTCAGCTTTTTCTACATAACACTGCTGGGATCTTTAAATGTATCATGACTGGCTTCAGAAGTTCTCACTTTACAAACGAATGAAATTACATAAACAGACCAAAGTTCTTTTAAGGAACTACATACCACATAATATTACCACTGACATCTTATATGACCAAAGATTTTTTCAGAACAAGGCACAAATCTGTTTAGATGTTCAGGGAAAAAAAAAAAAAAAAACCGAAAAAAAAAAAACCTGAGAATCACATAATAATGTGGAAGAGTCAGTTTTGTTTTAAAATTTCCCCAAACATTAAGAAATCCTGCTAGCAAACATAGCATAATGCAAATACAGATTCAAATTGTCCCATCAGACTTTTTGGCTATTTTATTCATTTGGTGAATACAAGAAGTAAGGAACAATAGCTTCAAAAAACTACCCCACTTCATAGCATGTCTTAGTTACAAAGCGTAACTTTTTGCTAAACTTCACGTTGTCTTTTTTTTCCTGAGATTATGGCCCTACAGTATTTAAATACTGTACCTTACAGAATTAATGCTCTACTCCCAAACCTTGCAGAAATTCACATGTAGATTGAATATAGTCTTGAATACATCAGAACATTTGTTTATATATTGATGATAGCCGTAGATATCAAAAAAATGACATGTGGGAAGTACAGTAACCTCTTAAAAGCTTCTCCTGCACACCATGAAGCTGGTTCTTTACTACAAAAGGAGTGAGTTCTTAATCTGTATAAATGTGTAGTTTACAAGCAAGCATGTTAACACAGAGTGAAAAAGCACCGATGTCTTCAACTCAGTTCTTTCAGTTCGTAAAATCAGCAAGGAAACACTGTGATGTAACCTCCTAAAAATAAGATCATTGTTAAATTTTATGATTAAGTTTATTTCACGTTCCTGTCCTGAAGTGTATGATAAACAACTGACACCATGTAGTTTGGTAATTAAAGAAGTCAGAAGTTTCCCAGATTGTTCAAACACTCTGAAATATAACTCTGCCTGTTCTCATCTGTATATTTATATACATCACAGACTTAAGCCTGCTACTATCTTGCTCTCAAGGACATAAGGCATCAAACTCTGCTGAGTACAAAAAGGCAAACTTTCCCTTCAATGCACAACTATTTTTAAATATCCAGTCTTCCAGCTTCAGATAATTCCTTTATTCAGTAGTCTTGAGAAGAAAAAGGCTAATATTACATCTGCATCATTTATTATTTCATACACCACTCTTCTATTTCAAATTAACTCTCTCTCAAAACTAGAGACAATCCAATTTGCTGACACCCATGTATAAATTCTTATTTTACTTACTACCTATGAAATAAATTCATATTTTTTTCTGAATATTCATTCTTTGAAATGAATGTTAGTAAAATTTTAGCAAAAAGCAAAATGTAAACTTTAGGGAGGGGGGGGGGGACAGGGTAGGGGAAGTTCTGAACTACCTTTCTTCAACAGTTTTTCTCAGCCATAGTTCTTCTCACAACTTTCTTCACTTGTTTATATTGTTTCTGTAATATGGCAACCAGAAGTGGACAGCATTCCAACTGAGAGTACACTAATATGGAGTAGAACAGAATGTTTCGGACCACGTTTATTTTAATACAGTTCAGTATGCCAGTCTTCCATATATCAATACGACATCACGTTCAAATTTAATTATTCCTCACCATTGCATCCAAATCTTCTGAGAACCCTTCTCTCACCCACTGCTCCCCATAGTATCTTAAAAGGACTTGATTATTTCTGATTAAGTACAACACAGTGACCTAGCTCCAAAGTTTAATTCAACCCTTGTCTTTCTTTGTTGCAGACAAATTGGCCAGGGTAATTTCTAATTCTTATCCTGCCATATCATACACCTGAGCTCCCTTTCTACTTTGCGGACCTGCTGAGCTGCAGCTCTTATTCCAGGGCTTCATCACACAGCTGTCCATGGCAGTCTACTGACAGAGGGACTGCTGGCAATGCTTTAAATCTCTGGCTGTAGGAGGAAAAACTGAGCAGGGCTTTTGAGGCGAGCTCTGCATGACTCTTCTCTGAGATAGTTCCTGGGAGTGTGACTATTTGAAAAGAGTTTAAAAGGTATAAAGTGAAAACAATGTCTTCTACTGGTAAACCAGTTCCAGAATCCTCCTGCCCCTTACACTCTAAAGCCCACAATAAACAAGCCATAGCCCTTGACCAAGTGAGGATTTTGGGGTCATCTTCATGCTTCACTCCATCATCCACATGAATCAAAACAAGATATGCAGCAATATCAGTTCTGAACCACTGCCTTCCATGCCAAGGGTGAAGTACAAATAGTTACTGCTTATATAGTACAAGATTGTTTCTGACAAATTTTGAACCAATTTTATTATTTGTTCTAAATTGCACTATCCTAGCTCCTCTATGAAAATATTATTTGGGTATCAAGGATTTTAGTATAGTTTTAATGAATGCCACAAGGGCTATTGTTCAATTATAATTTGTAATTACATAATCCCAATAATTACTGATCCCTGTGAATCCAGTATGGTGTTCACAGAATCACAGAATGACCCGGGTTGGAAGGGACCTCAAGGATCATGTAGTTCCAACCCCCCTGCCTAGCAGGGCCACCAAACACACACATTTACTAGATCAGGTTGCCCAGGGCCCCGTCCAACCTGGCCTTGAACACCTCCAAGGACGGGGCATCCACAACCTCCCTGGGCAGCCTGTTCCTAACCACTCTCCTAGTAAAGAACTTCCCCCTAACATCCAACTTAAATCTTCCCTCCTTCAACTTGGATCCATTTCCCCTAGTCCTGCTACTGTCAACCCTTTCGAAGAGTTTACTCCCCTCCTGGGTGTAGGTTCCCTTCAGGTATTGAAAGGCTGCAATGAGGTCACCCCGCAGCCTTCTCTTCTCCAGGCTGAACAAGCCCAACTCCCTCAGCCAGTCCTCATAGGGGAGGTGCTCCAACCCCCTGGTCATCTTCGTGGCCCTCCTCTGGACCCTTTCCAAAATCTCTATGTCTTTCTTGTACTGAGGGCTCCACACCTGAACACAGTACTCCAGATGGGGCCTCACAAGAGCAGAGTAGAGAGGGACATTCACCTCCCTATCCCTGCTGACCACCCCTCTCCTGATGGAGCCCAGGATCCCATTTGCTTTTCGAGATGCCAGAGCGCACTGCTGGCTCATGTTGAGTCTCTCATCCATCAGGACCCCCAGGTCCTTCTCTGCCAAGCTGCTCTCAAGGACAACTCCTCCCAGCCTGTACCGGTGCCTGGGCTTCTTCCGGCCCAAGTGCAAAACCTTGCACTTTGCTGTGTTGAATCTCATTAGGTTCACCCAAGCCCAGCTTTCCAGCCTGTCGAGGTTGCTCTGAATGGCATCCCTTCCTTCTATAGTATCCACCTCACCACTCAGCTTGGTGTCGTCAGCAAACTTGCTGAGGGTGCACTCAATTCCCTCATCGATGTCATTAATAAAGATGTTAAAGAGCACCGGTCCCAAGACAGACCCTTGAGGGACACCGCTTGTTACCGGCCTCCACCTGGACATAGAGCCATTGACCACCACCTGCGGCCTTTCAACTAATTGCTTATCCATCTAGTTGTCCACCCATCAAATCCACTTCCCTCCAATTTGGAGATGAGGATGTGGTGGGGGACCATGTCAAAGGCCTTGCTCAGGTCCAGGTAAATGACATCGGTCGCCTTCCCTTTGTCCACCAATGCCGTCACTCCATCATAGAAGGTCACAAGATTAGTTAAGCATGACCTTCCCCTGGTGAAGCCATGATGGCTGTCTCAGACCACATGCTCATTCTTTATGTGATCGAGCATGTTGTCCAAGAGGATCAACTCCTTTTTATTCAACTCCTCAAAAAAGTGTTCTCATGAACTATTTTACCCCTAGACCCTACTTACTAATTAACAGCTCACTCAGACAACTTCAAGATATCAAAAAAGGAAAAAAAAGAAAAAAGAAAAAAGAAAAAAAGAAAAAAAAAAAGGAAAGATCAAGTCTTTATTGCATCCATCCATCTTCCAAATGCATAATATAAAAAAACTAACATTCAAGAGCCTTGATTTGCTTTTCAGTATCGGAACAATCTATTTTATCAATATATTTATTCTGTGTGCAGCATCTTCTACTATTAGAAAACAATAGATCTGTTGAAAATCTATTTTTAACACCCTTTTTTTTGACAGAAACCATGATACTCAGCTTATTTTATCATCTAATTCAGACTATTCCTGCTTTGACTAGCCTTTGCCCAGCAAAGCACACTGTGACTGTTTTTTAGCTTTTTATTCTGCTATGAAAATACTGGAGTCAAAGTAGGATGTGCATCAAAATTATATCTTCTCATAAGAAGCAGCTAGAAATCATTAGTACAAAAACAGATGTACTGGAAAGTACCAAATGTTGGTTATTTTGAGTTATCACTATCTTCTAGGTAGGTGGGTAAAGAACCATTTTGCTTCTTGGATTAATTAGAATCACTCGAGATGCATAAGACGCACTTAAATTTGAAGAAACGTGTTCCTTAATTGGTCTTATGCCCTTTAAGTATATACACTTAAAAGGCACATGTATAACAATTCCAGATTTAGTCTCATCTGAAACTCAGATGATACACAATTCCTCCTTTTTTTTTTTCCTTTATTTCATCTTAATTTTTGCCTGTTTATAACACAACTACTTACTAACAAGTACAATTAACAGTTCAGTGCGGTTTAGTACTTTACAAAGTATTAATTTAAATCTGTAAATTTTTCATTCACAAATGTAAAATCAGAGTTAAGACAAAGCTCTTCAGGGTACAGACTGTAAATTAGGAATAAGTATTCTCACTTACAATGATAAATTTTTAATAAAAGTATTTTTTTTAACTTCCTTTTAGTTGAGGTATAAATATTTCTGCATAGTAGATCATCATGCCTTCAATCCCACACATAAATACAGCACTATGCTCCTTTCCTGCAGAAATAAAAATTACTTAAAAGGCAGAAAAATAAGTGGTAGTGCTTTAAGAAATGGAATGGGAGGAAAAGAATATTGAAAGAAGAGATTGGGTAATGTCACAAGCAGCACATAAAGCAAACTGCTTATGATACAAAGCATTACTTAGCTTTCTAGAGAAGAAGGTATGAAGAGGAGAGAAAAAAAAAAAAAAACACAAGGAATTCTAACTACAGAAAAACGTGTACAAGAGAAAAGCACACACAGTTCCATCAAAAATAATTAACAGAGCAGGGGAACAGGAGAGCAGAAGCTTTCAACATTCAAGGAAAAGTACAAAATTCAACGTCTTTCTAAACATTTTGCCTCCAGAGGCATAAAGAAAAAAGTGATTTGATTTGAAAATAATGTTGTCCTTTTCAACAGTGCCCCCTCCTGTCCAGAAATAAACTGTGAGTTTCTTACTTGAACTGCACAGATCATACTGAGTAATAAACAGCCACTTCCCCATTATTATTTCTTGAACCAGCCAATTTTCAAAAACTTAAGCAAAAGTGAACAACAGAACTGCCAAAATATATTGTATTTAAACAAGTTGTAAGCTTATGCTCACCAGTAAGGCCAGCTTGTGAATGAGAACATAATCTGTAACTTTGAGAGCGTTCACAAAGCAAGAGAAACATTGGGAAATAAAGCTGTAGTAGGGCTGGATCTGTTGAGTCAGAGCCGTTTGGATAAGAAACTTGGTTTACTGATCAGGACTTCCAGAATACCAAAATGGAGATAACATCTGGCTTACCTATGTCTTCTCCCAAAAATGACCCTGGACTCCTGAAAAATTACATCGCATTTCAGTTTACTGTCACTAATAATTTACAACCGTCCAACATTTAGAAAAGGGGCAGTTCCATATCAACAGAGTACTCTCATTTAAGAAAAATGCTACAGTCTGAATATAAAGTAGCACATCATCTGATCTCTAAGGAGTGTCTTCCAGATTATGTATGGATTTCTCTGAAAGTAATGCCTCCTTTTTATTTCCATGGAAACTACAACAGATAGAAACTGCACAACAGTATTTTTCAACATAGTCACTGCTATTAGCTGATTTGCACAGATGAGCTGACTGAGATGCTCTTCAATGCATAGTGCAAGAGCTGTGTGTCTGGCTGTCCAAAATGTGGCTTGACTTTTCGCACTGCTGTTGCCACTACTGAAACGCACAACCCACTGCCTCACTGGGCTCACATCCATTGTTTGGTCTTCATAAATGTTCAGCAAAAGTCAACTAATATGAATGCAATATTTTCTGCATGAAGAAATAAATTACATGCCTTTGCTTCATATGCACATCCATGTCAGACACACATTTGGTCAGACTGCCCCTCTGCTGCCCTCTGTCACGGAGTAACAAAATAAAACATGATACTGGTGGGAAGGTTCAACCCCTACTGCCATATCACCAACATCCACCTCTGACATCGTGAGCCAACATAATAAAATAGGAGGTACTACTTTCAGAGCAGCCATCTCATCAGCCATCTTTGTAGCAGTTCTGCTACAATGTCTGCCTACTCAGGTAAACCAGTCACCCACATACACACATTAGCCAGTAACAAAAAGCATTTTATGTAGTAGGGTCCAATCCTGACCTTTAAGCTATACAAAACCAAGAATTTTAAGTATCTTCTCACAGAACGATCATTCTGTTCCTAAGCACAAAATCAGAGATAAAGCTGGTTTGTTTAGCTATGTAAGGAAAACAAACAAACATCTTACAGCTGTTTGCTTAAAAATACTGAGAATTCCTATTCTTTATAGCGAAGACTTGAGAAAAACAAATATAAAAATCATGAAACCTTTTGTCATGGTTATGCTTTTCTATTATTAATACTACTAGGTTTTCTTTTGTTTTGACCTTGACGAATGCCAGAATCCAGCTTCAAGATATGGTGAATGGTGGGAAATACACACTTCCCAGTGAAAAACATTAGCACTTCAAAGCTAA
This sequence comes from Coturnix japonica, assembly GCF_054131305.1. NCBI lineage: Eukaryota > Metazoa > Chordata > Aves > Galliformes > Phasianidae > Coturnix > Coturnix japonica. The sequence continues at coordinate 61,536,208 of NC_140664.1, forward strand.
AATCTCTACACAGTCAGTCTGTGATGCACATGTTATACCACACCACATGTTCCAGTGGTTCATTCCAACAAGTGCATGTACACTGTCCCCACAGACTAAGTATCCTCAAGCTCAGTTTTGATTTTTAGCTACTGTTCACACCTATTATGCATAAGGATAGCAAAGAGCATATTCTCTCTCCTGTAGGTGGGACACACAAGGCAGAATAGAAACACTAGTCCTCAGGTCACCAAAAGTGAAGAGAAAATGAAGCTTTGAGGAACTATGCAGAAATATAATTGGAACTGATTAAACCAAATTCTTCAGCAATCCCACATATTAGAGCAGGGATGCCAAAGGAAACAGAGAGCAGGCTAGTGCAATCTACTTCTGAATGGATGGAATATAGAGGAATAGATGAGGGTTGCTCCAAAAGTAATGCCTCCTTTTCTATTATCTTGGCTCATGATGTCAGAGGCAGATTGCAGTAGTAAGGCTCCTACCAATATCCTGTTACATGTTGCCGCAGGACAGTTGGCAGCAGAAGGGCAGTCTAACAAAACAGTGTCTTACATTGAAGTGCATCTGAAGCAAAGGTGTGTCATTGAATTTCTTTGTGAAGAAAAAACAGTACCTGTTGCCATTCATGGATGCTCACTGAACATTTATGAAGACTGAACAGAGGATGTGTGCATAGTGAGGTCGTAGCTGATGCATTTCAGCAGTGGCAATAGCCACATTGGTTAACCTGTGCTGATACGGGCTTTTTACAAGCATGCAGGCTCTTACTCTTTGCTGGCAAAAATGCACAGCTATTTTTCAACATAGTCAGCACCATTAGTGTTTTGTAGCCAAGAATTTGCTCTATCAAATAATGTTACGACCTTCTTCTTAACTGATGTAGTTTCAGTGGAAATAAATAGGAAGTGTCACTTTCAGAACAACTCACATATTTAGGTGTTATTAAATTACATAGGGCACATATGAACCATTCATGATCACACGACCAAAGCATTATGCCCCAAGAACAGATCAGCTCCATCAGGCTGACATCCAGCAGTACAAGGTAGAAATTCTTATGTAACAGGACACAAATATAGATCACAATGAATACACTCATTCAGCATCTGATCTACTACGAGGATCTGGCAATTAATGTAACCATAAATACAGCATTGCTACCCACACTGTAACCAGCAACAAAATCATTCTAGACAGCAAATCTTTAAAAAGAAAATCCATATCAGTTAGTACTTACTACTAGTTAGTGACTCTAAACTCTTAAGACAAATCCAATACCCATATTTTCACACTGCTTTGTCACAAATAAGTCTTTGAAAAGTGAAAATGCCACTCTTCCAAAGTGTAACAACTGGAGATTATACTTTTTTAAAAGAAGACTAAAATAATAAATAGCATAAATTGAGCACGCACCCTCTGGAATAGCACAAAGGAAGAATAGTGCAGTCTAGAGTCAGAACTATTTTCTATTTTTTTAAATGGCTCCTCATATTAAAGAGAAAAAGAAGTTTTAATATCCAACTTCACTTATTTATACTTGCATGCAATAACTGAATGAGACTCAAAAGAAACTCAATGACATCTTGACCACAGCTGCTACACAAGTTATGCTGTAGGGTGAAGCTGATTCCATCAAATTATTTGTTTATTGATTGCGTTCCATACCTATGATGCCTGAACTTGAAAGGCAATATGCTTCCAAAAATAAGAAATGAAGATAGTCCAGATGACTTCTAGTCCCATTAATGAGTTAACTAAATGGCTAAGGGAAGTAAAATACAGTAATTATTTATAATTTATTAAATGAATCTGCTATAATGTCTTTAGCATGTAGACTGCATGTCAAGAAAAAAAAAAAAAATTAAAGTTGGGAAAACACCCTGATTCTGACACACTGGACACACTTATTTCTTAGTTATTTATTGTCAACTGTTATGCCAAATGTCTCTCTCAATTCCCATATCTCAATGTAATAGAGGTCATGATACTCATTAACAATGACCAAAATCATTTTGTCAGTTAAGAATAGTTACAATACATAAAACATATCTCTAAAAAGCATATTTGAAACTGCCTAAGTTAACACATAAACCAGTCCAATCTGCTGTTCAAAGACCTTCTAGCATAATTCATGTTACATTGTGTATCCATTATCCTTCACAGGACCTGTAAACCAAAAAGGGCTTGAAAAATAACATATTTCTATTATCTCTTGAACAGCCTGTAAAAGAGGTGCAAAATGATGGATGAAATCTCAATGTTTAGATGTAATAGGGGTTTCTGTAACCAAGATAATTTGTCTTAACAGATTCCAACATTTGGGAAGACAACTTGTCCATTTAATCCAATATTCTAGGCCAGCACATCTCTTACATCTGACAAGCAGACCCCTTTAGGACTTTCTTAACTCATATTTTCCATATCTCTAGTGAGGCATTCTATATACATGTAACTTTTTATGGCATTACCAAACAATCTGGGACTGTCTTTTCAGCCTCTCCCCACCTGAAATATTACTTCTAAGTTTTCAACTACCTACAAGAAATCAGTTTGTCAAAGGTTCATTCCACTTAATTCCAATCTTTCATTTTAATTCCAATCCTTACCCTCAAATGTTGTGGCAAGCACAGCTCCTGCCTATAGCGGGGAAGAAAGTGAGCACTTCTTGAGGGTCTTCCAGGATGCAATGTTAAAATATTTCCCACACCATTCTCTCACAAAAGTAGGCATCCAACTCACACACCTCAATTAACTCACATAAACCTGTAGGAGTTCTTTGGTCAAATACTGTAATGCCTAACACTAAAACAATCAGGACACTGCTTAAAGACAGATTTCCATGCCGAAAGTCCCACTATTTTTATAAGCCTCTCCTTTTAAGAAATTAGGAGGGCAAAAGTGTTTGAACGCTGTAAATAGCAAGCAACATGGCTGAGAGGTGCAAACCATTACTGATTACATCCTGTCTTCCTCAAAAAAGGAGAGTTAATTTGTAAGTTTACATTAACATCTTGATATCGTCAGTTACGCTTTAGAAAGTTTTCATTGGCAAAGTGAGTATGCATATTAATAACAGGCTCCAACCAAAATTTCACCTTGCTCAGATACACTGATACAAGTGATTAATATGTATTCATTTACCAAGTTGTTCTACAGCTTTATGTGCTGGATATTCAGATTAACAAAGCTTATCAAATTAGTCCCTTAAGGAAAATGGCTCAAGTTGAGAAACTCCTCTGACTTTGCCAGTAATAAATTGAAATGTATGTAGATTAACTCCCATAAAAACATTTTAATGCTTTTACTCATCTCCTCTGCTGTCTAACCTAATTTGTTTATAATGAAAAAAAAAAATAAAATTATCCTGATCTTTTTCCATAGGCATTCATATATAAACCTAAGCTGCTACACTATGCAGTTTTTGTCAGAAATATTTTTCATTTGATCTCCTTTTCACTGTTTTTTTTTTTTTTTAATTATTATTTTATTTTTTTTTAACAAAACAAGCTATATTAATCAACTTCTGGCTTTCTTCCCAGAGAAATAAAAATGAAAAAGGGCAGTGGATATTTGTATATAGTAGTAAACGAAATATATTTTGAGCTGTAATGCCTTGAATCAGGCCACAGAGTTTAGAAATAAATCATTTCTTTCTTTTCAAATTGCATTACTGCAGGTATAGGGCTAGGAAAGCCAGGGCTGAACTGGAGAATCTGGCAAAGGATGTGAAGGGCAGGAAGAAACAATGCTGTAAGTACATAGCAGCAGAAGGAAAACTAGTTAAAACATAGGCTTATTGTTGAATGGGGAAGGGAAAATGGTTACAAGTTACAGAATCACAGAATTGTAGGGGTTGGAAGGGACCTCTAGAGATCATCGAGTCCAACCCTCCTGCCAAAGCAGGCTCCCTACACCACATCGCACAGGTAGGCGTCCAGGCGGGTCTTGAACATCTCCAGAGAAGGAGACTCCACCACCTCCCTGGGCAGCCTGTTCCAGTGCTCTGTCACCCTCACTGTAAAGAAGTTCTTCCGCACATTCGTGCGGAACTTCCTATGCTGTACTTTCATCCCATTACCCCTAGTCCTGTCCCCACACACTACTGAAAAGAGACCAGCCTCACCACTATGGCTCCCACACCTCAGGTATTTATAAACCTGGATCAAGTCCCCTCTCAGCCTTCTTTTCTCAAGGCTAAACAGACCCAGTTCCCTAAGTCTCTCCTCATAGGGGAGATGCTCCAGGCCCTTCACCATCTTAGTGGCCCTCCGCTGGACTCTTTCCAAGAGATCCCTGTCTTTTTTGTACTGGGGAGCCCAGAACTGGACACAATATTCCAGATGAAGCCTCACCAGGGCAGAGTAGAGGGGGAGGATCACCTCCCTCGACCTGCTGGACACGCTCTTTTTAATACACCCCAGTATGCCATTGGCTTTTTTGGCTACAAGGGCACACTGCTGGCTTATGGTCAATCTGTTGTCCACCAGGACGCCCAGGTCCCTCTCTGCAGAGCTTCTCTCCAGCAGGTCTTCCCCTTCCAAGGAAAAAACAGAGGTATTTAATGTTTTCTTTGCCTCTTTCCTTACCTATAATGCTAGCCCCAGGAGTCCTGGGCCCTTGAGACCAGACGGAAAGCATGAAAGCCTGCAGGAGAGATGAAGTCATTTAGAGAACATTTAAGTCAGCTTAAGTAAGCAGGCACCCTTGTATCAAAGGAAGCCAACAGAATCTTGCATTGCATTATGAAGAGCATCAACAGTATAAGACAGGTGATCCCTCTAATCTACTCTGTACTGGTGAGGCCACACATGCAGTACTGCAGCCAGTTCCAGACCCCCCACAAGAAGATAGATGGACTTACTGGAGAAAGTCCGGCACAGGGCCACAAAGATCAAAAGGCCATCAAGAAGATCAAGAAACTGGAGTATCTCTCTTATAAAGAGGAGCTGAGAGAGCAGGGAGAGTTCAGCCTGGAGAAGGAGGCTAAAAGGGATATAAGAAATGCACATAAATACCTGAAGGGAAAGTGTAAAGATGGGAGTCAGATTTTCTTCAGGGGTGGCCAGAGCCAGGACAAGAAACAATGGGCACAAACAGGAGGTTTCTTCTGAATATGAAGAAGCACTTCTGTGTTGAGCAGGTGATGGAAAAGTGCCATAGGTTAGCCAGAGAGACTGTGAAGTTTCCTCCCTGGAGATCTCCAAAAGCCACTGGGACGCATGCTTGGGTAACCTGCTCCGAGTGACCCTGTTTTAGGGCACGGGTTGGAGCAAATGGATCCAAAGGGCCTAGCCAGCCTCAGCTACTCTGTGAAGATGATAGTAATAGTAATAGTCTCGTGCGGGTTGGAAGGGACCTTCGAGATCATCGAGTCCAACTCCCGGGATTCAAGCCTCTGTGCTGCAGAGCAGCACTTCTACCACTTGCGCCACAGGGGGGATTCGAACCCTGAGCCCTGGTGTTGCAAGGCGGCATTCCTACCACTGCGCCACTGGGGCACACATAGTAGACTGGAACATCTGAACATCTCACCCACAGGAGAGGGTAAGAGCTAAGACTTCAGCTTGGAAAAAGAGAAAACTCCAGGGCAGGGAAATAAATAAATAAATCTTACCAATGAATATACTTGATGGGAGGTAATGAGTGAGAGACACTTAGACCCTCCTCAGTAGCACCCACTGACAAGACAAGAGGCAATGGACAAAAATTCACATGACCTGCAGCATAACACAATAAAATATTCACTCTTTGCTGTGAGAACATCAAGCATTGGAACAGGTTGTCCAGAGAGGATGCAGTGCTTTCCATCTGTGGAAATACTCAAAAACCAGGGGGACATGGTTCTGGGGAATCCAATACAGCTGACCTCGTTAGAACAGGAGAATTGCACTACATATCTCAAAAGGTCCTTTCCATCTAGGCAATTCTGCATTTCTGTGAAACTGCCAAATACCTTTCCTTAGCCCTTTACTTAAGTCAACGTTTTTAATCGCTGAGAGGTACTCTGAAAGTAATACATCCTATTCTATTATCCTGGCCCAAAACATCAGAGGCGGACATTAGTAGTATACTACTTGTAGAATTTGAACCTTCCTGTAACAATGTGTTAAATGTTGTTGATGTGTGACAGATGGTAGCAGAGAGGCAGTCTGACAAAATGGTATCTGACACAGAAGTGTGTCTGAAGAAAAGGTATGTCACTGAAATCCTCCACTAAGAAAAAAAATCACACCCATTTACATTTATTGACACTTGCTAAACATTAATGGAGACCAAACAGTGCACATGAACGCAGTGAAACACTGGGTGGTGCATTTCAGCAGTAGCATCTGTGATGTGAAAGACAAATCACATTCTGGACAGCCATGCACATCTCATACCAGAAAATGATTCACAGCTCTATCAGTTCACCCATACAAATCAGCAGATTAAGACCAGGGAACTGCACACAGAGCTGAGGATCAGTTTCAATGTGTTGGAAATGATGGTGGCAACATTAGAATATCATTTCACCATGGAGTGGTGAAATGGGAATTCCCCACTGAAGAAAAGATTCAAGACAGAGCCCTCAACAGGTACAGTGATGTGCCCTGTCTTTTGGGATAGGAAAGGGATTCTTCCAAACAAACCATCAACTCTAAATCAACTCTAACTACTACACTGTGATGTTAACTAAGCTTAAAGCTCAAACTTCCAGAGTCAGGTCAATAAAGAAGACAGCCTTTTTCTTGCAATACAATAATACCAGGTCCCCTACCATTTTGAAGACTGTGAAGCACATTGCCAATCTTAGCTGGACTGTACTACCACAACCATTATATAATTCAGATCTAGCACCTTCTGACTTCCATCTGTTCAGGCAGGCTGATGAAAGATGGACTAGATGTGTATTTTCCTAGCAATTATGCCATCACAGCAGCTGTGAAATAGCAGGTCACCTCCACTGATGCAGATTTTCACAAGCACAGCACATAGGGCCTTGTTCATCACTGGTGAAAGTGCTCAGCTAATGGTGGTGACTGTGTAGAAAAATAGTGTTTTGTAGATGAGAATTTGCTCTCAGAGTTATTGTGCTCTTTGTACCTGGTAAAGTTTCCAAGGAAATAAACTGAACACATTAAGTTTCGAGTGATCTACAACCTATCAGCAAAACAAAAGTACTCAAAAGTTGTCATGTGCAATGAGTGGATAAATAGATTTACTAAATCAAAGGCCAACCTATAACAAATAAAGTGCAGCATGGGTATCAATTTATTCTTTCATTAACTATAGATGCAGCAACCAGAAAAAAAAAAAAAAGAAAAACACTCAGTAAATTCTGACTGCGAAATTACATGCATAAGAAAATATGAAGGACACTATGGTAACTCACCACAAAACAAACTAAAAATATATGTAAAGAAAGATTTAACAGGAGTTTCTCAGCAAGTGCTGAACATAATAGCCTTTCTGCTCTCATTGGTTTTTTTAAAGACAGTTACCATAAGAGCACGATAAATATTCTAAAAATCTGTTTGGTTCCCAAATGACAAACATCCAGGAATTGCCTGTTTGCAACTAATATTTTAAATTGGTCTTCAAATATTTGTAATTTTTTTTTGTTTTATTTGTACTTCAACCATAGACTTCTCATGCACAGGTCATTTAAGTATATTTTTTGTGTTAGGTCTTCAAATAAGTGATTTTTCAGAGTTCAACTGATTTCCATATGTGTACAGATTCTAACGTTCACATGCCTACTGCCTTTTCATTCCTCCTTCCATTTCTAAAACACCTAAAAAACTCCTCTTACATTTCAGCTATCGAGCAGTCTGCAGCGAAGTAATGGAGAACACCTATGAACATACAGCCCTTCCATGAACATACAGCTAGATAAGTCTGAAGAGAGAGGGGCAGTAAAGAACACTGAAATTACCAGACTGGAAATTTGCAACACATAAATTAGTACAGTAAAACTGTTCAGAAAAATATATATATATAAATCAATCTGTTCAAAGCAACACAGAAGGAATCCAGCCAGCGTAGACCCTTCGCAAGACTATCTGAACATGGCAGTGTGATAATGTCATTGCTGAACAACTTACAAAATACTGACATTGTTGCTGCCTCTCAGTTTTTCTATACACGTCTTTCAATTAAAATCAAACTTCTTTTCTCTTTCAGTTTATCTTGACCAACATCAAAATAATACATTCATATAATCACATGACTTTTATAACAAGGTAAGAGGAGTAAAGTAGATAACACAAATTACTGAAAGTGCAATACCTGTTATCGAACAGTACACTATGTGAGGAGCAATCTTTTTAATGTCTTCATAACCTAAGCCAATTTCAGCCAGTTTCCCAGGGATGTAGTTTTCCACGAAAACATCAGATACAGCTGCAAGCTTTAGAAAACAAAAGGATGTGTAAGATTTGTTAACAAGCTTCCAAAAGTTCAATATATTCCTCATGTAGCTTGAAGTACCACTAATCAAGATGGTTCCTGTCCTTCTGACAGAACAGAATTCAAACCTGAAGAGATTTTTTTGGTATGTTAGACTACATATGTCTGCAAACTACACATTAGAGATGCTGTGTATATAGAAAAGGAACTATAAGAATTCTAAATCTATTAGACAAAACAGTAATGTAATTGTATTAACAGAGTCACACTGATTTCCAAAATCTTGATTAAAATATACATAACAGTCACCCACTTTATACTCACACACAGCTTGAAACCAGCTGTAAACAGAAGCTATACATATATATATATATATATATACACACAGACATATAAACACACACGTATATATATATATATACACATATACATACACACACATACCTCTTTCTGTATGTGGGAGCAAAACATGGAGCCCAGAAATTTTTTTTAGGTTAAAATCTTAACCTAAATCTTAAGGTCATCTCAATTATAAAGTTCTGCAGCAGGATTTTCTGCCTCACATATGAATAAATAACCTAGTCCAAAACATACTGAGATTAAAAATTAACCTATGATCCTGATGGGATTTAAATTACATCTTTTTATTCTTAGAGAAGTTAAGCATGTAAATATTTGTACATATTTCAGTAGAATTAATATTAATTAAGAAATTCTGAAACAAGAGAACTACATTTGAAAATAAATATGTACTACTTGGCGGAGTTGTAGAGGTTAAGGTTCTTCTTCAGTTCAGTTGCTTGTTCCCGGAATTTAAATACTCCCTGACAAGAACATATTTGTACATACATCTATAAGCATGACCTAAAACTTTTCATTTCTTAATGTTATTTCAAGATGATCAGAGTCAAATTCTCTGGAACTACCATGCAGTTGTCTGATCAATATACACAGCACACTGGGCCAGCTTCCATAAATTACTGTCATCATATCTGCAGTCATAAGCATTTTTGTTCTAGCATGTAGCCTGTTTAGTTGAATTTAAGGCCAAAGAAACAGCCAAGCCAGCAAATATTTTACAGGAAAGACAGAAACTGATTCCCATTCAGACAAGAAGCCATGTAAATTATGAATGGCTTAATTAGATGCATGGATGAGATGCTAGTAACATTTACAGAAATGAACTTCAGCATACAGTAAAAGTGTATTTTTAAATGCATGTGGTAAATTATTTTCTAAGAGTCTGGGTCAAGGAACTCTAGGAGTGCCAGTTTTTGACAATTACAATAATATGAGCAAATCTCAAAATTCTAAACAACTATTTGTGGGTTTTTTGTGTTGTTATTGTTGTTTGTTTTGTTTTTAATTCATGCCCCTGTGAATGTGACAATACCATAACTTCATAGCAGTTACTTAAAAAGCCAGCATTTGTGACAGGAAGGTTCTCAAGAAGATCAAGGGTTCCGCAAGAGCTGAAGCTTTAGCTAGTAAAAACAGAAGCCCGGAGTGGTCTGTTGACTGTCCCAATCTTCTGTGCCAGACAGCTCACCCACTGCAAAGAAGTGGCAATGCACTGAGAGCAGGCTGTTGATCTTTAATGGTACATATTTATGTAAAATAGATCTGAGGGGTTTTATTTGCTCTCTTAATCCTTTATAGTCTATATATAATTACTTTTACATTTGGTAATATTACAGTTTTAGCAAAATTCATCTAAGAAATTAATTAGAACTTTTGAATTGCTTTCACTGGGTTTTATAACCTATCCAATACAGAGTGACAGCGTGGGCTAACTTGAGAGCTACTGTCCATCTCATACTGAAGAACCATCACCTCCAAACTGCCATGAGGAAAAGAGGACGACTTGCATTACTGTAACAATAAATAAATAAGTGCCATAACTCTGGATGTGGCAACACACATGGATGACTACAGTGCTAAGTGAAGATAAATGATTTAGGCCAAGATTAATAGCATATATATTATATGTATATATATGAGATGAGCGTAACATTTCAGACATCTTACAAATATTGTGTCAGCTTGGCCTCTGGTGCTCTCATGACACCTCGGAACAGGCTTTAACATATAAGCCAGCAGTGAACAGTATATCTCTTTCAGTGTTCACTGCACTGAGCATAGGTACCCAGGGTTCTGCCATTGGCATGAACTGTATTCAGACTCTATCCAAACCAACTGCTCAGAATTACAGAACGTCCTTAAAGCACAAAGGGACTTGCAGTCCTAAAATTCAACAAGGTTCCTAATCTTCGGTCAACTGAATTTGCACACTGAACTACATGTCCTGCAAGCCCATTGAGCACACCATTTGTACATTCACTACACTATCAACATGTAGAATACTACATGTTCTAGATAGGACACTGATGCACTCAATTGGTAAATGTCAGGACATCAGAAAAAAAAAAGCATAATAAACACTAAAGTAATCATTAATTTGAATATAAGCAACATGTAACAAAGATACTAACTTGACAAAGCAAACTATTGGTCCCTTCAGGATTTTTTATTTTTTTATTTTTTTTTTTAAAAAGCAAGTATTCCATAAAGAGGAATGTGTGTGCATATACACACAATTCAGTGAGAGTATGCAGGAGACATGATGACTGTCTCAACTACACTGACCAGGAGGAAAGGAAAAGTGCCATCAGCTCCCCAACCATTGGAATTTTCCCAAGTCCTTCATGAATAAACATAGAATTAAAAAGTTAAAACTAAATACTTGGGGAAAACATATCCCAAAGATTCTTAAATCAAGTTTCTGAATATTGCTGAGTAATACTCTAAAATGCAAGTTATATAGGTATAGATAGATAATATAGAGATATATATCAGAGCACAGTATCAGGACACGTATCATCACTGAAAATAAGTTTTGTTCAGTGAGACATTCAACTATTTGAAAAGCAGTTAACAGCGAGTTAAAAGCAATAGAAAGTAAAACAAGGCTACAAGCGATGCAGAATACAGAAACAGAATACAGACTAAAATATAATTTTATGGTAACTATGCTGTAAAATATTCACACAGTTATGAAAGAGTAGACCTTTGGACAAGAGTCTTATCAGCAATGTGCTAAATCTCCTGGATTGCTGATTAACAGGTTTTTCTGCATGCTTGGTACTACTAATTAAATTATTCTAACCAAGCTACTTTACTTAATAAAGAAAAATTATTAAAATTCATCACTTTTCTCTGTAGGACTTAGGCCTACACTTCATACTTATTTGTATCTGATGTCCCAAACTCAATGTTCTTCTTGCAAACAGAAACAATACTTTTTGTTATAGCAAACACATCGCTGCACAACATTCAGAATTCTGTATATCTATATATGTTACCAAAAGACAAGTGACAACAAAGTCTTTTATTATAGATAATATATTTTTTTAAAACAAAAACCAAGAATAAGAAAGTATATTATAGTTCCATTTGAGATCCAAAAATAAAATATAAAGACCTCTGCACTGAGCACTTCCAAAAGCTACCATTATGTGGTAAAAAACTGTGTAGGACTTACATTCAGGCAGTCCCGCCTCAAGTACAAAGGTTATAGTATTGCACATTCTTAAGTACTCAGCCATTTAATGGCACAAATCATGAAAAGGTTAGTTGTACATTTAAAAACTAAACCCAGCAGCGACCTTCCTGTACCAATATCAAGACAAGGAAAAGGGAACTTCTTAAACTCAAACAGTAGCAGTCATGCATAAGATGCAAATGCTACAGCCATCTTTCCTCCAGCTCATCCTCACTCATAAAACCAGCTATCCTAAGCTCTGTTCAACACATCCAGCCCACATTCACAGAACCAATGGTCTTTTGCTTCAAGTTTTACTTTCGTCCACCATTTATTACCCAAAAGGACAAGTAAGGTGACTGAACTTTTTTCCCTGGTTATCTGGAATGAATTATTTTTGTAGAACTCTTATTTAGAATTTGGCTATCCAAAAAATACATCTGTATTTTCCCAAATGGCTCTATCTGTTTCCAAAACCTTTAGAAGATAAACATACAGCTTCATAACAGAAATGAATGATTGTGTTCTGCAGAGAACACAGAGAGAGGGTAGTGGAGAGTCCATAAATTTTGGCTTATAAACTCCAAAGACTGTACAGAGCTGACAGTAAAAATAGAAGTTTCAAAAGCATAAGACAACTTAACCTCTTTGCATTTCATATAACATCTCTGGCAATAAATCTTAAAAGACAAATTCCACTTATTGCAGGACATATACAGACTTACTGTGAAAAGAAGAGTGACTGGAAACAATATTGAAGCAAACAGGAACAGAAGCCAGCTCACAGTTTTAGATATGTTGCTATTCTTATGGTCTTTAGCCCTGCTGTACTAGTTAGCAGGTCCTACACTCCTCAAAAAAAAAAATTTTTAAAAAGGATAGGAAAGCACAAGCTTTAAGAAGTGTGAAATATGGTATTTTTATTAGCTTAAAAATTACTAGAATAATCAAACTTCATTATTAGAAAAATCATTACCCTCATCCTAAACAAACATGGCATTTGACCTACAGGACAGCACTTCTGGTACAGCAATGAAAGCCATGAATATACTGTAGCACTCAAAAATACACAAATAGTGGAGCCCAGTTCTCCCACTGTAAACTCCTTTCTGATTTCAATGGCAGAAGTTTCTTGCTGGATTGATGAAGTTGTACAGAATGATCTAATACACCAACAGCTAAGCATTGGACTGTTAGACCTTTAGCTCACAATATTTCCTCTTAAGAGTTTTATGTTTGAGTAGATTTTATTATATCTAAAGTTGTTTTAAGTTATTCTGAACAGTGAACTTTTCTCAGTGCAAATCTGTAGAGATAATAAATGCCATGTCCCAGCCATAATTTAAACAGTGAATGGCATACATACCTATTTTTAATTATCACACCCCTAATACTTGAAATGTAGAGTTTATTCTTTCTTATACAGAAACAAAACAATACAAAATTGACATGATTTGCATTCCATTAAAACCTACCTCCCTGATCAACTTTGCTCCTCTTGAACTCTTCATATTGATAGCTATACTCTGGGGAAAAAAAGAAAAGTCACTTAAGAGAAAGCCTTTCTAGTGATTACTGAACTCTTCTAAACATAATCAGTAGTCAGTTTTTCACTTTTAAAAATAATTTTTTGTTGGTAAAACAAGCTTAACAGTCTCAAAGAACCAAACAAGCAACAGAGCAAGTGTGATGGATGTGCAACTGGGAGCTGCACTGTGGCCTGCTCACTGTATGTCTGTACAGCACTTACTACTGCAGATACACGTGGGGACACAAGAAACATTTGCTTCAATGGCAACAAGCCACTAGACAGCTCAGGCACATTGTGTAACTTCATCTTAACCCCAAAGATTCACAAGCTCTCTCTGCTAACCTAACTACAGCATGATGCCTGCTTTCCCGTAACTCTAGCTGCCAGTAAGGGCAGGTCAGCTCAGCTGATCCACACAAAATGAAATGTTCCTTAAAATACTAACAGTAACCATCACCCTTAAATTCAACAGGGTTAATTTTATACCAGAAACTGAAGAATGACAGGACCACTCTTGCATTAGGAATTTGCTTCAGCTTCAGAAACATACCAGAAATTCGCAGCCTTTTTTGTTCAAAATATTTAATTTATCTCATGAAATGTATTCACATCGACAATACAATTAAAGCCAGTGTAACTATTGCTCCATTAGGTACGCTTAGAATCAAATGAGTTTAAACTAAATTCTTATAATAAAAAATGTTATATCATGTTCACTTAAGGTTCTGTTGTTCGTTTTCCTTTAGTTTTTTTTGCCAACAATCACATAATGTACAAAGCTCTTTCCACGAAAAGCCAAGGGAAATAATTTGTAAGAGAAGTGCTATGTCTTTAACTGCTTTTACGACTGACAGACTAACCTTCAGTAAAGCACTTCACTTACCTTTTTATTTCTATTGACACTGAGAAAATAAACACTTTCTGTTCCAACAAAAGGTGGGCCCCAGGCTCTTGTATCATCACCAGTTCCTGTAAGAAATATCACCACATTTTTGCAGCTATTCAACATTACACAGACAACAAACAAACAAACAAAATTTAATCATCCTAGGTAATATTTAAGCCTCCTAAACTTCAACTAGCAGGCAATGGAAAAACAACCACTTTAGTATACATGTTTTAGTGCATTACTTCAGAAAACACCTAAGAGTGAACATGATTAAGCAAAACAAATTCTGCTTTTGTTACTGCTGTAATTATTATAATGCAGCTTCTTAATATAGCTTGCTTTGCTCCTTCTGTGACTATTTTCATCTTAAAATATACGCATAAACACACAGCCACACCTCAATGTACTTAACTCCTTTCCAACTTAAAGCACTGCTTGAGGTACAGCAGTATTTGTTTAGGCAATCTTGAAGAATTTAGCAGATGCTCCTACTCAGAGAGTACATAGTCAAAAAACCATTCCTGAAACACTACGGAAACAAGGTCAAGATATCAGGACAAATTATTAAGCCATGTGCTGCAGAACATCTCCAAAAAGAAGTACTTGCTACTGTCTTCTGTTCAGAAATTCTCTTGCCTTACATAAAGGCAAGATGGCATTAAAGCTGCTGCAGACACTAATGTAATTGAATCTTATGCATAATTTCTAATTTTAAACACTCCTTAAATGTCAAGAAGACTAGCAATCCATTTAAAATGAAAGTACAACTAAAACGGGAAAATTTGAAGCTGAGTTTAAATTAAGATATAATTACGATCCTAAGTGCTAGCAAGTATACACAATATTTCTCTTAAAGTTTATGTACTTGTTAACTTCAAGGGAGCAGAAACTTTCCTTAGAGAGGCAGCACAGAAGGCTAACACTAACAGAGCTGCATAACTAAGCTGAAGGTCCTTTGGTCCAATACAGTATAACCACACTCACATCATTATGCTTCACACTAGAATAACACCTAAAGTCCACAGCAGTTTAGGATCAACTGCAGCAGAAGCTATGCAAATGGAAGTTACATTCATCGATATTTATTTACATTGTTTAGTATCTCAAAGAACTATCTTGCTTCAAGCAGAAAGCTTGCAATCCACCTGCAATCACAAATCAAAACACTCCAAGAGCTAGAATGTAAACCTCAGAAAATCATCAGTTCATACTTAATCACCGACATTGCTACATTGCTCCATTCCTACTGCCTAGATGCCTGAAATCATTCCTCTCTCCATCTCACCTGATGGTATAAAATTGATGCCGCTTCTTACCTGCCACAGATGTGAACACATTTAAATCAGTGAGTGAGTAGTGATGATCCAGTGGTTGCTATGACAAAGCTTTGGATGGATACTCAATATTTTGGTACATGTTAAAAAACTTAGTATTTCCCATTGAAATAAAACACAGGAGACTTCTTATTACCTCAAACATGTGATTAATTAGCTTTGAAGAGAACTTGTGAAGACTATACCAAAACAAAAATAAAGAAATTTAAGCATGCAAACATAAATATGGAAGAAAAATCACAACAAGATGCACAGTTGCTGTGGCAGTTACGTGCCCGAAATGCAAAATGACAAACTGAAAGCCAAACACAGAGAGAAATTCTAAAAGAACTGAATGCCATGAAGCTCTTGCGTGGTTCTAAGAACTAAAGAATGTAGCTATTCCAATAGAATGACAATGATTTCTTCTTGTTGGGTTGGTGGTTGTTTTTGTCATGTTTTTTTTTTAATTTATTTGGTTTTTAATTTATTTTTTAAGCACTGCTGAACCCTCAACAGATCTCAGAAACAGCTTTTTATACAAAGGGTATATACCAAGTGGAAAAAGAAAATTATTGTGTTCAGCTAAAACACAA
Source organism: Coturnix japonica (assembly GCF_054131305.1). Classification (NCBI taxonomy): domain Eukaryota; kingdom Metazoa; phylum Chordata; class Aves; order Galliformes; family Phasianidae; genus Coturnix; species Coturnix japonica. The sequence continues at coordinate 61,552,466 of NC_140664.1, forward strand.
AAAAAATAATCTCTAAAATAAATTCTATTTATGAAGCTAACTACCAGAGTCCAATCAAACTCTGAAAAAGCAGCAGAAATCTGTTTCTGCACCTGAAAACAGAACTCCCAGTTTGTTAATACCAGAGATATTCAGAACTACAAGGAAAATTTTCATACATATTCAGAAGTTTCTTTTTTTCCAGTAAATTCCTATTTCCATCTATACAGAAGTATCACATCCGGGACTTCAAAGATATAACTCATTTAATGAAGAAAATAACTTTGCATGCTTCCAGAGAAAATTAAGAACTATTTTCTCAGAGAAACCTAAGAATCTGGGACTGTCCAGAAACATTAACATTAAAAAGGAAAATTTTGATATAGAGCATAAGGCAAATTGGCATACTATCAGTCACAACGCTTGCCATTCCCCACCATACCTGTGTAAAGTGACACAAAAGCAGAACAAACAACATATTTCAATGTTCACATAATCTTTCTTCCTCGTAATAATAAAATGAAAATTAAAAGCAGGGCTGCTGTTTCCAAAATTAAAGTTCTTGTCTTTTTACCAGTACTCTAATCTTGGGTAGTAAGATGTATTTCTGTTTAAAATTAGCTGAGAAGTTTGGGCTCAGAGAGAACTGAGTCACAGAACCTTAGCTCTCCAGTGGAAAAAAAAAAAAACAAACATCTTATCCCACTGTCCCCACTATAAGGGGAATCCATGTCTTATGGTGCATATTGCTTGTGTTTGATTCCATCAGAATACACAATTAAAAATAAAATAAATTCAAAATACTTTCTCTCTCCTATAAATCATGTTTTAAACTACACAGTTTAAAAAACAAACTTTTAGTCTCAATGCTTAAAAGAGAACCATAAAGAGAAGACCATAGCATAGCAAACTGCCCAGATTAACTCTTGTGGTAATTTTGCTTCCAGTCCTTTTACTAAAACAACATACTTATTTCAAAACATACCTACAGCATCTTTCTGTATGACAAAGGCACATATTTCCCTCTATGCAGAATTTCAGGCACAATTTTTCTAGCATACACTGACATATTTAAATGTACATTATTTAATTGAGGCAGGTTGTAAAACACATGGCTCTGTCCATTATGGTTGGTCTTCTACTCTATCTGCCCATCAGAGATACACAGCAGTCAGTAATGCTAGGATGCGACATTTACAAGAACCAAAAAATCACAAAGGTTGGAAGAGACCTCTGGAGATCAACCAGTCCAACACCCCTGCTAAGGCAAGGTCCCTGCAGCTGGTTGCATAGAAAAGCATCCAGGTGGGTTTTGACCATCCCCAGAGAAGGAGGTTGCGCAGCCTCTCTGGGCAGCCTGTTCTAAGTCATTTGCACCCTCAAAGTACAGAAGTTTTTCTCTCATGTTCAGATGGAATTTCCTGTGTTCCAGTTTGTACCTTTGGCACCTTGTTATCTTGCTCGACACAACTGAAAAGATCCTGACCCTAAACACTTAATTCCTGACCATTACAAATTTATAGACAGTGATGAGATTCCCAGTCAGTCTTCTTCAAGCTGAACAGACCTGGTGTCTCAGCCTTTCTGCATAAAGGCTCCTTAACCATCTGCTCCAGGCTCTTTAACCATCTGCTCCATCTTAACCATTCTGCTCCAGGCTCCTTAACCATCTATGCACCCCTTCAAGGAATCTCTCTAGAAGTCCTCTGTCTGTTCAGTGGCACACCTTTGCTTCATCTGCACTCCCATCTCAGATACCATTTGGTCTAACTGCCCCACTGCTGCCATCTGTCACACAGCAACAAAATGTAACAGAATATTGCCAGGAAGCTTCAGCCATATTGCCATACCACTAACACCCACTTTTTACAACAAGGGCCAACATAATAAAATAGTAGGCATTACTTCTAGAACACCCTCCAAAAAGTTTACAATATAGTTAATGCATATAGGCAACAAAATATTTTAATTTTTAATATTTGTTATTAAAATATAAAAAAGGGGAGCAACAAAACCATAAAACCAATGGGATATTTGAGCTTGTTTTTGCAAATCTAATATATCATCCTGGTTTGAAAGCAGTGGCTGTGAATCTCAGTGAGCTCTTAAAGAGTGTATGTTTGGTGGCCCTGCTAGGCAGGGGGGTTGGAACTACATGATCCTTGAGGTCCCTTCCAACCCGGGTAATTCTGAAAGAAAAAGAGATTTTTGATGAAATTTTACTCTTCCTGTACTTCACCCTTGAAAACAGTTGTTCCCAAATGTACGTAATGCCAAAAGACAATGACATGAATAAGATAACTGTGAAGTAAAGGATATTTCTCTTTGGTGAGACAGGGCTTACACAAGTCTGTTAAAGACAGCCAATTAGATTTTTGAGTTGAATGTCTGACTGCAACTCTAATATTTCACTCAAAAATGTGCAAATAATGTATTTATGTTAGCTGAAAATAGAGTCACAAACATATCAATAAATAGATAATTTTCAGGCAGCCTTGAAACCTATTCTCAGATTCCTTTATCAGAATGGAAAGCACAGCTGCATATTTTCTGCTATTCACAGGACTGTCTTCAGATGATGTACCAAAATTTGTGAAATTGTTTGCCATAATGTGAACTAGTACTGCACTGTCCTGTTTTCACCCCAAATAGAGCTAACAGCGCACTGATGTTTGGTCATTGCTGAGTTACAGTTGCACACCTGGAACAGGGTCAGATGAGTTAGCAGGGAAGAGCTGCTGCCATGATAGTGCAGGGCACAGGCTGGGCTGCACAGTGAGCAGCACTGGGCCACAGGTTGGACATGACTGGTATCAAGGATGAAATGTCACTAAGTATCAGTCATTGTATCATTTCTGGTAACATCTCAATAGCTACTAAATAACTGCAGACGTGAAATAATCCCAGCCAGCATGACATAAGGTAATACTAACTGAGCCTCCTACCCTCATGATTCGTTTTGGGGTGTTTTTCTGTTTGTTTGTTTTTAAGTATAAACTGCTATATCACTCCTTTTTATCCTGTTAGGAAGAACAAAGCAGAAATTTTAACTGAAATCTCCTAATATAATGAAGTCACCAACATAAAAAAAGAAAAAAAGAAAATAAGAAAATAAGAAAATGAAAAAGAGAAAAAGAGAAAAAGAGAAAAAGAGAAAAAGAGAAAAAGAGAAAAAGAGAAAAAGAGAAAAAGAGAAAAAGAGAAAAAGAGAAAAAGAGAAAAAGAGAAAAAAAGAAAAAAAGAAAAAAAGAAAAAAAGAAAAAAAGAAAAAAAGAAAAAAAGAAAAAAAGAAAAAAAGAAAAAAAGAAAAAAAGGAAAAAAGGAAAAAAGAAAAAAAGAAAAAAAGGAAAGAAAGAAACAGAAAACAAAACCACAATCATGGTACCATAAAGAAAAAAAAAAGAAAAAAAAAAACCAAAAAAACCTGGAAACTTCTAATTCTGTCTATTTGTCAAATTTTGGAGGCCATACTACACTTATAACTGTTTTTACCCTCTCACCACAAGTCAAGAAACACCTAAGCATTCCCATAACTATTTAAAACCTGAGCAAAGTGCAGACCATTGAAAAGAAATCAATTTAATTTTAGTGATGGAATAAGGCATGCTAGTAGTGATGATCCAGTACTGTTTTGTACATTAGTATCCAGAAAAACAAATGACCTGCCCTTACAGCTTCAATCTTATCTTTCCTAAATGTATATTTGTTCCTGTACAAAACACACATACTGGAGTATTAAACTTCAACCAAAGAGACCATAGACATGCAAGCACACTTAGTAATAACTACCACGCTATTAACAGAGTAATTGTGTCAACAGATTCCAGAGATTTGATAACTGTTTCTTCACACAACAACAATACAATCTGCTACAAAATGTTGTATCTCTTAGCCTAATACCATACTCATGGCACCACCAAAAACATACAGTCACCAAATAAACTTACTATCGGTCACCTTTGAAAATATTTAGACAACCGTATGTTCCCAATCCATAGTAAACATTCCATAACATTATCAGAATGTAAACTGCTGTTAAGAATATGAGGAAAATCATAAAATATGACAATTCCTAATACAAAAACAAATACACAAACAATCATTTGCAAAAAAGCCCACATGTAAAACAAAGGAGAACCTTACCTGGTCTTTCCACTTTGATAACTTCAGCCCCTAGATCTCCTAAATTCATTGTGGCAAAGGGCCCTGCAAGCACTCTGTAAAATTTAGAAAGATTTTCTTAGCTTTTTCCATACGGTATTTGCACCCAGACAGTGTTCCAAATCATAAACAAAACACAAACCTGGTTAAATCAAGAATTTTCACACCATCCAGTGGCTTTACATTACTAGCACCTGACAAGAAACAGAAAACTGTAAGTTACTCTTGATTATTTTATTTTTTTATTTTTTGCAAGATGTTTCTGATTGATTTTAACTCTCATCATCCTCTCTACCTGAATAGGGATAAATAAATAATAAATAATAAAACTGTATGTAGAGGATTATATTATATCAATAAAGCCCCTCAAAATCCCAAAATCTTATGGTTAATATTGCAAAACCTATTCCAAGCACCTCAGAATTCTACAGAACTCTTGAATACTTGAAGGTATTTAATACATACCTACCACTAACACACGTACAGCTTTCAAAGACGAACCTGATGAAAGATCTGATAAAAGCGCAGCAAACGTCAGAACTACAAACTAAAATTAACAGATAACAGACCAACTTTAAGTACAGAATCCACAGCAGCCAAGTGGTCTGACCCATGCACATGTACCATACCAAAAAGACTCTACGTTTCAAATACAGATTATGGAACTGAAGGCAGAGTGTGTGAACCAAAACTACACTTGTTCTGCCTTTCCATTTTTGATAGCAACTATGCATGCAAGATAACCGAGATAAAATCACCATCCCTTTCTCCTTCCCCTCCCCACACCATCCAGCCTGACCAGGCCTGAGAAACAGCCATCATTCCAGTCCAGAGGGGTCTGAGCTTCACAGTGTTTGGTTTTCTGATGCAATATGCAGATCAGGCAGAATGTTGAAAATCGGCTGATCTAGGAAGACCCATGTATATCGCATATTTCAAACCCTATAGGAAAATTCAAACTGCCACTTCTCTTCAACATCGCACAACTAAGTTAGAGCTCCAGCTCCTGAAAAAATACCTGTGCCAGTGCCAGGTAAACATTACAGATCCTCCATGCAACTTCACATGTATCCAGTTGGCTATACTTATGCAAACAAACGAGCATATGCTTATTGAGGAACAGTGTGCATTTCCTTCACTGTGACCTTACTGTCAGTTTAGGAGTTAACAAAGAGGGACCAGATTATTATGTGTGCCCACTAGTGTGCCCCGGTGGCGCAAGTGGTAGGAATGCTGCCTTGCAACACTGGAGTCCCTGGGTTCGAATCCCCCCCTGTGGCACAAGTGGTAGAAGTGCCGCTCTGCTACACAGAGGCTCGAATCCCGGGGGTTGGACTCGATGATCTCTAAGGTCCCTTCCAACCCGCACGAGACTATGATACTATACTGTTTCCATTTTCTCTTATATTTTTCCCTTTTAATTATTTCAGTAACTGTGACTGAAATTGAAACCCATTCTCCCAATTCTACCTTTATTCTGCTTGTACACAAACTATTCCCACCACATCTGAACTGACCCCAAACAGGACAGCCACGCTCCATTATAAGATAGCTCTGCTGGAGAATAAACAGATTCATTCACACTCAATACTGATCAGGACCCACAGTTCAACCCACCAGGCTGTTCCCAAAGCAAAAGCAGGGGTAGCCATGGGCAAGCCTATCGTAAGGTTATGAGTGAGCATCACTCCTCAGACATCAGATCCCAGCTTTCACTGGGCAGCCAATTTTAACCTCTCACATGCAGCACATTACAACCAAGCCCGTCCCAACCACGGTTTGCTCACGCCAGGGGTGCACTTGCTGAGGGAACACAACACAATGCTCCCTCAAACAGTAACGCAATCAGTGCAGTTATCAGGGTCTTTTTGTTGCTGTTTAATAAGAAAGAGAAGTGTGAAAGCCAATGGAAACTGACTCTGATGCAGCTTTTTTTCTTTTACAAAAGAAGGGAACTGTTTGAAGCTACAATTTTGAAGTCTTAAAGGTTAAATAATAATGATTTTTAAAAGACTATCAAAGCCCAGGTGTTCCCAGTAGCATTCTCCGATGCGACCCAGGGCAGCCCCGCACCGCGGCGCCCGGTACCAGCGCGGCAGGGCCGCCGAGCAGAGCCCAGCTCCGGCTGCGAGGTCGCACCCGCCACCGGCACAGCCGCGTAGCGCACCGCGGGTCGGCCGATGACAGAAGACGCGATAAGGGGGAGAGACTGAGCCGGGCGCGGCGCGGCTACCTGCCGGAGGAGCACCGCCACCCCGCGCCCCTCCGCAAGTCGAGGACGAGGCAGCGCTCAGTGCAGTACGACACAAGCTCCTCCACAGCCCGCGGCCGCAGCTCCTCCGCACCAGCTCGCTGCCCAGCATCCTCGTGAGCGGGGAAGGGGTAGCACAACTCGAAGCGGTACTCGAACGGCAGCCACTAAGTGACACAACGAACGTCGTGAAAAGGAGAGCGCTCCGCTACCCTGCACGGCGCCTGCGCGGCTCCCAACAGCCTCCCGATCTCGGGGAGGGAGGCGTTAAATTGGCCCCGACTTGGGGCGGTGCGTTGGGTTGTCGTCTCGTTGTGGTTCTCTGGGGTGGGCGGTTGGGTCTTGCGTAACTCTGCTTTCTTAGGTATCTTCCTGAAGGATTCAGGGGAGCTGTGTAAGCCTAGCGTGCCATGGCCCTGTTGAATGATTTGGGCTTCACAGGATGCCCATGGATGGCTTGAAGCATCTGGCTGTCGTGTTCCTTGCTTGTCATGCAGGCAGGCTGCAGTTCAGACAGGCTCCCTCTGGTCCTGTTCTTAGTAAAAGGGGGCCAAAAAGTGGCAACAAAGTCCAGTTTTATCTCCCATACCATGTGGGACACAGGTGGTTGGCCTATATAAATAGGGAAATGCACATTGCAATGGTAATTCTAGTTGTGGCTTAATTGGAACATAAAGCTCAGGATTTATACAGGATGACTTTATTTTTGGTCTCTACTAGGGCACCCTAGCTCTTAAGCACTTGTTTCTGGTTTAGTGTACAACTAGGTGCATATGATGCTGCCAAGATTAAATAAAACTAAAATATCCCCACAATAATCTACCATACTTATGAGTTAGGCAGTTGTACTGCATGCCATTAAATTATCTCACTAGCAGGAGGAGGATCCTTTAGCTCGGTTTCCCTGTGCTGAGGGTGCAATGTCAGTTGCATCATAAGCTGATCCTTCAGCTGCCTATGGATGAGTTAACTGGAAGGGTTAACTTTGCTGAATCTGTAAGTGATTCTGCCATGAGCTGACTACTGAATGTTTTTAGCTTGGGACAAAGAGGAGCTTGTTACATGAAAACCCACACAGCGATTTAGCATTTATTTATGGACAAAAGAAGAGCTGTGAGGTTAACATCCGTACCTCAGTGGTAGGATAACACTTGTGACTGCTTGAAGAAGAGCACTGCAAATACCCCAGTCTTAGACGTTTTCCTTCACAAAGATCTTGCATTCTGAGGAATAACACAGGGGAAAATCAACTGTGCTGTAATCCCTTTTTACTGAGCTGTTCAGGATTTAGACTCACAGTTGAGAACAAGAGTGCTGTAAATAACGTTATCTCGCCCAAAACGGGATTCTCCTTCAAGAGAGCACTTGGTCCTGGATTCTCGGAGACCATACGTAGGTCTCGCTGTCTGAGCTACCAAAGCGTTACCGGCAGTTCGAAGTCACCCTTCCGATAAAGCATCGTCCAACGCATCTTTACGTGAGTTCCTCGCTTCGCCTTCCCGGTCCGGAACCTTGTAAGCCCGGAACGCTGGCGCCGGGCAACGGGGTGGGGAAACTGCGAAAAGGAACATCCGGCGCCGAGGCTGTGTGCTTGTCCGTGTCGCGTTGCGCAGGTTTTATTTCTTTTTCTCTCCGCCTGTTCTGCATCGTGCCGGCCGGGACATGTACCGGCAGAGTTTCCGACCCCCGACGCCTCCGTACGCGGGCGGCGGGTTCCGGAGCCCTCCCTCCGGCGGCGGCGGTCCCGTGCCCCCCTCGCCGCGGGGCTACGGCAGTCCGCGTCACACGCCGCCCTACGGCCCGTGGCCTGGGCCTTACGGCGGCGGGCTCTCGCCCCGAGACCCCGGCTGCGGCGGCGGCGGGCGGTTCGGGAGCCCGTCGCCGGGGGGGCAGACCCCGCGCAGGCCGCAGAGCGCCAGCCCCCGCTACCCGGCTGCCCGCGGCGGCAAGTCCCCGGTCGGAGCTGCCCCACACCTGCAACAGCACAAGCGCTCGCCCGGGGGCTACCAGAGGCACTACCAGGTATGGGGCAGGGCGCCGAGGGGAGGGAGCGAGCGAGCGAGCGGCGGGCAGAGCACGGCCGGGGCTGGGAGTGAGTGGCAGCTCCGTCCTCCGGGGAAAGGGACTCACACCGCGCTCAGCGACGTCTGCCCTCCGTCATTAGGAAAAATGGAGAGACCCCGGTGAGGGAAAGGGCCCCTAGGCTGCCCGAGGCCTAGTACCAGGATACGAGGGCTTCCTTCCTCCTAACATTCTGGCACGGGAGGGTGGAGAGAGAATCGTATACCAACTAAGACTGCAGTAAGCGTCTCTGTCCCTTGTATTTACTTCCCTTTGGTCTTTTCCTCTTAAAACAGCCATGAAGCACTGTTTTCCTTGTCAGTGCTGACTGATATTGCAGGAGCTGCCCTGTGCACATGCAAAAGTGCTCTGGGACAGACTTAGAAGTGAGGCATAATCTGCTAAAGAGAAATAAGCTGAGGTTCCCCTAAACAGAAAGGAGAGCATCTGCTGGGATCACAACATGCCTTTTACGAGTCCTTGCCTTGCACTGAAAGCTTCCATTTACAGAAGGTTGTTTTATCAAGAGTTAGCAGTAACTGGCTCAGTGAGTTACACTGTTAATCAAGGTGGCATACTTGGTGTGTGACTGGTAGTACAGGTAGGGATAACAGATCCTGAGATACCACACTCTCCTGTATAAAGCCAGATATGTCTGTGTTAGGGAACCCTCAAAAGTGTAAGAAATATCACATGCTGTACAGACCATGGTAAAACTTTCAGGTGCTCCTGATGATGCTTTGAAGTGTAAAATGAAGTCAAATCTTAATACAGACTACTTAAATCTTAATGTGCCTGCATTACATAGTGACAGTTCCAAATCCTTTTGCTGCTAGTGCTAGTCAGAAGTGTTTCTACCAGGTTCTGTGAGCAGGAAGAGTCTCATAGTCTCAATCTTTGGTGTTAAGAAAGAAGCCTGACATAAAGAAGCTTGAATCCAGTCGCAGGGTGCCATATTTTCGCTTCTCTTCTTCTGCAGACCTTGTGAGTAGTTTAAAAGCATTGACCTGAATGCAGTGCTTCTTAACACTTAGACATTTGTCTGACTGCAGCTTTGCCTAGGACTAAGGTAACGTGTGCAAGTACTTCTACATGCGTACACGTGGGTTATTTTGCTTGGGAAGAAATAGAGATAGTCATGGAGGGAGGAAATCTCAAAACCATGAGTCCTCTTTTTTTTTTTTGAGGTGTGCAAGAATGTCCATCCACGAGCCCATGAGTGGATTTCAGTAGAGGGATTTTGTTGCATGTTCTGAACATCACATTTCTTTAGAGGGGTTGTCCCCTTGTCTTCTGCAGATGCTATTGTTAAGCTAACTATCGTACTCCTAAAATTCCTGATGTTAATGTCACCTTTGAGATGAAAATATTAAGTGACCCCTTAAAAATCTCATACTGAAATCCAAAAGACAGTTCCTACTTCAGTGTTCTGTGTGATGCCATGTTGCTAGTATTCTACACTCACTTTTGCACTTTGAGCAGAAAGAACAGAAAACTTAAAGAAAAACTTTCACGTGGGGAATGTTTTACTGAGCTTTCTGTTTTTCCACAGGGATGCACCTGCTTCTAAATTTTATGACAAGTCTGTTGAATCTCACAAATATCACCTCTTAGCATAAATTTGTTAACTGGAAAAAGGTACTGCGATTACGTTGGCCATTTCCTTAAGGAAAGTTCAGCGAGGAAAGGTTATTGCCACTAACAACAGCAAAATAAAATTAGATTTTTAAGATATCATTGGCTTGAATTTTACTTATACAGGTAGGGCTGTGTGTTTTCCTTTTCCACAGGCCTCTAATGTAAGGAATCACCTCTTGATTTTTTTCCCTAAAGAAAATAAAAAATGGAAAATGTGTTTATGTATTTAAATTTAATGCTTATTGAAAGTTTTTTTATTTTGTATGATGCAGTAATACATAACAATCTAGTGATGCTAGATGTCAAGCATGTAAAAAACTTCAGCATTGTTATGGCCTGCATTATATTGTAATGAAATTTAGAGTTATAAATCTGTCCAAAAGAGTCTTACCATTGAATTAGTTTCTTCTATCACTGAATTTATTACAGATAATTATGTTGATCAGTCCAGCTTTCCTCTGAGAGCTGTGGATTACACATAACACTAAAAACACTCCACATTTAAACAGTGTAGGTGTCATGGGGTTTTTATTAGACATTATGTTTATGTGTTTTTTATTTGGAATACTGTGTATTGTATAAAGCATACTGTGTATGCTTTACTGTTAGCATGTTTGCATAAATAATATTAATGCCATTTTTGCTAGCACATATTGACTCGACTTCTTGTCCTTTAAAAAGTGTTTTAGATGTATACTGACCTTATCCTCATGCTTTTGGTATTATATACTTCATAAAATAATTGGCTGTGATGAAACATTAGAAACAAATGTCCTGCAAATTGCACATGGATGTTCCCATATTTAGTTGTATATCCACCATAATCAATCTTTAGAAATTCTATAGAAATGGTTATTGGGACCACACAAGCAGGCTCCTGGCAGAGTACTTTTTCAGAAATAGGTTCCATACTAAACTGTTTCAGTGCCCTCAGTCTAAGCACAGGGGGCTTCACTTTATGGCAGCCTTGCTCCATTTTACCCAGAAATTGCTTTATATAGTTATATATAGTTATATTATGTAGCGGATACTAGTTAGTCAGTTACTTCTAGTCCAAAAAAAACCACCACCTCTAATCCTTGTTTTTACAGTCAGAAGCTGGCATTAACCTCAAGGAATCCTGTTCTTAGGCATTCACAATGTAACAGGCATGTTTTTAGACTAACAACAGCGTATCTGTAATATTATTTGTTTAACTTTGGTTAAAACAAACCAGCTTAAATGAATGTAGCTTTAGACAAAACTTTGCTTTTTAAGGAAGCGAATTTGAGGAAAGGATCAATAGATGATGTTGGGAGAAAAACATTACAGTAATTTGCTTCATCTTAGCCCTCTTTAAGTTGCAGACCCTAGCAGATTTCTGAAAGCAATTGTGGGGTCCGTGACCTTTGGAAGAAATAAAATATCAAAAGCCTCCAGACAAAATAATTTCCTTTCATGTAATGCCTGTTTAATTTCCATCAAGATTTGTATATTAAAAGAAAGTCATCTTAAGTTTCACAAACACTAATTTGATTAAAGCAAAGTGTTTCTCAGTGTTCCTCAGGTCATTTGTAGCAATTTGCCTTATGTACAGCTATGCTCAATCTTCAGTACTGAATATCCGACTTCTACTCTTGTGGACGTAATCAATGTTTCCTCAGACTCCTCACTGTTTTGTTGTGCAGCTTTTGAGTTAGATATGTTGTTAACTGAAGTTGCTTATGAAAAATAGCTTTTCTGTAGTTATGTATTAGTATGATGAAAATGCATTTTGAAGAAGACCAGATTTTATCCTGGTAAATCACAACTGATTAATATATAATAAAGCCAATTTCTTTTGAGTGGAAGCAGCAGGTGAAAGCTAATAGTTATTGTTTGAAGATTATTCATTATAAGCTTCAAAGCTCTACTGCATTAGAAGGAAACTTAGTTTGAATTAGTCTATTAAATGTTTCTTTACTTGATGGTTTTCTTCCAAAGGGATCACCCAGGACATCTACTCCATTTGGTACAGCGCATGGCAGAGAGAAAAGAGAGTCTAATGATGTGGAAAACTATTACAGACCTTCAATGCTTGAGGACCCATGGGCTGGCCTAGAGCCAGTTTCTGTCACAGACATAAACCTGCAGTACAGAAGTGAGCAAACAACATATCCTGGTAAAAAAGGGAGGTATTTCAGTTAACACTTTTAAAGGCCAAATAACTCCATCCTGCCAGGAAAACTTTGGGACAAAATCTTTTTATTTACACAAAATGAACAGTAGTAAAGGTCTTGGTTAATGCTTATATTTTATCACATCCACCTTTTATCCATTTTTTTTTTAATTATTATTATTATTATTATTATTTTAATTGCATTGGAAATTTTTATGTATGGGGAGGGAAAAAAAAATGGTAGGATGAGTTACCTCTCTGGCTACGTGGAAGTGCCTACCAGCTTTGAAGAACAAAATGTTCTTTAATCACCAGCGAGATTTGTGACTGTCAAAACATATATTTATCTCTTCCATGCCAGATTGTTAGCTTTTTATTGTAAACTCCTTTAAATAATGGTATTTTTTTATGTTTCAGCATTTTTAGAATGAAGTAACTTGGAAATAAAGTAAACATTTTGTAAATCCTTGTTTTGTAATGTATAAAGATTATTTTAGGACTTTCGTTAAGGCGTACTGATTAACAGAAATAGTACTAGTTATATTAGGTGACTTTGTAAATGTGCTTGTATGCTGTAGTTAACATCTGACTTTGTGCATAGTATTTTTTGTTAATTGTAGTGCAATGTGAAACTGAAACATGACTTTAGCCATCTCAGGAAACAGATGTGTTGTCTTATAAATGTTTAATTTGTTGAACCAGACCTTGAATCCTAAACATTATTCTGTAATATTTACTTCTGTATCTCAAAAAAAGAAAAAAGCTTTTGAAAGAAGATTACATGTTTCTGGATTATAACCAAGTCTGTGGCAATTTTAGGCTAAACAACACAAAATATGAGAATTAAATTAAAATGTATTTTCTGGATTTACCTTTAGATTAGCATAGAATGAATGGAACTTTGTTGTACGGTTGACGTTAGTACGTTAATAGCATCTTATTTTTGTTCTCCTCTGGCTTTTTAATTTTTTACCTACAGCTGGCATCTTTTTCTAGAGAATTGTTGTTTTCAGTGTGTTTATTTTTATCTTGAAGAGGAAAACAATCAGGTTTTTGTCTTTTTTGTTTCTGTGTATGGAATATCCATTCTTAAATTCACTAGTGAATATCATAAGTTAGTGCAAGTAAGGAATAGTTCCAGCTGTAGGCATGCTCTTTACATGCAGTGTTAAGTGCGCAGTGGATATCTAAAGTGTTGTTTGACCCTATTGTTATTTGTTGATTATTGCTTCTAGGCGCTACGTGGAAGATGAAAACTCAGTTAACTAAGTAACACTAGTTCAGTCTTCAAAACATATTTATTTTCTTTTAAGCTTATCTACTTCACAGAAAACTAGAAAATATTTTTGTAATCATGAAGCATGGTTATGTGGAATAGCGTGGGAATTGCATTATGTTGTTCTGAGTATTTTTTTTTTTTGCTGAGCTACAGTAGTCCTGTAGTGCTACTTGGTCTGTTTCATTACAGAGTATCTTTGCTTAATACCACCTTCAGGAACAACTTAAAACTGGAGGGGGGACTGTGTGTGGGTGGGTGACTAGTTAGAACATGCTAGCTGAGTCTTAAACTTTTATGACTGTAACCTAAAGTTTTTCGCTTGTTTTTCTTCAATTGGACTTTTTGTTTGTTCTAGTACTATATCCAAAAGGCTGCTCAGAGAACTGAGAACATAATGCCTGCTTGATATCACAAGTTCTTAAATCATCATCCCCGAATCAAAACTGTCATTTCCATTGCAACTGTCAGTATTCGTATCTGTAACGCATACCAGCAGAACTGAAATTATTTGATTACTTGTACAAACTCTACAGAATTTAAAGTAATTCAATTATGTCATTTTGAATTATAGAATATAAAGTTTTCTTTCTTTTTACCTTTGCAGGTTCTGTAAAGCTCACAAAGTTATAGAGTGATTAACTGAGTCATCTTTTTTGTAACTTTTCTCCTTTGCGATTCAACGCACTTTACTTTTTGTAATGTGTTTGATGATCTCATGGAAGTAGATCAGATAGTACCTGATGTTTTAAGAGAGTAAAGTTATTATGTGTTCCCAGTGAGACATGAGAAGAAACTGGGTTTAGAAAGGAGAAAGGAAAAGGATTCATGACAGAACAGAGACTGTTAGAGACGGAACTCTTTTTACAGTAACAAATATCAGCTGTCCTTGCACACTGCAAAGATGCATTTTTTTTTTATTTTGGCTTTCCAGTTGACCAAGGGATCAAAGCCAGTCACCTCTGGTAATAAATGTTTGCTCCTGGAGCAGGGTGTCAGACATCAGTGAAGGTAAATGTTCCAGAAAGTGAAGTCAGGAAACAATCTTGAAGCGCTGCTTAATCAGTACAGGCTTTCCACAGTGCCATCTTTTAAGCTGCTGCACCAGTGCACTTCAGGATATGACCCAACAATTAAAAGTACATCACACTGCTAAAGACTCCTATAATTTGGTCAAGAATCTGCAAGGAATTTAGATGTAATAAGGATACTAAACTCGTCACACCATACCAGAAACTTTAAAGTGATTCAACTTTCTGTCTTCCAGGAGAAATTCTGAAATTACAATAACATTTCAAAATGTTGTTGGATAGCTGTAAAATGCATGAACACATGCTTAGAACCATAAATATAAAAAAATAAATATTAAAGCCAGACTAAACTTTGCCCGGTATTTTGTTTCAGTTTTGTTTGTTCGGGTTTTTTTTTCTATGATAGCCAGGAAACTAGAGCACTTAACTTGCTGATTTTTGTCCCTTTTCCCATATGGCAAACATTCTTTCTCCCACATGTTTCTAATGAAGATAGGATATATCACTTCCTCATTTGTTTATGAAGCCTCTTCTTAGCACCAGTATAGTTCTGGAAGTAGTATTTGATGATAAGGAAAAAAACCAAAACATCTGAAATGCATCCTTACTTCATGAGCCCATGAAACAGAATAGTTTCTCTGTCTCGCTGATGAAGGTATTCTTCTGTAATGAGAACACTTAAGAACTTGGGTGTTATGCTTTTTTCAGCAGACTTTAAGGTAAGTCATTTAACTCTTCAGAAGTTTGGATTAATAATCATTCTGTCCATTCAGTTTTGTTTGCGTTCTTTGTCCATTGAGATTTATTTTCCATTCAGTCACAGTAAAAGGAATTGCATAACTCACTGCTAACTCTATCAAAAAATAAAAATAAAAAAATCTGTAATTCTATTTGCTAGCTGCTGTGCTCAATGATGAGCTGCATATGACAGTTAGACTACTGAATTAATTCGAGTACAATTCTGTGTGACATGGTAACACAGCAGGTGAGGAGGAATCCCAGCTTGTGTACAACAGTTCTTCAGAGGTGGTTCAAGTTTGGGTTTTCACTGCAGCTTTATGATCCAGAATAGTAACTTTTGTCTGGCACCGAAGATGCACTGTTTTACACTGAAATTGTAAAACAAGCTATTTAGAAAGTTACATTTCAATTTAAATGGGGTTTTAAAGTTTGTATTAAACTTTAAAAAAAAACAACTAGCATTAATACACTGAGGTTTACCATTTTTCTAATGTAAAAACTGGAAACACATTGCAGAGGAAATGCTTCTGATCAGCAGAATGGGTAACTGCTTCTGCAGTCAGGCTTTTTTCCTGTTGAGGGTATCTTTGTATGCTCTTCAATTTATGTGTGTTTATTAGAAACCTGGCAGAATAAGCATACGTTTTATGTATAGTCTACAAGTATCTATTCTCTAGCTCCCTCCTAAAGGAAAGTTATTGTAGTCTGTTTGGCTTTTGAGTTATACTTAGGAGTAGTCTTGTTGACATCATAGGCTTTTACTCATGCACCCAACGTCTAACAAACATTAAAGTTTGAAAATTATCACCCATTGGTCTGTCATTGCTGTCATTGCTCTTTACAAACTATGCAGTGAGCTACTGTGTCTTGCAATTGCTGTGAATTCTGTATCATACATGTGCTTTTTATATATGCGCCAAGCCTGTCATGCATGGAATTCAATTTATGTTTTTAAGCTACATTTTCCTAAATTCTTAAGAGTAGATATTTTGTTCTCCTTTCCCCAAATTTTCCTTCCTTCCAACTTGCTTATATTTGGAAGTTAAATGGAGGATTGCATCCACTGATTGCTGAAGAATCAAGTAATGATTTCTGTGTCCCAGTCCCCCAGAAGTTTGTGTGCGAGCAGACATAGGTAATGTAATTTCAGATGACACAACTTCTTCTATTCAAAGGAAGGAAATTGAAGGTATGTGATGAGTAGTATAGTTTGTAGAATTATAGAATGGCCTGGGTTGGAAAGGACCACAATGATCATCTAGTTTTTCCATTCCCTCTTTCAGCAGAACAAAAATTAAGCCAATGCTAATAATACTGAAAATAATACTATCCCACTCCTTAGTAAGACAGAAGAAGGGATAAAATTGAAAGAATTGCACAGTTTCACAGATCACAAGACCATGCTTGTTTGTGTTTTTCTTCTGGAGAAGCACTGACTTGTAACTAATAGCTTCAAGGCTGGCCAGGACATGAACTTTGGACAAAATCACCTAATCACCTCTGTTAAAAAGGAAAATTCTGGTTTATATGAAATACAGAATAAATTTCACAGACCTGAAGGCTGTATTGTTCACTGGATGTGGAAGGCTTTTGGCAGTAGATTAGTGTATATTCCCTTCAATTAGAATAGAAAGTATTCCTGCATTAGATGTTCACATTGCCAGTATTTTAGCAGGGAAGTCATTTTCAAATGTTAAAATTAATTCCCACAGTTGCTTAATTATCAGTATTCAGTTTTTTTCAGGTAAGAGTGACATGAGCATGGATGATTTATTGAATTCATACTTTTATCTTACAGAAGATAGAGGTTTGTTTTATTCAGATGTCAGTCTGAATTCGAGTAGTGGTGGTAGTTGCATACTGCAGGTAGAAGATCTGAGTCTTTTTCATTTCTTACTTGGAAGAGCTTCCATTTTCCAGAAGAGGCTGATACAATTCACACAGGTGTGCTGGGCAAGAGCTATTATAGTGAAGATGCTGGGCTGGAAGCATTTTAGACTGCCATGATCTGCACAGGGCCAGATGCATTGTATGAGCAGAGATGTCACTGTAATTCAGTGTAACCTCTACTTCCACGTTTCCAGACTGCTGGTAGAAGGGAATTTTAACATAGGCAAAACAAGTAAGTATGGCTTCCATCCCCCTGTATTCATTCCTCAAGGGACTCTTCATTTTCTAAGCTTACAGTGAATCACAGCATTAATGGGATGAAGGCTAAAAGGATTTAAATAGCAAAAGAAAATTAGGAAGCAAAGAATTTGATATCAGGTCAGGCTGAAATTTTTAACAATGATTTTATAATGGGGTGCATTTATAAAAGCACTTTTATTGTCAGCAATGATCATGCTGCTTAGTGATGTATTAAAATATATTTAAACCCGGTATCCATGTGTTTTGCCACAGTCTAATTGATGTGTAGTCAAGATAGATGTAAGTTGTTACTGTAAAGTCAGCAAGTGTTTGCTTTGGGTTTAAATACTTGTAACCTGCCTGAGGGAATTGCATGAGTTCAGACTGCTGAACTTGCTGTTGATACATTAGTGTAAATACTTATAAATGGAAGATCAACCCCTTTTTTACACTGATGCAAATCATTCCCCTTTCAAGTATCACATTGAGCTAATGCTGCAACAAGGGAAGAGGAATTAACTTAATTGATAACTTCTGTGATTGATTACAGAGCAGAAACCACAAATGACAGAGCAAATATAAACTTCAAAAAACACTGATTGCCAACTGGGGAGTAATATCAGCAGTAATTGGGTTAAAAGTAGTAGTTGCACAACACTTTTAAAATCAAACCACTGCCTCCTGTGGCTTAATGAAAATTATTAGGTTAATGTGAAATAACGCTTTTGAGTTGTATTCCCATAACAGATGTTAGGAATTAACATGCTGTTATTCCCACAGTGGAGTTGGCAGAAAAGAAGCTTCTTCACTTCTCTGTTGCAATGTCTAGCAACTCTGTATCATCTTGTGTATTTTCTTAAGCTTAGTTAAACTTTGCAGTTGAAGATCTCAGAGGTCTCCAAAAAAAAGGAGAGTAAACACTTGCATACCAGCCAAGAGTACACCTTGTGTTGTTATCCGCAGGAAGGCACCAAGGGTCACATCTATAGATTACATGCCACTCCACATTCCTCAAGCTTTTTTCTTTGTTTGTAAATCTGTAGCAGTCTTCTGGTTGCTATGGCAATTCAATTACACCAAACAAAATGATTTGGTTGTTATTTCCAGATGCTAAGAAAGCAGTATGTTGAGAATCATAGAATTACCCAGGTTGGAAAAGACCCTGAAGATCATCAAGTCCAACCGCAGCCTAACCAGTACCCTAACTCTAAAAACCCTCCACTAAATCATATCCCTGAGCACCACATCCAAACGTCTCTTAAACACATCCAGGGATGGTGATTCAACCACCTCCCTGGGGAGTATATTCCAGTACCTAACTACCCTTTCTGTAAAGAAGTTCTTCCTAATATCCAACCTAAACTTGCCCTGGCGCAACTTGAGGCCATTTCCCCTTGTCCTGTCACCTGTCACCAGTGAGAAGAGACTTGCCCCACTCTCACTGTAAGAACCTTTCAGGTACTGGAGGAGGGTGATAAGGTCTCCCCTCAGCCTCCTTTTCCCCAGACTAAATAGCCCCAGCTTCCTCAGCCTCTCCTCATAGAGCTGATTCTGCAAGCCCTTCAGGAGCCTCGCTGCCCTTCTCTGGACCTACTCCAGTACCTCCATGACTTTCCTGTGCTGAGGTGCCCAAAACTGAACACAGTACTCGAGGTGAGGCCTCACCGATGCTGAATACAGGGGCAGGATGACTTCCCTAGTCCTGTTCACCACACCATTCCTCATACAAGACAGGATGCCATTGGCCCTCTTGGCCACCTGGACACACTGCTGGCTCATATTCAGCCAACTGTCCATCAGCACACCAAGGTCCCTTTCCATCTGGGAGCTTTCCAGCCACACTTCCCCAAGACTGTAGGGTTGGCTGGGGTTGTTGAGACCAAAATGCAGGACCCGACACTTGGCCCTATTGAAACTCATGCCGTTAACCTTGACCCATTGATCAAGTCTATCCAGGTCCCTCTGTAGTGCCCTTCTCCCCTCAAGCAGATCAACACTCCCTCCCAACTTTGTGTCATCTGCGAATTTACTGAGGGTGCACTCAATCCCCTCATCCAGATCATCAATGAAGATGTTAAACAGAAGCAGCCCAAGCACCAAGCCCTGGGGGACGCTGCTTGTGACCAGCCACCAACTGGATTCCACTCCACTGACCACAACTCTGGGCCCGGCCATCCATCCAGCTCTTCACCCAGTGGAGCATGCACTCATCCAAACCATGGGCAGCCAGCTTCTCTACCAGAATGTTATGGGGGACAGTGTTAAAGGCCTTACTGAAGTCCAGGCAGACCTCATCAGCAGCCTTACCTTCATCTACCAAGTGAGTCACCTTGTCATAGAATGAAATCAGGTTAGTCAGGCAGGATCTACCGTTCATTAATCCATGCTGGCTAGGCCTGATCCCTTGGCTGACGTTTAGTTGTTGAGATTATCCTTTCCATAACTTTCCCAGGCACCGAGGTGAGACTGATGGGCCTGTAGCTGCCAGGATCGTCTTTCTGGCCCTTTTTGAAGACAGGTGTCAATCGCAGCCTTCAATCCACCGGGACATTCCCAGTCAGCCAAGACTGCCGAAAAATTATGGCAAGTGATTTGGCAACCATATCTGCCAACTCCCTCAGCACTCTAGGGTGCAAACCATCTGACCCCATGGACTTATAAACATCCAGCTTTTGAAGCAGGTCCAGCACCTTCTCATCGCAGATCACGCAGGGCTCATTTTGTTCCCCCTTCACATCTACCAGCACAGGTGGCTGTGTTTCCAAGGAGTTACAAGCATTACTATTAAAGACTGAGGCAAAGAAGGTATTAAGTACCTCAGCCTTATCCTGATCCTCAGTGACCTAGTTGCCCTCAGAATCCAACAAGGGATGGAGATTTTCCCTAGCCTTCCTCTTGCCGTTGATGTGTTTATAAAAATATTTATTATTCTCCTTAACTTTAGCAGCCAAGCTCAGTTCTAGCTGTGCCTTGGCTTTCCTAATTTTCTCCCTGCACAGCCTCACTACATACCTGTAATCCTCATAAGTAGCTCGCCCACTCTTCCAGAGACTGTAAACTCTCTTTTTGTTCTTGAGATCAAGCAAAAGATCTTTGGTCAGCCAGCCCAGCCTCTTCGCCCGTTGGTTCGTCTTTCGCGATTTTGGGACAGTCAGCTCCTGTGCCTTTAGGACAATTTCCTTAAAGTATTCCCAGCCTTCCTGGGCTCCCACACTCTCCAAAGTTACCCCCCAGGGGACCCTCTCAACCACGGTTCTAAGGAGGTTGAAGTCTGCCCTCTGGAAGTCCAAGGTGGCAGTTCTGCTGACTCCCCTCTGTGGTTCAACAAGGATCGAGAAATCTAGCATTTCATGATCACTTTGTCCCAGACGGCCTTCAGCCTTTACATCCCCCACCAGACCTTCTCTGTTAACAAACAGCAGGTCCAGAATTTTGCTTCCCCTCGTCAGCTCCTGACGTTAATAGCCAGCAACAACAACATGTTTGCAGGCTGTTTAAACTGCCATGGCTGTGTCAGCTCCACTCCTGATGCCTCAGGAGCCTGCCTACAGCTGACAGCTCCCCAGCACAGGCAAAATGTTACTGCCTTCAGAAAAACCTTAAAAAAAAGCTTTTCGTAAGGAGAAAGAGCTTTTCTTTTGGCTTTTTCTACTTGAGATCCCTCGCCCAGCACAGTCTTACCTGCTCTGTAGCTAGTCTCCACCGTAAATGACCAGTGGCATTTAAAAATTGTGGCTGTTTTCAAATGAGTGAACTGCCAAATCACATCTCTGTTGAAACTGAAGCTTATGCTATGAACAGTATTCTTGTACTTAGAATAACTTCTTAAATAAAGTTCCAAGTATATAGAAAGCATGCATGAAGAACCTTTCAATCTCTGTTTTCAGGATTTCTGTTACATCTGGTTATGTTCTCTGACGACCTTTAATTTCCTTTCAGAATGATCACTGCATGGTCTGTACATTGATTCTTCTGTAGCCTATCACCCTCACTGCTATGAGGTGAGGAAGAAATAGTATTCTCTATGCTTTGTACATGGTTGAAACTTTCCCTGGTTTAATTTCACTGAGCTATAAGGAAGCAGGTGACACAGCTCTCCTTCCATTAGTCAGATCTCTATCATTTATCTTACAGATTTTTTAACACATACAAACATCCTTTACATTCACTCAGAGAAAATACCTTAATCACATTGAGTTACCTTGACTTTCTCTCTTCTAATTGTTGTGTACTCCTGTTTTTTGTTTTTTTGGTTTTTTTTTGTTGTTGTTGTTTTTTTCCCTACAAAATGTTTTGTGTATCAACTATATCTTGTGGATTTTCCATGGAAATAAGCCTGTTTTTGCTGCCTCTTCTTTTAGAACATGCTTGATATGTCCTTCTGCGTTCTACTCTACCTAGTCATCTGCTGGAGCATTAGGTGGAATTGGTACCACTCAGCCATACAGCATCACAGTTCACTAAAGCTTCTTGGTTTATAGTGCTGGAGGTGATAGAACTACTTCAACAAGTAGAATCATGTAGTCATTGAATGGTGTGAGTTGGAAGGGGTCTTGAGGTTCATCTAGTTCAACCTACCTGCTGTGGATTGGTTGCCACCCACTAGATCAGGTTGCCCAGGACCCCATTCAACTTGGCTTTGAGTGCCTCCAGGAATGTGGCCTCACTACCCTCTAAGGAAAAAATTTCAATATCTAACATAAGTCTCCCTTCTTTCAGTTTAAGACTGTTTTCCCTTGTCCTGTCACTGTCAGACTGTATAAAAAGTCAATCCACCTCTCATTTATAAGCTCCTTTCATGTACTGAAAGGCTGTAGTAAGGTGTCCCCAAAGCTTTCTCTTTTTCTAGGCAAAACAAACCCAACTCTCTTGTCCTGTCTCCATAGGTGATGTGCTTCAGCCCTCTGATCATCCTTGGGGCCCTCTTCTGAACTTGCTCCAACAGGTCCACGTCCTTTTCTTTATGCTGGAGGTCTCGGATATGAATGCAGTACTGCAAATGGAGCTGAGTAGAAGTGAGCAGTCACCTCCCTCGCCCTGCTAACCACACTGCTTTTGGTGCAGCCCAGGATACGGTTTGCTCTCCAGGCTGCAAGCATATGCTGCTGGCTCACATTGAGTCTTTCATCAGTGAACATCCTAATGTCCTCATCAGCACTGTTCTCAATCCGTCATCTGCCCAGCCTGTATTGGTGCTTGGGATTGTGCAGTGGGAGCCTTACAAGGCAGGCATGCCCATACCAGTAATAGTAAAAATTGTTTTCTAAACATAAAATGAAATCTGGTGTTCAGATCTGTCTGAATATTGCAAGGATAGAGGCAAAGTTGCTGTAGGAAGACAACAGGAAAAGAACATAAGAAAAGGATATGGGAAAGCTGTTATGTAGATCCCATTCTTCCTCTTTGCTTCCCAGCTCACCTGCCTCTTAAGTACTCTTCATATACTCAGCATAGCTATATACACAAGCATACATACCCAAATACACCCAAAACTCAATATATATATGTATACTGAAGTAGTAAAACCTTGATGGGAGACAGCTGGAGGGAAGAAGGGAAGAAAGCTATTTCATGGAAGTGTAAAATGAGGCACTCTCTCCCTTCAGCAGCCCCAGAGCATGCTATTTTTCAGTACATGAATGATAAGAAAGCAGGTGTGTGTTTCAGAAAGAAGTGAGTTTTAAGCAAAAATTAAAAGTCTGTGTCCATAGGGACTTTTCAGTCTATGTCATTTACTATAAATTTAAAAAGAACATTCAGCTTTAGTCCAGTTACAGTTACTTTAGTACTAAATTCTATTTCAGAGGCTTTTAAATTGCCAGAAGATGTGCTGCAAAACAACTTTCTTCTGTCTTGTAACTTTCCGGTGTGCAGGTGAAAAAATCCAGTTTCTGGTTTTGCTCTAACTGTACTGATGTATTCCAGAGAAAAACAGCAGAAACACGCCTAATGAAAGTATATACCTTTACTAGCAGTTAGGCTGTTGCTATGTAAGAATCCAAAAACAAATAGTTCAATTTCTGGGGTTACTTGTGGACCGGGGGAAGATCTTCAGCACAGCAAATTTCCCTCTCCAGCACCTCTTGGCAAGAAGACCCTCTATTGTAAGGCTGGCTCCTTAAAAGCACATTCTTTGTTCCCCTTGAGGTTCAGCATCAGCCTCACTCAGTTGTTTCAGCATCAGAAAGCAGAAGTCCACAGTGTGTTGCAGCTCTCCTTTTAAGTGACATCAACGAGTAGAAAGCTGAAGAAAGATATTAAGACCAGCGTTCATTTTTCTGTTTCTTCACAGGCTTTCCCTTTTCTCCATATTCTTTCCACCAGCCATTTCTGTTTTCTTTCCTTAGCTGACATGCCATTTGAATCAGATACTTCTCTCTTCTACTTTGTTCTTAGGACACTTTTAACTCTTTTGTGACTTAAGCAATTCCTAAGTTACCCTTCTCACAGCTATCTGTACCACACAGACTTGTCTGTGCCAGACATTAGCACTGTTCCATAATTCTACTGACAAAGCAGCTCCTCCAACTGCTTTCAAATCAAATTACAGCTTGAATAAAGTGTTTTTTAGACTGAACTTACTGCTGTCTGAAACAGGGAAGCTGTTCAAGTGAGCTTTCCCAAAAGCGAATTTAACAACAGAAGCTGTCAGTCACCTCACTAGTAGTAATTTTAAATTGTAACTTCAATTGGAAAGTCATCAGCAAAGGCACCTCCATTTGCCTGCATCCTCCTCCTTTTTACTTCCTGCACGTTCTTTTCAGGCTCTTGCTTCACTACCTTAGTCCTAAGGTTATGTGGACCCTCTTTGGTTGTTTATTCTTCTCTCCTCCATCATCTCCCTAATTTTTCCTTTTAACTAATTCAAAATTCGAAGCATCTTTCAAAGAGGTAAAGACAAAAGGTTTTCTGGTTACCAACTGAAATCCATGCCTACTGAGTACCAAAGAGTGGTGAAATTAATGCTTTTGATGATGCTAACTTGTTAAGAGTTACAGATTACAGATCTTTTCTTTAAAGCCTGAATTGCACCAACTAAAACTGAATACTGTTCTTATTTGCCCAGTCAGCTATACAGAGATTTCATCAAATCCCAAATCACACTGCCCATCCATCAGTCGGTGCTAGAATGAAATATTTATCTTGACATCCTGCATAATGGCGGGTGGAAACATCACCTAAGATCCTCTGCGTCCAACCAACAACTTCCCTTCAACCGGAGCATACAATACTATCATTGGAAAAAATCTCTGATGTTGGAAGATTTCAGAAGGCAGTCATGTTGGCATCAGTCAATTGATGTTGATCCCCAAGACTAACCTGTCACTTAAAAATCTGCTTTCTGTCTGGAATGGCTTTGTCTAGCGCTAGCTTGCATCAATGGATTATAATTTGCATTTTTATATTGCATTACAGAGTCACACATCAAATTTGTATTAAAGATAGGTGAACAAATAACATTTGAATGTTGTCTGCAGCCATTAAATACAGCCATTAAAGTCACACTGGGGCATGCTTCCAGGTCTGTAATTGTTTCTGTTTCCATAAGCTTTTCTGGTGTTTGTTTTTAGTGATCTGTTAGTTTTTTTAGTGATCTCATTACAATTACTGCAGATTAATAGTCCTCAGCCTGTGTATCACGTTAACCTTAGCTTCAGCCTCGCTCTGGAAGGCAACAGTTGCTCCTTCTCACCGTCACTTCATACTGGCTTCTTGCCTCTTGTTTTGTAAGTGTGACCAACGTCATTGATTGTTTATGTATGTGTGACCTTACATCTAATTGTGTCAAAATATGAAGGTAGTTGCTTAGCATTCCCCGTTGTTCCCTCGTTTCTTCATGCAGTGGTTAGAACAGCATCTAGTAGACTAGCACCTTTCTGAATATCCCAAACACAGACACCGTAACACTCCACATAAAAACCTTCCTTAATTTTACATGCTAGCTACCCCATCCTTGGTGTCTTTGATACATCAAAGCCTTGAAAAGCAGCATTGGCACTCCTTGTCCACCAGGCATAAAGAGCTAGAACAATTTACAGCTTTATTATAACATTTTCCTCTCCAGCCAGGATAAAGAGAGATCTCAGGATGGGAGTGTCCTGGAGCTCCTGCCACAGTGTCCTTCCTGCTTTTAAACCCATGTCAATGAAAAGCCTTCCTGCAGCCACAGAGGTGGTGGTGGAGAGCCTGCATGCCAGACAACCTGCTGCTGCCACCTTTTGCTCCCAAGAATCCACAAATTGGATTAGCGAAACTGACTTAAGTAACTCTATGTCATAGCCCCGGTGACCACAACCGTGTAATCCTTCTGTGAACCTAATGGTACAATTCTTGATTTTAGAATGTTGTACCAAACTCAATGGACTTTTTTGAGAAAAACTGAACAAAAATGTGCAATCTTTGCTGTGTATGGAAGGGAAATTGTGAAGCATAATAAATCTAAGGTACAAGGATCATTAAACTAGAGACACTACATGAAGCTTTCAAGACAAAGTGTATTTTGGTGGAAGTTCGCACCTCTCCACCACTTGTTCTGTGCAAAAGTGCAAACAATCCCTTTTCATCAGATTTAGAAGTGAGTACTCACTCTTAGTTATTTTGCCACTGTGTCATTCCAGACAGGCCACTGCAGATGATTACCCACTACTGAAGGACAGAAGAAAACCAAGTGTTTTATTCATTCCTCCTTCCATTCCCTATTCTTGTTAACCAAGAAAAACTTCCAGAGCAGGTTTTAAATGCACACATGCCAGGAGGACATGTACCAGCAGACAGGATACTGTGCTTTCCAACTCATACCAATTGGAAATGATGCTCTGAGCATCTGTGCTATGACAAGTCATTAAAATGTTTCAGATTCTGATTTACGTCTGCAAAGCTATTTTTGTTTTCCTAAGTACCTTTCAGATTTGCTGCAAAGAATGCAAGTAGACCCAAAAACATTATTTTTAACCAAAGGAAAGAAACCCCTTCTTAGGCTGTTGGTCTGCTAAGGCTTGGGATAGTGGAGTATCTCCAGTGATTTCATAGATAATCCATATTTCTGTATAGTTCGCTGGATCAAGGAGAGCTGAACTTCTATGCCAAATTACACACTTCTATATTTAAACAGAATTTAGTTGCTTTTTTAAAAAATCTATTCAAAAGGTATCTTCAGTCACTGAATAATTAAATGGGAGTACCTGCTGAGTTTAACAGAGGGTTGGATTTCATCTCCAAACTGATGTAAAATCTGCAATGACAGCAGGAACAATTTCACACCAATACAACAGTCTACATTTTTATGCACAATGCTATAGAGATGGAGGTTACAGATTCGAAAGAGCTATAGAGGGATACTTGTATTGCTGAATTTACACTGCAAATGGAAAGGATTTATGCCATGATCAGAAGTGTAGCTCTTTCCAGTGGGAGATTCTCAAGCAATTATCATGGTTAAGCCAGTTTTTAGCTCCGTTAGCCATTAATTTAATGAGTCTTTCTTAATTCTTTCTTATGACCAGTACTTTAGGCGCAGCTGATAGGTGCATAATCCAGCCAAGCACCTACTTCCTCATCTCCTGGAGACAAATGTTTTTCTGCATTTCCAATTAAGGATTCAGACAGCAAAACGTGACAGTGCACCAAAACACAGCGCAGTAAGCTTTCTGTGCCAGGTATTATGAAAGAGAAAAATGATCCATAGGTTGAGGCTTCAAGTCTTCGAGCTTGTTGGCATTTTGTTTTGTTGGTCGGTGAGGTATCTGTTTGTTTTGATGGAAAACTTAGTGCCATGGTCTCTTCCTAGAGCATAAAACTATCGACATAATCATTACAATATTTTTTTCATGTATTTTACTTTCTAGAAGCTACAATAAATAAATCAATAAATGAATAAGTGAATGAATAAATAAATGACCAAGCCTAAAAACAGGAATGCATCATTAGCATTGCCTGAACTCCCAAGGCACTGCATGTAAGAAGCCATGTTGGTTTTCTTTTTTCTCACTGATTTCAGAACAGTTCACATCAACCTGAGCAACTTTCTCACTTATAAAATGGTTTTCAGAACTGTTCTGCAGAGCAGCAGCAACTGCCAGCTTTCCCAGTATGGTTTGAAGCACGCTCTTTACAAAAAGCCAGTTTCCTGGGTCTAACTGCTTGTAGATGTGATGCTGCTGGTGTCCAGGGGAGTAGCTGCTGTTGATGTTTTCCCTCCTGCCCTCTGAAATCCTCCAGCAGTCGGTATCATGCAGCCAAGCAATGGCTCCACTGGAACTCAAGCAGAATTCTCCCATTAAATCATCAGTGAGCAGAAAAGCGCATGCTTCTGCACCCTTCATGCTGGGTTTGCCTTGTTACATTGGTAAATATGTGGGAGGTTGCTCATTGATCCCTTTTTCAAAGAGCAGAAACAGTTCTGAATAATGTTCTCGCTCAAAATACACCTGGAAACAGACTACCTCAGGTTGGGTCAGTGTCAGTGAAGGATCTCAACTCAGTGTTGTTCTGCATGCTAAACTGACTTTCACCATCACCTGCAGCCTCTTACTGTTGTTGCAAGGATGTCTGAAAATATTTCGTCTTGTTGGTGTAACCAACCTCTCTCATACTTTCTCATTTCTTTTCAGTTCAGTGTGTAAATATGGGATGGTTACACCTAAACCACCAGCTGTTGCATGGTAAAGAGTAAAGCCATCTCTGGTTTGTCTTATGGTATAAGCTGAAATAGAGTTGTGTTGATGACAGACTGGGCCTGCAAATTCAATGGGATTTTTTCTTTTGCGTTGTGCCCAAAAGGCAATGTTGTAATTGCAGCTACGGTGTGCAAATAAAAACTCTTACTGCTACATGCATGTCTTTTTTCACTATCCCACATAACTGTGTGTGCTCATTGGGAAGACACAGAGCAGGATCTGCAATCTGTAACAAGAAGCAGTGTGTGGAGAAAAGCATTTACAGCTCCTATAAAAGCCTTCCAGCCTTATGGCGATACCTTTCTGGTGTGGAGCCACCAGACCATCTGTAGAGAAGTCTTTAATCAGTATTTGCTCTTATACATCATTAAATAGATTTCTGTTCACTTCCCTTGTCTTCTGTACTTCTTAGCCTGATTTTTCACCCAGTCAGTGATGAACAATTTTCACCAATAAACGAATAGTTACAGTTGCTGTTCTACAGTAGCAGCACAGTAAGGCAGGGAGGTGCGCACAGCCTGACAGCCCACTGCAGCTCATTGTAACAACTTGATTTATTGGAGAAGTCACAGGGTATGAACAGGCCAAGCAGTGGCGCACGGCAGCAGAGACAACAGCCCCACCTCCCCACAGCACTGGTCCTATACCCTGCATCCTGCAAGCAGCCCACCTCCATCAGCACAGGAGCAGCAAATACTGGAGAAGACAACAAACCCTTTTTTTTTTTTTTTTTTCCAGAAGGAAAAATAGAAGATGAACATGGTGATGTCAGTAATGCAGTCTGTGAAGTTGTTACAAAACAGTATTTGGTTTTTTTGGTTTTTTTTTACACTATTATTATATAAATGTCATTGCATGGGAATAGCAATGTTACTGGTCAAGCACCTCCTCCAGAAAATCCAGAGCTTCCTCCGGCTACCCAAGGATGAGGAGCTCTGTGTTATCTCACCTCAGAGCTTAAGTGCAGAGGGAGACAACTGGTGCTGCACTACACAAACTGAAACATCCCTTGGCTCATCCTTGTGCTTAGTTTTGTAACCCAGGTAGAACCATGGGACATCCCAATTCAGCTCTTTATTGGCTGTGGACACTCTGTGTGACCTCTGACAAATACCATACCCCAGATTCCCAAACAAGTAACAGCAGCACTCCTGTAGCTGCCACCGGCCCAAAGACATGTGGGAAGGGTCATGCTGTGCTGCTGAGAGGCAGACATCCCCTTCTGATAGGAGCCCTTATGGGGAGGGGAACCGCCACACTCAGTTTATGTCAGTTTCTCATTTAGTGATTTTCTCACTCAGAAATACCAGATCTGCCTCCACTCCCTACGAGGAGGATTTCTACAGCAAGTTAGGGCACAGGCTGGCAAGAAGGGGAGAAGAAAGATATATGAGAGAGATTCTTATTGGATGAAATGCCAGACATGTGCATCGTCTGGTAGAGGCTGAAGTGGGTCACTGTAAAAAAAGGGAAAAATGAATAGAAAAGATGGTCCTGGTTTTTTTTGGGGGGTCAACTTTTGGTCTTCCACATGTGGATGAAGATACTTCCCTTGCATTTCACCTGGAAAATGCTCTGAGGTTCCAGTGCTAAGCATGTTCCCTTCTCTGCTTTGGCAGCCATCGCCCCGCATGGCACAGAGCCTGGCCAGCTCCTTGCTGGCTCTGAGGGGCTCCCAGCAGGGATGCAGCTCAAAGGCAAGAGTTTGCTGTGCAGCTCTAAGACCCTTCATACACTTTCTTCTCCATAATCTCCTTCAAACCATTTGAAACAAGAGCAAGGGGGGGAAAAATGCCTGTCATTATTTCTAGCTCACCAACACAGCTACTGAATTGCCTGGGAGAACAGAAGAGAAAGGACTTTGGAGAACAGATTGAATGCAACAGGAAACTTTGCCATGGTGCCAGGCCATTCTGATGGCTCAATATATGACTTATTGAAAGCAAAGGTTTTTTTGTTTTGTTTTGTTTTCTTTTTGTTTTAGGTATTATTATTCTTAATCTAGAGAAGAAGCCCAGAAGACAAGTGCATGAATCTCCAGAAACAAAACATATCAGTGTAAGGGGCATCTTCCTGCCACTGCTCTTTGGAGAGGAGAAAGCCAGCAACCATTACAAACTCTAGCACAAGCCATTATGTTCAGCTGTTTGTGCAGCAAAATGGAATACTTTTTGTCCTCTTTTTTTTTGCCACTGATTTTGCAGATACAGTCCTTGTGTGTTGATGCAGGCTGTGATACTGCAGCCATTCGTGCCCCTCCTCTCTCATTTGCTGAGGTTTTTAGAACATCAACTTACACAGATCCAGCTGGGATGATTCTCACTGCCCCTCGCACAGCCCATGTCACACACCCATCTGATCTGCTGTGTGCAGGTCTCCACTTGTGTAACGTGAAATGAGCTGCCTGCCTGAAGAACAGCTCAGGCTTTGCTTAGAGCTGCCGCCAATATATTTTCTCCTGGATAAGAAGATCCTTTTGGCCACTGCTAGGCACTCTGTCAGCCTAACGTCAGCATGACCAGCACTGACCTGAGACTTTCCCTGCACCCTCTGTATGGGGTTTTCATCAACAAGTTGCTGGTATAACAGCAGCAGCCTCCTGCTCAGCCTGCAGCTAACGGTGTGGAAGATACAGCAAACGGCTTGGCTTTGGATGAAAACAGCATCTGCAGGAAAAAGTATCTTTTTTTTACAATATTAGCTGATACAGCAGGAAAACAAAGCAGTGAGGCCGGAGGCACTCATAGCACAACAGCTGGAGCCATGCTCAATCTACCTTGTGGCCCCAGCAGCAACACTGCATCACCAGAGCCTGAGAATACCCGTCCCTTTGTTTCCGATTCACACTACTCTTTAGCACACACACCAGCCTCTTAATGGAGCTGGAGAGGACAACAGCAACCGTGTTCCTGCTTGACCAGCACTAGCAAAGAATGCCCTGTCAACTGTACCCTGCTCTAAAAACACTCAGGCAGGAGATGGCTGAAGCTGCAGCACCCTCCCACTCACCCTCCAACTTGCACCCCAGCACGCAGCCATGCTCACAACACCGCTGCCAAACCACGAGCTGCCAGCAGCGAGCATTTGCAGTTCTTCAAGAAGTAGCAGAGAAGTAAATGTTCGTTTGAAAAACTAACATTTTAACATACTCAAAAATCACATTCCCTTGGATCTTAAGAAAGCAATTAATCCAAAACTCTCTTAGAATCCCCTTTGATAACCGAAGAAGAAAAAGTGAGAGACATCAAGTTTTCATGTATTTTATTTACAAGCCACACGATACATTTATATACAAATGGCTTAAAATAACGAAGGGTAAGCAAGCTGAAGCATAACAGTTTGATTATTTTAAATTACGTTTTCTTGAAATAACTCCTGCAATAAAGTATTCTTCACCCTGATAAGCAAAAGTTAGTTCGACTTTAACCCAAGGTCATCTCAGTTTTAAATACAGAACTTGTATCACTTTTCTGTGATTCTTTATCTTCTTAACACACTCATGTATGAAGAACATCCCACAACCATCAAGAAGGGAAACAGCCAAATTTCCTCCTATACAAACCCTGTAACATCAGACTGGAGAAATGCTGCATGTAAAATGCTTGTGCATTTCGTTAACTAAGAGAATGCAAGAACTACATGAGACTTCCTCTCTTGGAAACAGAATTCATGGTCTGAAATTCAGTTTGCCCACAGACAAGAGGTATCGGGTATCCTCGCTGTCAGTGACCAAATGGGCCCTACTGCAACTGCACCACACCAGAACTATCCTGCAGCAGGGACCAGCAGGAGGGCAGAGCTCCAAACCCTGGAGAGCTCAACACTGCGGCACTCGGCGCCTCTGCTGTCACTGCTGTGGCAAGAAGAAAATTCAACATAGACTTGTTTTGTAGAAAAATACAGAAATTTGCCATTTAATTTCCACCCACCTCCCCAGGGACATTAACACTTAAAGACACGTATTTTTTACATCCCTTCCCAAACACCATTCCTTCTTCTGTTTCAGGTAACAACTAGCAATCCATGATAGAAGTCAGTTCCTTTCCCTTTGGCCGATTTTAAGTGTTCTAGCACTCTAAGCCTCTTAAGTCACATCCACAGCAGTCCAGTAGCACTCACATTTCTCCTCTTGGTATGGCTAATGACTGCTCAATATAAATAATGAACACTTGCTACTCCACAGTCCATGGTTACAGTACTTTGCTATGTTTTAGAAACACAAACACACAACACTTACTTTTTGATGTGGTGTCCAGGTCTCTGTAGCACACTTTGGAATTGCAGCACAGAAAATGTAAACCCAAAGGAAGGTGGGAAAGTAACAAAAAGCCACGGGCTCCACAGAAAATCACGCGGCTTTCAGAATGCCTGCTACTGTGGCAGAACGCAACGGCCACGCCAAGCCAAATGTTGCACTAGCACTGACTCACTCTGCGCTAAGTGACATTTGTTCAAAACGGTCAAATTCTGAACTGATGTAAGCACCTCATAATATGGTACAGAAAAGAAATGTTGATAAATCACATGCAGGGCCAGCACAACCAAAGGTGGGCAGCCCTTAGGCCTGGCCAGCTCCTAGACCAGGCCCAGACCAGGGGAAGCCAGGCAGATCCCCAGGCTGCAGAGAAGACAGCAGCCTCCTTCTCCAGCCATCACCCCATGCTGAATGTCCCCCTGTGCTACACCAGCACCGCTATACCAGGCAAATAGTCTTCGGTCACAGGCTAGTAATCCTTAAACAGAATTTGGGGAACTTTGCATCTGTAACAGTGTACAAGTTTTGTTTTAGATCCATCTGGAAGTCAGCTGTCTACTCCATCTCCTTTGTATCCATCACAGCCACAGTTAGTTACCTAGCTTTGTTTTTACATTTGAAGACTAAATTCCATCTCAGCAGAACAATGCAGCAGCAGAGTGATGCCAGCCAGCAATGGCACTGCACTGCCTCTCCTTCGCTTACAGACCGACAGCTCTGCATTAAATGAACTAAAATAACCTAATCTTTACCTCCGGGAAAGATGTAGGAGACATTATAACTGCTTTACATTTTTGTACTGAAAGTCAAACCACGTAGTCCTCCTTGAAATCTACCTTCCATTTTAACTTGTCCGCTTTTTCTTTTTCACATTGGAAGTGCAGTAGAGTAACACTAGATCCCATGTTTCTAGTGAAAACAATGGTCTAAGAGCTTTAAAAGTCTTGCTTGACTCAAAAAACAACACAAAAAAAAAAAAAAAACCAAACAAAAAACAAAAAACCAACAAACCTGTCTGAACCTCCTAGGAATTTTTTTCTATCAATTAGTAAACAGAAAAGCCCCAGCTGACACTGTCTGTACCTAAATGAGAATAATGATTTCTGCCTTTAAAATGCAACTGGCAGAAAAATGTTACTGGGGTGTCCTTATTCAAGGAAACCTACCTAGTGCACCGCCACTGTCAAGCTGTGGTTTTCCTAAAGCACACGGCCACAAGCGTTTGTTCCTCACTGTCTGGGTTGATTTTGTTTTCAGAGGGCAGGATTCCCTTCTGTGCCTAGTGAAGGCAGCTGCTGGGCTTACAGGGACGTCTCCATCTCCCATCTGCCAGATCCTCACTCTATGTAAATCAGCACAGTGACTTTCTCCATGCTCTGCAACGTGGTACTTGGCCATAAACAAGAACCAGGTTTTTAAATTAAAACAAAACATCAACAGCTTTGGCTTCTATTCTGAAAGTCCAAAAAGTCATTGACAAGACTACATTTGAAATAGTGTAAGTAGAAATTTTACTTTTTAAAAAGTAATAATTAAACAGTTACATAAGGTACCGATTTGTCAACTGGATAATCAGTTGGAAAATTGTTTCCAATATGGGCTTTAAAAACATTCTTTTACGTACATGCAAAATATAACCATACCTCCTCTCTGCAGGAGAGGGACCACTTGTCATCACAGGAAAAAAAAACATGCTCGATGTAATGATGATTGAGGAGTGGCTCTTGGTTAATTAAGAGTTTTCACTACAGTTATTTCATCGGTTGTTCAGAAAGACTCAAATCCGACACTAGAATACTCGGTGGAATAGCAGATAAGAGGACCATTAGTTGGCACAATCAAGAGTTTACAGAATTAGAACTAGTGTAAAATGTTTGCTTTAAATACTGGTCACTGTCCTTTGTTTACTTCCGGTAATGCAGTAGTTGTTGTAAAAAGGAGATAGTGTCAGCTTTTCACATAACAGTAATTACTGCTGTTGACATTCGAGAGGAAAAACTTTTTCACCACTTGGAAAGGACATAAAAAGCATAGTTTATTTGGCAGAGGAAGTGAATCAATTACTACAACTTCAAAGCGGAGCTGAGGAAAAACTACGCTCTTCACTTTTCTCACTTTTGTAGCTTCTTACCAAGTTCAATTTGGAGATTATGACTTGATCAAGATAAGATTAGATGTCTAAATAACTGGTCCACATG
Source organism: Coturnix japonica (assembly GCF_054131305.1). Classification (NCBI taxonomy): domain Eukaryota; kingdom Metazoa; phylum Chordata; class Aves; order Galliformes; family Phasianidae; genus Coturnix; species Coturnix japonica. The sequence goes on from NC_140664.1 coordinate 61,587,000, forward strand.
AAGTAAACAACACAAGGTTATGACCTATTTGAGTTTCCTATTATTATCTGATCTTGTTAACTACCTAGGTTTCAGTTTAGCATTGATTTATAGAGTACTTCCAACTTTTGCAGACCTTAAGCTTACGTGTTAAGGCACTTACCATTCAAGTAAAACAGTTTATATATAAACAAGCCTGGGAGATGGAGAGAACATTTTACCAGAACATCCATTCTTTTTTTTTTTTTTTTTCCTTGGAAAGAAAAAAATTAACATTGACCAAATATTTATAAAATTTTGCATCAAGAGAAAGGTTGTTTTATTATCTGAAATGAGCACAAAGTACGCCTTCCACAATAACACTGAAAGCAGTGCAATGACTGACAGTGACCTTTGACTAAAGGTAGTTCTGTAAAAAGAAAAATACCGAACAAATCAGTGCCCTGCTTTGATTGTTGTAAAATTCTTTTTTTCTTTTTCTTTTTTTTTACATAAAAGTTGGTCCAAACTTACAAAAAAAAGCACAAATGTGCATAGTTCAGAAGATCTGAAAGAGTGCCGTAAAAAGCTGATGTCCCTAAATTTAGCATCCACTTAAAACTGCCAAAAAAAAAAAAAAAATTAAAATAAAATTCAGAACTAGTTTGTGAACATGTACAATCAATTTATCTATTTTTCAGACAGCATGAGTTTTAAGCATCTGTAATTTTTCCTACTGTATGCAAGACCCTTTTCCACATAAAAATAAAGCTGTTGAATTAATATTATTCAAGTCTGTTGAACTGCTGCTTTAAACCGCAGCTAGGAAAAAAAAAAAAAAAAAAAAAAGTTTTTCCAGATAAAAAAGATGTGCCTGAGGAAAAACAGATACTCAAAATGGTAATCCTCTGCCTCGCCCTCTCACTGCGGATGTACTAATGTGCCCCCTATATCCTTGGGAGTAGCCGGGTCCTTGTGCAGGAGATGTCCAGGTCTGTCCATGCATGTGGCTGATACCACCAGGGTTTTCCTGTAAGTTACTTCCATAGCTATAGTTGTGCATCTTAGTAGGCAACGAATGAGTACTCTCCGGCCCCACAGAAGCGTCCCTACTGTTCCCCAGGACTGAGATTGGGCCGTGGCTGTATTCAAACCTATGGTCTTTATCTCCGCTAAATAGCATGGGGCCAGTGTTGAGGTAAATGTCTCCATAACCAGTTACTGAGCTGGGAAAGGACTCTGAAAAAGCAGATGGAGGAGGGGCACCACCCGAGTGAGATGAAGCAGTACTGTAGTTATCCAAAGGCTGAATATCTGAGTTTCCAAGGAAGCTTCTTCGTTCTAGTGCTCCCGACGACCCACTTCCTATGCCATCGCTACCACCATAGTGAGCAGAGGAGAAGGTAGATGATCCAAAGTTGTCCTTGTAGTCTGGGCCTGCTACATAGGATTCTCTAGCCTGGTAATCCACACTCGTCTGTACGGGCTCCTCTGTTGTTGCCTGAGCTTGATGCTGAGCGAGCAGCTGCAGAAGCGCTGCTTTCACTCCTGCATGAGGATCTGTTCCTGAAGAGTTAGTTATAGGCAAATGCTGGTTCTCTGTCCGATAATCAAGGTCTTCGTCGGTGAGAGGTGGGGGCTCTGGGGGTTCTGGGGGACGCTGGTCTGGAGGCAGGATCCGAGGGCGTTCCTGTTCCGGCGTTCGGTTCAGGAGCCTCATCTCAGACTGCCTAGCCAAGTCCTCTTGACCTACGCAGATGAGAAATAAAAGCTTTGGAATAAAAGTATGCAATAACAACACCAGAATGGAAAGGTCTCTTTCCTAGAACATCAGAGAGGTTCATTATTTCAGTTAAGTTTTACTACTAGTTATTTTGGAGTAGGCAACAGTGCACTTGTCTTAAGAAAGTGACACAAGGTTCTCCTCACAGTAAGATTACCAAGCAAGCAAAGTTTAAGAAAAGTGGTACACATTCCTTAAAAAAATATATTCTGCAACAGAGAAACGCTAGAAGAGTGAACAAAAATATCTGCAAATGACACATATCAGAAAAGGTTTAAATTAACAGAAGATTCAGAGAGCTGCAAAACTTAAGGTTAAAAGCAAAATTAAAACAACCTTAACACCCTGCTGCAAAAAAACCCACTCCCAAGCCACTTCAGAAAATTTCAACAGCTGCAAACAGCACACATTAATAAGCCACGATTGATGAAATAGCAGTTCAAGATGGCCAAAAACAGAGCACTAAATATCAAGACGACTAAGGAAGTCACTACTATAATCCAGTGGAAGCATTCAGCCATGTGTGCTACTGACAATTATGGGCAACCAACTTCAGAATCTGCTGCTAAGAAATTGCTCTACTCAGCATTAAAAAAAACAACAAAAACAAACTAAAAAAAACAAGCAAGCAAACAAAACCCACAACCTTCAAATCAAAATAGGCTTTAACTAAACACACAGTCAAAATGGGTAAATTTGAGCTATGAAATCAATAGATGAGCCAGTCCTCTCCAACACCAGCACCACAAAATAAAACCCAAACTACCATAAAAAGCAATCAGGGAAACCATTTCATCAGAAAAAGTACAGGTGCTGTATACCTGTTAGAAGGACCATTTTTTGATGTCAGTATGGTACCTACTACAGTAAGCCCAGCCAGGCATTTACATTCTCAGCAAAAATCCCCAAACCAGCGAACAAAAAAAAACCAAAAAAAACCAAACACCAAAAAAACAACTAACAACACAAATGCAGCAGTTTGTGTTGTTATGCTTCAACAGTCACAATGCAAACAAATTAAGCAACAAAATTGCTGTAATAATCTCTCCTGTACTCACATAGACTGGTAATGTTAAGAGGTTAACTCTTTACCCCCAAACTAGCAGCCATCACAGCTCAAGATACCTGTTGCTTAGCAATAAAAGCCTTCAGTACCTGCAGGCGTATATAATGACTTGATCAGATGTGGGTAACCGGTTGCTGGAGATTCCATGTCGTCCCGGCTGAGAGATGCAGGAGTGGTGGGCTCTGGAGGCTGCCTGAGTTGTAACGACATTTCATTTCCTGATCCGTTTTCCTTCTCCTCCAACACCAAATCTTTTTGTTTTGTTTGCTGAGCCTTTATTAACTGGGACAACAGAACAGCAAATGCACTCTGTACAGCTGCCTGGGCAGCATCAGTTTCCACTTTAGGCTGACTCAGCTGAGCAGGTGGTACAGGAGGCTGCGTGACGGCCGGCTGTTTTAAGGACTCCTGTTCCGGTGGTGGTGGTGGAGGCGGCGGCGGCTGCTGCTGTTCTGACTGTTTTTCACCTGCTGACAAAATTCCAGCAGGAAGATTTATTTTATTTAGTTGCTGCTGAGTCTCTGGGTTTACCTTAATATTCAACACTTGGGCAAACTGTGCCAAACTAACACTTGTTTTAGACTGTAGCAGGTTTAGCAGGATTGCCACTTCATTCTGGTTTAACTGCTGTCCAGTGCTTGTTTTTGCTAAAGACAAAAAAGGTGTTTTTAAGAATTATACAGAATTTTCATATTTCAGAAACTCAAAATTAAGACAAATCTAGCATGGCTGTCACAGCTGGCAAAGCGTGGTTTTGGACAACACAGAAATGGAATGATTTTACAGATAAACTGCCTTTGGGGGAGTATCTATAGGAAATGGAATAGTAAGATCCAATATAAAGAAAGTGACTTCCAAGGGGCACACATGCACTTGGACAGATGAGATACATCAAGCTGAAGCTCAATTTTCCACAATACAACTAAGCTGGGGCTTAAGGCCACCTGCTTTAGGCAGCTGTAAGATTTCCAATCCCCACAAAATTTCCTATCCTTGACATATCACATCCCTCTGTTAAAAAGTGGCCATCTGCAAAACGCATTTCCAGTCACATTCTGGCCTGTCTAATTCAGCATCTGGATTCTAACACCTGCTCCAGTGACCAGGCTGTAGGTGACCCAGAAGCTAGCAGTATCAGTGCAAGAAAGCAAATGCTGAGCTTGAAGGACAAGTCAATATCAATGAGTAGCAGGAAAATGTAGGTTGATAAGGTACACTTGTTTGTTTGTTTTATATAACTGTGTTTATTTGACACAAGTAAGAGGAGATTGATGAAGGGGAAGATAAGAAAGTTAGTCAGAATACAGAAGTATTTTCTGAATTTCAAGCAGTCACTGCGTCAGTTTATTTTGAAAGAATTGAAGCTACACGCCCCACAACTAGATGGATCTTAAGAAAGAAGGTGGAAATTAAAATGGATATGTTTTTCTCCCAGTCTGTTTAACCCAAGTCAACATGAGCATATTCTTCCTTCCTGTTAATACACTAAGACATTCATTTCTGGCAGATTCAAAGCCACACCTGAGAAAAACAGTCACACAAAAAATTAAGTAGTTGCCTTGCAAGACTAAGAAGAGCACAGCTGGAAAGTGCTGCAAAACTCACAGCCAATTAATTACCCTACTTGTGGATGTACACCAGGATGCAAACACTACTCTGGAAGGTTCTAAGGACTTTAAAGATTTTATATGTCTAAAAACAAAAATAAAACCATCCTTTACTTAACAGTAGATAAAAACTACTATTTTTAATGCCTCGTACTGCTGGACTTCACCCAGCTGTCACGCTGAACAGTATTTTGTGATATCTGAGGATGGTATGCTCAAGAAGATAACAAAGTACATTCAAATTTCTCTCAGTTTGTCAGTGTGCAAATTCAGCAGAAAGTACCCCCAAAGGGTAACTAACCTACCTGTTACATACTCTTTGGCTAGTTTCAAGTCCATTCCAAGAACAAACTATACTCTGGGAAACCTATCAGTTTCTACCAGAACAAAATGAATGAGCTGTATGCAGTTCCTGTTAAATTATAAGATACAATAACCAGGGTTCTCAGTCATGAAGCATAACATCAGCAATTTATCTAGTTTTAACCTCTTTTTGGCACACACACAAAAAAAAAGCAACAGTTTTGTTTAAAGCATGCATTTTCCATTTGTACACTTAATCCTTTAGCATGCCTTATGGATGATTTTAACTAAGGTTTACCAGGATTTCAGGAAGAGCTGCACTTAATACAGAAAACACCTATATGCTGACCTGTCTAGGCTCCAATGAAGATTTCTTTTATACCTAGATATACTTTTCTACCCGATCATGGGCAAACAGTATTTTAGCTCTGAAAGGCTTCCTTCCCTTTTTTTTTTTTTTTAAATGTTTCGTTTTTATGTCTGATTAATACAGTAGGTCGGCAACATGCTAACTGCTACAGAAGCACAAGGAAAACTACTACTATCCACTGGGCTTTAAAACTCAGTTTTCATTTGTAGGGATAAAGTTGCAAGGGCTATAGAAAGACATCTTTGAAAATACAGCCAAAATATTAGTTCAGAGTGAGTGGCAAAAGCTCACAGCCAGCTTATCAGCTTGTAGTAAGAAACAGGATGAATAGGAACAAGAAGCAATAACCTGCAGTAAAAATACAATGAAAATATCAATATGTACATATTTAACGTTTATCTTTGCATAGTATATTTGGAGTTCTGCTCCATTGTTAAATGAAGAGTTGATTCAAGACAGCTAGTATTCAAGAACTACTATGCTCAGTGAACCATGTATTGATTTTCTGCAGATGAACATCTGTGTAAGTGTCATAGGATTTAAGGTCACTTTGCGCAATTAAAAATGGTCTAAACTAAACTTACCAGGTATGTATTCATTGCTGATCATCTCAACTGGTTTCCACATAAGGAGACCATTACTTTACTATTTATATTATTCTTCACTACATAAGCATCCAAGCAAGACATTTCAGTTAAGTTTCTGAATTACTGGTTGTGTAAGCTGCAGAGGTAGTTACTACTTTTTAATAAGTTATTTGGGTGGTTGGTTTGTTTTTGTTTGTTAGTTTATTGTTTCTTTTCTGAGTTGGTTTAGCGCAAACAGCTTGGAAACATGAAGGCTAAAGTGACATGCTGAGGTAATCTCTTCTATTTGAAGTCATGGCTGTTATAAAGTCTGCCTTCTTGCCAATTTTTCAGTACCAACATAGCTCCCCCAATCTATGAAGACTATGATGAACTTAGAGTATGAACAAACTAGTAGGATTACAGAAGATTTACTGGTGAGTAAGGGATAAAACCTCCTCAAAAATACAAAGCAAGATAGTTGCTCTGGCTTGATTTAAAAAAATAAATAATGTGAATAAAAAGTAATGCCTAGTTCCCAAAAATAAAGGCAAATCTTTTGTAACAAAGATTTAACTTACAATAATGTTCCCTCCTTCAAGAATCCAGGAGACGTAAATACTCTGAAAATAACACCTAAAATTTCTAAAGGTGCAATCCAAGCAGAAAGTAATTTTAAGAACTGAAAGTATTACTGACCAAGTGCTACACTAGAGTTGCCCTGAGTTTTGAGTTGGGAAGAAGTTTGCATGCCTTGTGGGGTGTTGGTTCTGCTCTCATCCATGCCTAGAGACAGATCCTTCCTAGGGACTTTAGTCACTGTTGCATCATCAGTCATGCCCATTTGCTTCTGTCTTCTGCGTTTTTTACTCCAGAGCTCATGGCAATCCTGCCACAAAGGAAGGCTGCAAAGAACAATTAGAGATCATCAGTTTTATACCAGATTTACAAAAAATGTTTTTTAACCACCGTGGTAAAATACACATTCAAATTATGCATTACACAGCATTTGAAAAGATTAACCTGCTGGAATTTAGAAATACACTGGGAAACATCCAAAGCCAGATACGTTTTCCTGGGTAAAATCTCTTTTTCAGTTGCCTATTTCACAAATGCAGATCTTTCTCGCAAAGAACAGGAACGTGCATCTTACTATGAGAATGTCACTTTCTTGCTTGTATAAGCACCACATCCGTGCAGTTACATTTGTTCACAGTAACAGATGTAGCTATCCAGTATTGGTAACTATACAGCATAGGCAACTAAAAAAGGGGAAAAAAAAATGTGGCAGGAATAAACAGTATTTAACACTAACAAATTTAGGTGGCTAGGAAGAACAAGGGATACCTCTAGTCCTTTAAGACAGATAAAAACAGGGGAAAAATATCTTCTACAGAACTCATCTGACATTAGTTCAGTCTTCTCATTATTATTCCTCCCTACAGGCATCCGAATTCGGATCTCTTGAGGAACACAGAATCCCATCCCATAGCTTATGGAAATACTGAGATATGGCATTAAAACAGGTCCTTCTGTTTTCCCTTTGCATATTAGTAGTAACTGTCTGAGCAGTTCTCTCACCCAGGAACGTGTAAAAAATGAGGTGACAGATGATAAGAATCACTGGAAAGGAAATTTTGACAGTTGCTTTCTACATTGTCTTCCTCCACAGAACAGCAGGTCAAAAGACCTGACAGGTATTTAGTCAACAACAGCTTGGATCAATCAAGAAACTATGAGAATTATCCTACTGTACTTGCAGTCAGCACTGAGCATGGTTCTTCCAAGTGAGCAACCTTATTCTTTCTTGAGAAGTCATCATTTTCATTTCACTATGACAAATGTTGGTGTCAGTTTTTAAAGGGATACCAAAGGACAGTTTCTTTGTTTGTTTTTAATTTTTCTACATCAGTTTCTAGAATAGATGAACTATCAAGGCCCTGAAAAGAAGAAAACAATTTCTTCCTATTCATTTAATTCAAAATGCGTTAGCAGTAAGGTTCTGAGATTTTAATGAACAGCTTAATATTTAATACTGCTGTTTTGTAATATTCAGATGATGGAAAAAGACTCAGTCTTCTGCATCAATTTCATTACAACCTTCTATATCTAACAGGTAAGTCTTGAGAGGTTCTTAATGAAATTCTTAGATAAAGCTCAAGTACTTTTTCCAATTGGTAACTAATTAAAGCACAGGCAGCCTTGAAGGTACAATTTATTCAGACTATTAGATATTCTGTCATTAAGCAGCTATCTCAAGGGAAAAGTTAAACTTGCAGACTCTGTAGATGTTTTTCTTTGCTTTTACTCAGGGCTTGTTCCAATACTATTTGTACTGCCTAAAGTGACAATCAAGCCTCTGTAAATAAAACTACGGAACACCACAATACATTTCTACTCAGAGGAGAGAAAGAACAAACAAAAACCCACACTAACAAAAAACCAGGCATCTCATTTGGCACAGTAAATCATGAATGGTATTTTACCTTAACTCTCAGATACCTTTAAAGAATTCTCTACCAAATGTTATTCTATCATTGTATGGGACCTGTAAGATTACAGCATGATTGAGCACCTGTTGAAGAAGCACAGCTAGCCCTGGGAGCACACGTGGAAGCAAAACCCTGGGTCCACACCTCCCTAACTTCATTTAAGGGCTGGCAGCAATGAGAGAAAAATCTCTATTCAGATATTGCCTCCTTCTGGGAGTTTACAGCAAACTCTGGCCTTCAGAATGGGGTAAACTATTCTCTTCCTATTACTGTCTTTTGACTGATACGTTTCATGGGTCATCCTGAGACTTGTCAGAAGCAATTTTATACCTCTTTGCCTGAAAAAAACCAAAACATTAAAGAAGGTAATTTGGGTTCATGAGGGGCACCAAAACCCTTGGAAGACACAGACAGCAATAAATAGATACATTCCTTTTTTAAAAATGACAATAATGGTCACTAATTCCAGGCACATCAATTCAAATTCATCCTCAAAGCCACTGATACTGTGACATAAGAGCCATAAAACAGCATTTCAGTGCAGAATCTCCAACTGTACATATTGACAATTTTCATCTACAAGCTACTTTAACTGAAGCACAACGAGCTTAATGAAGTCAGTACATGTTACAGTTTCATAGGTGTAAATAATATTACTAATGGAAATAACTTACTCTGGGGGAGGCATTTTAGATGGTTCCACATCTCGCAGAAACTCACACTGAAGAGCTTGTTCAGCTGTGCAGCGCTTGCTGGGATCCAGAGCAAGCATGTAATCAAACAAATCTAATGCAGCTGGTGGGATGCTGCAAAAGAACATAACAGAAAAAAAACATCAACTGTTTTTTGAATCACATACTTCAGTGAAAAGCTTTAATAAGAACACCTCTCTAGAATAACTAACACCTAAAATGAAGCCAGGACTTACACTTAAGAGGCAGATAAAGTTCATCTTTATCAACTTCTATTAACATATAAACCCACGTGCTTTTTTTTTTTAAGCAGAGGTGAGAGTGACTGTGAGCAACTGTGTTTATGTGGCTGATTTGCTTGAAATATTATTCTTACAAAAAACATATAACATAAAAAAAATATTAGAAAACCCAACACACTTGAAGCCTAGTGTTACTTGACACTCTGGAATTTAGTGCACAGAGAGGGGCAGTTTTGTATGGACCAATCAAAACAACTTTACTGCTTTAGGAAAGTCTTGTTAGTTCAAACAGGATGGTACATTTATCTTGAACCCTGAAGCAGATGAAGAAAGGGAATAATCCCTTTAAATTGAATCTCCAGCTGCTTTCCATAACTTTCATGTGTGATGTTTGCACAAAAATGGTCCAATGGTACACAGTATTTTAGAATACATGGTTCAGGTAACTCTTGTGTTGAATGAATTTATGACCCAGAAGACTGTAACATTAACCAGACTTCATATTTGGCTGTAACCAGTTGTCCTAATAAAAAACAATTAAGTACTCCAAGCTGTTTTTTGGACAGGGAAAGCAAGCAGGTGTACCAATCATGGAAAACAAATGTCTCCTTAGGTGAAAGCTGACAGGTGGCTGAAATTTTAGGGCCTTCTTTCTGCCTTCTTGAAACTTTATTAAATAAGGGTTAATACAAGCTCTGCAGGAATCCTCTAAGAATCTAAAGTCATTTTTCTTCTCATGACTGTTTTCTGGAAACTGGCTGAACATCCATCAAGTTCATAAAGATGCCAGGAACACTTAATGCTGTTACAATTGACTAAACTAATCCTTTATCCTTACAATGCAAACTCTTCTCTCAGTTTTCGACGATATTGCTTCTTTGGTTTCATCGTGTTGAAATAAGCTAGTTTTATAACATCAGGCCACACTGCTGGACAAGGACTCCCACAAATTCGACTGCACAAAAAGAGGGGAAAAGAAAGGTATGAGATCCAAGAGCACAGGTGTTCACAGCTGTTGCTTTATTCTTAGAAGTACAGTACATACAAAACTCATTTTCTAATCTTAAAATTCAGTTTCATTTAGCTAAAATTTCTCTACAGCATGAGGCTTAACGCCGTTAAGGAATGGTTAATTATCTAAGAAAGGTAACTACCCTTCACAAACTAAACTTCACAAAATCCACTATTTCTGTGCCCCAACCACTCTAAAGCATCTCCTGCACAAAAGGTTACATTCTGAAAATTAACTATGTCTGGACACCATTCCAGGTATTTGATCTAAACAACAGGATATCCCAGATCTAGGGTGCTGGGCTGTTTCAGTGAAGAAAGAAATAACAAATGCCTGAAGAAGTACTAACTTGTTAAGACTAACAAGAATTTAGTTGACAAAGAAGATGCACTTGGAGGAAAAACAAGAACAAAAGTCAAGTCCTAAGGGTAGATGCAAACTTTAAGTAGCATAATCTTGCATATTTTTATCTTTACTTTTTCAGTTCAGTTATTAGTCTTCTGTGTCGGGCCTAATCTATCTCCATATATGGAATTCTCCTTAGCGTCACTCCTCTCACACTGTCCATGCCTGTTTTGTCCCATCAAGGATGGTAGCACAGCCTAATACCACGCTTATCAGAAGAATGGGAATGGCAATTTATCATGCAATGTTTAAGACATTTGATGAAGGCATTCATAAAAGAACAACTTGCTAAGGAAATATCTTTCCCTAGTTCACCCTTTTGCATTTATTTGATTTAAATTGCTTGTGCAAGAGACCTAAGGATGAACTATTTATGTTCCTAATGCTACACAAACTAATCTGACTATGTTTGAAATACATTACTTTCAGGAAAATATAAATAAATTCTATCTTTTTCTAACAGAATTTACTTCAGTTCTATCTTTGAGCATTAAAATTAGAATAAGATGTAGAACTGTTGACTGTAACATGACCGTTACAGAGATTGTGTATAAAATGATAAAATAAAACTGATATATTACACTTAAACAGCCTCCAAAGGCATAATCCTGAATAGAATGAAGAGGAAAAATAGCTACAAGCAGCTATCTGCCGGCATTCTTCCAGCAGAAAGAAATCTAGGAGGTAAAATTTCTGATGACTACACTCTCACTGCCATCTAGTGGACAAAAGCAAAGATTTCCAAAATCAAGACGTTTCATTCTTCTACCAAGAACAATCACTGGTATGTTGTGCACCTCCTAAAAGCTTTGTTTCTCCTCATCAGCTAGTAAAACATTACACAGAAGCATACTGACATTTAATCTACCTTGAAAAACATTTCAATATATAACTTACATTTTTAAATACTTTGATTTTTAAAATAATTTTATTTATTCTTCTGGTTCTGTAAGTTCTACAGGACTCACCCTCTTTCCCCCTTGTTTTTAGGAAGAGGGTCTCTCAACACTTATGAGGTCACCTATGATCTCAGAATCAAGAGCAATTTCTGCTTGCAAAATAAAGGGGAAAACAAGATGCACTGGTTCCACGGAGTTATAAACATGCCATCCTAAAATTTACTGAGGTAATGAAAGAAACAAAATATTCACCTACATAGGGTGTCTGGCAGTTTGTAAGGGAAGAGAAATATATGAAAATACTAAAGCCCACATGTGGGAAAACTCAATGCAAGTTCTTCAGGCAAGTAGCATACAAAGCACCTCCCAAACCTGCTATCCTTACTGACCACGTTTTCTTTCGAACTGCTGTAAGGAATTTGTGATGCCATCTTAAAAAGGAATTACACTCCCTTACAACTTCAGTAATAGGATAAGTTCCAGCTGCATTTTGAAACACTTCTCCACATCCAAGCATAAGACACTCTATGTGCCTCTGAAAACCACTAATATCTCACTTAGGGTGATAATCAAGTAGTTGTAAATGTTAGCAGTGTGTTACCCTTGTTTTCAACGTGAAAAAGATTGGCAATCAGGCACCTACCATGTTGTAGTGCCTGCTAGTTACCTTATAAGTTCCAGTTGAGCAAGTTCTTGATTTGCTTGAAATATTGGCTTTTTTGTAAAAAGTTCACCCAGGATGCAGCTGTAAAACAGTTTTATGCAATTTCATCAGTATGGCTTCCAGTACAGATTGACAGAAATATTTATTGCTGGCTTGTTGTTATGCTTGCTAAACTTCTGTACCAAACTCTTACCCACAGCTCCAGACATCGATAGCTGGTGTGTATCTTTCTTCTCCAAGCAGAAGTTCGGGAGGCCGATACCATAATGTAATAACTTTGTTGGTATATGGTCGGCTGTTGGGGGGAGCAAAAAAAGAGAACTATCATTTTGCTACAATCTCATTTCTGAAAAAAAAGTGATATTTTGAGAGATTTAATTCTACGGTGTTATTTAAGGACAGTATTGTCTTCCCTTTTTTTTTCCAGTTCTACAAAGCTGCAACTGCACAAAAGCAACACAACCATCTGACCAAGGCTATTGGAGAACAGTCTGAAACAAGACCTCAGAGATACACAAGTAGCATTGAGATGGCTAGGTGGTTATGTGAATTCTGTATTTTGGATAATTAAACAGCAATATTGTTCATTCATTACACTGCTAGCCATTGAAGGAAAAAGATCTGCTTTGATAAAAAAGTGATTTCTTGACAACTGCTAATTATTTGACTACTGAACCCAGGATCTATACAAACATTTTGAAAAGGAGAAAAACTGTCACTTTCCTCTGTGGAAAGAACAAAGCCTCTCTTTCAAACTACTATATCCTTCAACAACTTTGAATTCTAAGTCTGGACCATTTCTTACATATTCCTTTATTTCAACATTTTTAATTCTTTACAGCTCTAACCAGAAGTTCTGTGAATAATCCTTTCCATCCTGACACTAACTTAAGAATTCTACTATCTTATACTTGCATATTCTGTGGACTGGCCAAGATACAGCATCAACAGTTCAGAATGGGAGTCATAGCAGATGTTAGGGTTGAGCTGTTTTATACTTAGTTTTTGCTTTGTTTTTAAAGAGAAGGGTGGGGGGGGATGGAACAACAGTAGGGTGGTTCTCAAAAATAATCAAAACCTAATCATTCTAGTTTTAAGATCTCAAGTTTACCAATACCAATAGGTAAGTCCAAAGAGAATGCAGAGTAGTGTTAACTGCAGTGTTCTTACAAGCTCTTGCAACATGCTTAGTACTACAGGTATAATTTCTGCAAAACTGTCCCAGCTTTTTTTCATACATTCCCCTATTTTTTTTATTAAAATTAATATAGCATGGTTTTTTGGAAGCAGTTCCTTCATATATTTGTGAAGCAAACATCCATCTTCAAACTGTTTACATGGTATGGACTTCCTCTACAGACAAGCCACACACACACACACACACAAGTATATTGTCCTTTTTGTTTGAACAGCTGTTTTCTCACAAAATCTGTCATATCTCTACTCTAAACATATTAAAGCCTCCAAAATAACACTTGAAGAATAAACTAGAATAACTGGAACTCAGTTACAATTTTATTTCCACTCCATTCTGCTCCTAACTAAACTCTGTAACCTTTTGAAAAATGTGTCATTCCAACAGCAGTAAAACAAAAGTAAAATACATAAACATAATCATCATTTATATGCTTGTTAGTGTACATCAAGTACTGATCTTACTGCAGGTCAGAAGCTGTTCAGAAGGAAAATGAACAACAAAAGAATTGCCAAAAATATACTAATGAGATTCAAATAATCTTCCCAAGCTCAATTAGCGATTTTATTAGTGAGAGTAAGCACATATTTGTCTTGTTTAATTTATCTACAATGAGGTAGCTTTCACATTCAATAAAATCTTATTTGCATTGTAAGGATGTTGAACTTTAGTTCTACAATCAACAATTAAATTAGAAAAGATATTAAAAATAATGACAGTAAACCAACAAGAAGTCAGCTTGGTGAAGATTAAAATAGCTAGGTAGGATGGCATCATCTCAAAAGTACATCCAAAATGAAAGTGAATTAGAATCACAGAACCGACAAGATTGGAAAACACCTCCAAGATCATCCAGTCCAGCTGTCTACCTGCCACCAATATTTCCCACTAAACTCTGTCCCTTAGTACAATATCTAAATGCTTCCTGAACACCTCCAGGAATGGTAACTCAAGCACCTTCTGGGCAGTGCATTCCAGCTTCTGATCACTCTTTCAGAGAAAAAGAATTCCTAACATCCAACCTGAACTTCCCTTTGCATAACTCGAGCCCGTTTCCTCTAGTTCTATTGCTAACTGCCTACCAGCTCCTCAAAACTATCTTACCCCAATACTGTACTCCAAACTGTTTCCCCAGTCATTACTTAAGCAAATGCGCCTGAAATAACAGCTCAGAAGACAGTGAAAATAACACTGTTGCATCCAAGAACGTCAGAGGTCTGGGAGAAAATAAACTCATAAAACTGATAATGCAGATACAGTTTCCCAAATTAGGCATGCAGAACCCAAAGTAAGCTTAAGTACCTAACATTCTCAATATCCAGCCAGCTGTCAAACATATTGATGTAATCAACATTCAACCTTAATTTTGAAAATCTCAGTCCAAGTAACAAATACATAACACCACTATATATATATATACATACATATATATATATACATTAATATTCTTAAACATAAAAGCTGGGCACCTGTTTCTTGGAGTATAATTGTAACAAAGCCATTAACAACAGAAGCACAAGTCACAAGAAGTTTCAGAATAGCTTTTATTTAAACTTGTATCTCTGTTTCCAACAGATGTAACAGGACTGACTGCCTGAAGAACACAATAAACCTCTTCAAATTTAAGATTAAACCTTACACAAAAGTAATGCTTAAAAAAAAAAAAAAAAAAAAAAAAAAAGACAGTAAATGGATATGGATTTATGTCAGCACAAAAATGTCACTGTTCCTAAATAAACTTTTCCCAGGTACATCAATAGAAAGAACATAAGTTTACAGGACCATAAACTAACATTTAGTAAAAGCCTACAGGATGTAACCTAATTAAAACTGCAACTCTTAATCTTGAAACAATATATGGCCCCTCTCTACAGATATTTATCCGCAATAGTCAGAACGGCAATACACTTGTACAAAGGGAGCCTTGTGTTTGTATGCTGGTAAGATAACATGCACTTCTTTCAATTTCCTAAGCAACGCTACTTATGTTACAGTACAATAACATCTCCAGACAAACAAATAGGGTTTTTTTCAGCCTTCGTAATACTTAAAAGTTATGAAAGACATACCTCTCAATGCTTTTTCACAGTACAATTGTATCTTACCTTTCCTCTGAGTTGTACAGCCGAGCAAGCCCAAAATCCGCAAGCTTTATCTGCCCTCTGGTGGAAAAAGGAAAGAATTATTTAGGAGTTAACCCTGCTTAAACTAGCTGAAGTTTCAAATTTTCAGACAGCTGCAACTGAGCTTCAGGAAATGCCTTACAAATCACGTATCTCTTCAATTAATAAATACGCTAACCTACTCAGTATCAAAGAAAAATTAGCAAAATTAGATACAGTGACAAAGCGGAATTTACATCAGTGTATGGTACTCAAAATTTAGGGTGTATACTGTTAAACATTCAAACTAACAACTGCAAGAAAAAAAAAAAACTGATGGAAGAAAATTCTTTATTTTTTGATCCTTTGATAGTTGAAGTACTGCTAGCATAAGGATTTGTACAGAAAATCAAAACAAAACAAAGAAAACTAGCAGCAAGCCTACTTCTTTCTAGGAAGTCTAACCACTGTTTTCTTCTTCTGAAGCTTATGCATGGTCTTCAAATCAGGATAACCAACCAGATAAGGGCTTCTATTTTTGCCAGCAGCCAACTTGCTGAATGACAC
The DNA here is from genome assembly GCF_054131305.1 of Coturnix japonica. Taxonomy (NCBI): domain Eukaryota; kingdom Metazoa; phylum Chordata; class Aves; order Galliformes; family Phasianidae; genus Coturnix; species Coturnix japonica. The sequence goes on from NC_140664.1 coordinate 61,602,923, forward strand.
AAACCCTAAGCCTTTGAGTTTTCCCACATATGAGAGGAAATGTGGGAGATACAAAGCTTTGCCTGGCTTTCTTCATTTGCTTTTGCCACATACATTTTCACTACTCAAGAAGCCTCACCCTCTATAAAGCTGGGATGATTTAAACATAAAGCAATCTGCATACACAGAAAACATTTGGCAATGTTTCATGGCACTGACTCTAGTGTAACGTGCTCTTCTCCAATGTCAAGTTATACCTCAGTTTCTGAGCTCCCAGACATGCACAGTGACAGCATCACTACTGGACTAACACAAAATAAAGATACGGTGAATGGGCAAGGTGAGAGATGTGGAAGCATGTGTACATCTGTTTAAGGGTCTATATCAGTCTTGCAAGTTTGGTGTCATCCTGAGCTGAAAACAGTCTAATATTAATTTTAAAAAAAAAAAGACAAAAAATTCAATTTGGACAAACCTGGGACAAAATTAGGGCCCTACTAAATAAGATGCTTGATCCATTTTGCCCAGTATTTTATCTCCAACAATGGCATAAGCAGATTTTTAAGCAGAATGTGCGAACCTTCCCAGCTCTGAGGCTCACCTTCCTTGTACTCAAGCACCACTCAGGATCACTGAGATACAGGTATAAGAATTGAAGACAGAGACAGAAGTTCTACACAGCAACAAAGCACTGTTTCTTACTCTCAGTATCCTTCCTAACAGTGAGTTGCAGTTGTGATTTTAATTTCTGCTGCTGTTGCATATTCAACAGAAGCGTGTTTACTAATATGTTTGTTTTTTTTTAGACTTCTTGTGATTACAAATTCTTCTCTACCTTTGATCACAGCTGTAATTGCAAGCCAAGATATGATTGAAAATGCCCAATCAAGTATTGTTTTAAAGCATTACCCTGATTAATGAGGGTGAAGACTTCTAAATTCTGCCACAAACAGGCAGCCTTTCCACACTTCATTTTGAAATGATGGTAAGAATAATACACAAACATATTTCCTAAAACTTTTAACTTTTAATGTGTTGAACTCAAGATAACTTTCCCCTGTACTCTCACTTAACAGACACGAGTTTTAACCTTGCTATTTTAACATACAAGTTTAAAAGATAACTGCCAGATCCAGCATCAAGCAGAAATATTACCAGATTGTTATTTTACAATTGACTTCTAAACAAGCTAGGATTAAAGCCAGTGAAATGTAAAGAATATAAAAAAGATTTAAATAAGATCCCAACATACAATATTTACATACTAGAAGTGTTAATCATACCTATTATTTAGTAGAATATTTGAACACTTTATATCTCTGTGCAAAAAGTTCTTCTTATGGCAATAGGCCAAACCCTCCATCAGCTGTCTCATAAATGATTTTATGTGATTTTCATTAAAATGAACCAAACCAGATTCCAGCAGTCCCATCAAGTCATGGTCCATATATTCAAATACCAGATAAAATGCACCTAGAAAGGAGAAACAGGAAACAGAGAGACCGATTCATCAGCAGTCCAATAACACCGTTATTCTCTACTTTTGAAAGAGGGAATTGTTTTTCATACAACTATTACATGGGGTTGGTTTTTTTTGTATTAATGTTTGTAGTTGCACCTCATTTCCTGTAACAGCAATAAAATAATCTAATGAAGTGTTTTCATAATATTGCCTTTCTGTGTAAACAATTATTCTAATCACTAAATGCTTGTGAAAACAAAAAATTCTACAATGCAGTGCTTTATAAACATGGGCACTCCCTATGGCTCCTCAACAAAAACACGCCATGGACAAAGTCACAAGCCACTACATCAAGTACCAGATCAGACTGTCCAGGACCCCAGCCAGCCTGGACTTAAACACCTCCAGGTACAGATCATTCTCTTTGGACAACCTGTTCCAGCACCTCATCACTCTCTCAGTATCTGGCCATATCTCATGTTAGCTCATGTTATTCCATAAATAAACCCATTAAAGCCACAGGTCTTTGATATACACAAGTGTTCCTAAAAAGAAAACATTATGTGCACCTGAGACAGCAATATCCAACCAGCAGCATGATGTGATGTTTAGCATTGATTCTTAACTCTAAGGCTGATACAACACAGACCCTGCAGAGCAGTGGTTGCAAAGCAGAAACTTCATTTAGTGGGATCTGTCTACCTTCCATTTTCAAAAATCTCCCCAAGAGATTTTAAAGCTATCACTTTATAGTGAAAGAAGCTTCTGCCCAACAAGAACTCAACACAGGTTCTAGCTTCCAAATGAGAAGTTCCAGTTCAGAAGTCAGTGAAAGTCTTGTATCAGCAAGGGGAATTCAGTTTGCTAAAACATACATTTACAGCCAGATTTTGGCAAACTGATGTGCTTTCTTGCACAGTGGCTGAAAATGAGAAGGAAAAACTCTATCAAGCTGAAATTGCGCCTAGGATTTAATATTTAAACAAACAGGTAAAAATTACACATTAAGTGCGAAACTTAAAGACAAAGATCAGTGAAAAGCAACTAAACTACAGGCCACTGCCCAGGAGACTGAGGTTTGTGGGTTTTAATCCATCTCTTTTTGCCCTGCTGTGGACAGCAACATGGAGAAAGTAAAAAAACATTTATAAAATACCCAACTGGGTGCACAGAGAAGGTGGAGCAGAAGATAAATCAACCAGATTCAACACAGTCCCACCACTTCAATAAAACGAAGGAAAGACAAGGATTAACAGCTATACAGCAACAGAAGCCTGCTGCATTAATATCTGCCTAAACCATTCACCAGTGCGCCTCACCGGTCCTATACAGTAAAGCACAGAGGTTCCTAATTTTGGCCTTTGGAAACTGGACAGCTAGCAACTAGCGTTAGTTCTGCTTGACTGACAACTGCTGAAGGACAAAGCATGACGGATTTGAAAATCCCTCAAAAAAAACCAAAAAAAAAAAACCAAAAAAAACCACCAACCCACGTGATACTAATGCAGCAGCGCCAGAATAATCTAAATGACCCCTTCAGAAGATGTCAGCTCAACAAAACTGAATACCAATGACCTCAGTACCTTCTTGTTCTGGAATGCAAACGGAAGTCAACTCTGTCATGACAGCAGACTACACCCTGCGCATGTGATAAGGGAAAGAGTAGGGTCAGCGACATTTCAGAGCTGTTCGGTTAAACAGCTGAATCCAGCCTTCTCTTCTATATGCAAAGCAGATCCTATGCCTTGAGCAATTTCCTGCTCTGCCTATGAATTCCCAGAGTTTTTCAGTGCTATTTATAACCAGCAATCACACTATTGGTATCCTCCTGAAACAAGTTCACAATAGAGACAATTTACAATAAAAACAAACACACGGCAGAGAAATACCTGGAAGATGACATCCAATTATTTGTATTCCCTGCAACTCTCCTTAGGAAACATACACTAGAATGGCACGAAGTATACATGCTGAAAGCATTCTTTCCATAGCAGCACAAGGGCAAATGTACTGATCCATTATGCTTGTACATATCTATATAGTAAACAATGTCAGGATTTGTTTTGAAATATACTTTAAAATATTTTTGATTCTCTGCAGGTGAACAGTGCTGGTGCAGTTGCCTTCTGTACTGAAGCAAGGAACAGCCTATTCAGGGCAACTGAACTCCTGTCAGCCAGAAGCTCCAAGTTACCACCCCCTGTGATGGAACAGGGATGGGGCCATGAGCATGCCATTACACCCTACAAGCACAAAGGCAGCCCTAACAGAGCACAGCACAGAGTGAGCAATTAGAGCATGGCACGGCAGGTTGCGCAAAGAGGGCAGAATCCCTCCTCAGTTGGGGAACAGACTGACCTATCAGCTGTCCCCCAGACAACAAATCAAGCTGTGGCCTCCACTAGGTGGAAAACCCTTGTCAAAAATAATGTGGCTAACCAGACTGAGTGCTTGTTCAAAAATGTGGAGGTTCAGGTTTCTGGCTACAGGGAGTGCCTGAGTCTGTTGCTGCCCCCACAAGATGGCAGAGGCACCACCTTCACGAGGTGCGAGCAGGTGAAAGATCTGCTCAGCCTGGTGGCAGAGCTCAAGGAGGCATATCTACAAGAAAGGCACCATGGTAATACACCCCAAATAGTGGCAGACCCCCTGCCGTTACCATCAGGGCAAAGGACTTAAGACATGGAAAGAAATGGAAGCAGGTACCTGCTTGGAATCACAGGAAAATACTCTCCCTTACCTACCTCACCTTCCCAGGTGCCTTTATGAAATAGGTTTGACGTTCTGGTACTCGAGGGACATGTGGTGGAAGGTCCACCCAATAGGTTGTCTAGGGTAAGGAGGTCAACTCCATGCCTCAAGATTGCCTCTACCAAAAAGGAAAGAAGTACGATTCCCTTCTGAGAGGAATAGAGGTCACAATACATACATTAGCCAGACCTGACCTGTAAGGTATTCCATATACCTACCGCATGGCAGGGTATTCCTTTTGTATTCCTACCTGTAGTGTGCAGTCTCCCTGGGGTCCAGGTCAGGGACATTTCTAGGAGAAACCTCAGTCTAGTTCACCCTTCTGATTATTATCCCTAATTGACAGTTCAGGCCAGCAGGAGTGAAATCACTGAGAAAAGCCTGGGGGCTATCAAATGGGACTTTAATGGACTGGGGCAGTTGGTGCATGGAGCAGGAGTAACATTGTGGTGCCTCCCTCTATCCCTTCAGTGGCAGAGATACTGAGAGGAGCAGGAAAACTCATCTGAAAAAAATACATGGCTGAGAAGCTGGTATTACCTCAGGAATTTTTTTGCTATTATTATTTTGTTTTCAAACCATGTGGCAGTTTACTTGGCCCGATGGCTGCTGATGGGGTCAACCTATGTCACTGGGGAAAGAATTCAGGCCCAAGAGCTAGCTGGGTTCACTGAAGGCCATTAACTAGGTTTGAAGCAGGAAAGGTGTGACAGCAAGCCTGGCAAGACATGGCAAGGTGTGGGATACCATAGCTAAGCTCGGGGAACAAGGTGCTAGTAGATGCCCTTAACCTACTGCATCTTATGAGGAATATACTAGGCAGCAAGCTGGTGAAGCTTATCATCAGGGTTTTAAACAAGACTCGATGGGTCAAAGGGAACGTACTGCTGAGAAACAGAGAAGAGTCAGGGAACACTTTAGGGAGCAGCAGGGGAAAACAAAAGATTTTTTCCAGACGTTTTTGGGAGGAGTCCTCTAGGAAGGGTAATGCTGCTGAGAGCCTAGCTAAAGTACCTCTGTACCAATGCACTCAGCATGGGGAAAAAAGTGAGGATCAACTGGAAAACAACACCTTTATTGCTATCGCAGAAACATGGTGTGATGATTCATTAGAACTGAAGCATTGTTGGGCCTTATGCTCAGCAACACAAAGAAGATCATTAAAGAAGATCAGAAGCAGTCTGGGTTGCAGCAATCACGCCCTGGTTGAGTTTGTGATCTTGAGGAATGCAGGCCTGGCAAAGAGTGGAGTCAGGACCTTGAACTTTAGGAGAGAAAACTTTAGGCTTTTTTAAGGAATTGCTAGACAAGATCCCATAGGGACAAAGGAACAGAACAGAGCTGGAAGCATTTTAATTCATGCCTTTCTGAGGGCATGAAAGCTCTCCACTGCCCAGAACAAAAGATGAGGCAGGAAACCCACATGGCTAACAAGGATCATCAGGTCACACTAAGGGAAAAAAAGGAAAAATATAATATGTGGAAGTGGGGGTGGGTGGCCTAGGAAGAATATAAGGATGCTGGCCGGATGTGCAGGGATGGCGTTAACCTTCTGTTAATGTGCAGATGGAAAAGATCTTTGCAAGGGATTGTTTAAATACATTAGGCAGAAGGGATGGGCAAAAGAGGGCGCAATCTCACTGATAAATGAAAAGGGAGAGCTTGTCTCCTCAGACATGGAAAAAACTGAGGTACTTACCGAGTTCTTTGCCTTGGTCTTCATGCCCAGTCAGGCCTCTCATACTTCTCATGTCCCTGATATTTTAAGTGGGGATCAGGAGAGCAAAATCTCTCCCAGTGCAAAAGCAGAGCAAGTTTGTGACCACCTCATGAAGCTGACTGTATACAAGCCTATGGGGACAGATGACATACATCCCAGGGTTCTGAACGAACTAGCTAATGTGGTCACCAAGCTGCTTTCCATCATATATGAAAAACTGATGCTGTCAGGCGAAGTCCCCAGTGTCTGGAAGAAGGAAAACAATCATTCCAACATTTAAGAAAGGGAAAAAGGAAGATCTGAGAAACTACAAGCCAGCAAGCCTCTCATCTGTGCCTGGGAAGATCATGGAGTGGATCCTCCTGGAAGAGATGTTAAGATACATATAGAAGTAATCAGAGATTGCCAGCATAGTTTCACCAAGGGGAGACCACGCCTGTCCAATCTAGTGGCATTCTATGACAGAGTGACAGCTTCAGTAGACAAAGGAAGGGCAACTGATGTCATCTACCTGGACTTACGTGAGCCTACTACCATGGTTCTGCACCACATTCTTACCTCTAAATTGGAGAGGATATAGACTTTAAGGCTGGACTATTAGGTAGATAAAGAATTGTCTAGATGGTCACAGCCATAGGATTGTTGTCATTAGTTCTATGTCCAGGTGGAGGTTCATGACTAGTGGTGTTCTCCATAAGTCTGTTTTGGGATCGGTGCTCCTCAACATCTTCATAAATGACACAGATAGTGGGATTTAATGTACCCCTCAGGAAGTTTGATGATGACACCAAGATGAGAGGTGAAGATGACATAATGAAGAAATAACACCCAGAGAGACCTGGACATACCCAGGAAGTGGACACACAAGAATCTAACAAGATTTAACAAGATCAAGTGCAAGACATTGCATTTTGGTCAGTGCAATCCCAAATAGAAGTACAGACTGGGAAAAGAACTCTCTGAGAGCAGCACTGTGGAAAAGAACTTAAGGTTCCTGACAAAGGAAAAGCTGGACACAAACCAGCAGTTTGTTCTTGCAGCCCAGAAGGCTAATGGTATCCTGGGCTGCATCAGAAGAGGGGTGGCCAGTAGTGAGGGTGAGGTGATTTGCTCTGCTCTTGTGAGGCACCACATGAAGTATTGTGTCCAAGAGTGGAGCTCCCAGTACAGAAAGGATGCAGAGCTGTTGGAACAGATCCAGAGAAGGGCTATGAAGATGAAGAACACCTCTGCTATGAAGAAAAGGTTGAGGGAGTTGGGCTTGTCCAGCTTGGAGAAGACCCAAGGGACACCTCATTGTGGTCTTCCAGGATTGAAGGGAGTCTTGCAAGCAGGAGGTGAAACAAGTTTGCACATGGTCTGATACTGACAGAACAAGGAGGAATGGCCTTAAACTGGAAGAGGGTAGATTCAGATTAGATGTTAGGAAGAAATTTTTTATTCAGAGGGTGGTGAGGCACTGAAACAGGTTGCCCGAAGAGGTTGTGGATGCCCATCTCTGGAGGCATTCAAGGCTCAGGTTGGACGGGATCCTGGCAGCCTGATCATAGTTGGCAACTGCTCATGGCGGGGGGGGGGGGGGTGGAACTATATGATCTTTAAGGTCCGCTCCAACCTAAGCCATTCTATGATCTGTCAGAGTTCAACATTCTTCAGAGGTTACAAGAACCTACTAAAGTCAGTCTACCAGCTTTGGATGTATATTACAAATCTGATTTTCAGTATTATTCAAACTACTTTTAGAGTGATCATAGTTGCAAAAGAGTTACTAAGCAAACTGAAGTGAAACTTCTGCTAATTTGATTTTAGAGAAATAAGATGTCATTTTCTGATGTCTGTAATTTCAGTCAACAAAAACAAAATTACTTTATTGATCATTTCAAATTTCCACGGGTTTTTATTAGATAGGAGGCCTGAAGTTTTGTGCTCTGTAATAGGAAAATAAGCTATAAATATTCAAGAAGTAAACTGCTTATAGATAAAAGTTTTACACCATTGTCTGAGTTTATGTCATCCTTTAGTTCATGCTACACAAATATCACAAATATTCTTTTCTCAAAAAGGAAAACATTAAGGACAGAAGAATCATCCTTTCCTTTATGATGTCATGTGTTCAATAACGCCACAAAATGACACACTTTTGTTTTGTAACAGCTTTGCCCAATATCCACATAAGTAATATCATAAAATAAGCTACTGCTCTGTTTCAGTAAAGTATATACAATTCAAATGAACCTGGAATTACTTATCTGATATTAACGTTGCTCTTCTTACTGCTGTTCTATTAAAGGCCTGCACTCCCTGATAAGTACCTGTGGGGCAGGAGGAAGCCTATAGTCAATTTCCACATGCTGCAAGAAAGCACTGACAGGGGTTGCATCTTTTCCAATTTCTAATTGTTAATGCATGCAGCTTATCTCCATTTTTTCATCTTCTAAGACTGTAAGAATCCTTACTGTCTGCACACACTAACAGAGCAACAGTGGGAACAGCTGAAGGGTAGCCTAGTTCTGAGTAAAGGATAATAGCAGCTGAATCTGTTAGGGAGGTACATGATAAACAAAGGAGACTTGGGAAGTAGTTCTAGCCTTACTTCTTTGTTCTGCAATATGGAAAGCTTATCTGTTAAATCATTATGTCAGCGAAGACTGGTAAGGGTCAGAAAGTAAGGTACTAGTTTAGAATAACTGCAGTATTAACACATCGTCTCCTCTAAAAGCAATTAACGAAGCTCTAACAGTAATCAAGTTTCTTCAATTGAAACACTAAACAAGCTTTACTATAATGTGACTGAGCTACGCAGATACAGTTATTAACTCTACAGTACACAACTTTCAGGTGAGAAAAAAAAACAACTGGCAAAACAATTTGTGTGACATGAGCAGTCTGGTTTTTGGACTGTCATCAACTCAAACAGATTCAGTAAGCAGGATATCAAGCTATGCCTTTGTTCCAAAACTAAGATACACATGCTTCGGGCAGAGAGGGAAAGGGAATAATCTAAAAACCTAACCTGATGGCAGCTTTTAAGCTAATTACTTCCAAATGTGATAAGTTTTTGGGGTTCTTAAAATTATCTGATCAGATACAGATCAAATAATCTGGCCACTGGAGATCTGGAAATGCCTTATTACGTAAAAATTTTAATTAAATCTTTGTATATATGCTTTGCATATATATACATATATGCTTGTATACATATATAATACAATATATTATCGTATCCTATAAATAAAAATGCTCTAAAATGGGAACCCTGCCTCATTTTATGAATGGTATATAGATTGCTGAATTGCTGAACACATTTTCATTTCACTAATAAGTCTCCCCTAGCCCCTACTATGTTATATGTAGATAATATTTTTTGTTTGATTGATTAGATAATTGGATTATATTTAATCACCCACTTCCTTTACATTTCTCTTTTAGGACCCATGATACAGTGCTTTTAAGAAGACGTTCATCTTTTCTTTCTACTTAAGTCACACAAACCTATTTTCTAAACACCAAAGACATAGCCTATGAATTAATCATCTTAAGACTAAATAAGGCATCACTGCCATACTTGTTTTTCCACTTAGGTATTGCAAGACAGAACAATTTTTTCTGTTAAGACAAACTTAGCCTAACAGAATCATACCTTTCCTATAGTTACTCCAAACCAGCATTAAGTAACGCACACAGACATGAAGAAACACCCACAGGCATTCACTAATCCCGATAACTTAGCAGTAGCATAAAGAAAGCTTCACAGAATCATAGGATCTGGGCTTGAAGGGACCTCTGGTGATCATTAAGTCCAATGCCCTGCTAAAGTAGGTTCTCTAAAGTAAGTTACACAGAAATGTGTCCTAGTGGGTCTTGAATATCACCAAAGAAGACGCCACAACCTCTCAAAGTAGCATGTATTCACTTAGTTTTCCATATCTGACTGAACTTCCCAGGAAATCCAGATAAAACTAGCTACAGAGGGACAGAATGATGACAGCATGATTGCTGACAAGGACTCCTTTCAAAAAACAAACTTTCAGACAAAGTACTCTATGATGGATACAGGAAAGTAGCTAGCTAAGTTATACAACAACATTCCACAGACTCCATAGAGTCCTCTTCACAAGTATATTACTGTACTGTTGGGGTGGATACTGGCTTTTTTTTGTACAGCAACTGCATTCAAAATTGAACCTTCCTAAAGTAACCTTAGATTTTAGAATGAGTTACGGAAACAAGCTTATAAATCTAAATAGGAAATTCACACACATTCTTTTTACTAGGGTTTCCCAAACAAAGCTCCACATCAACCCTTGATGGGTTATCAATTGAAAACTGCCTCTTCCGGTTGAAAGGATGAAGAGGAGCCAGTCCATTCTCATGCAGCTTTACATTCAGCGTAACAAAAGGTAAATTGGGCAATTATATGTGTTCAGTAAAAAGCTATCATGGTAGTTCCATAATTAGACTGCTGATCATTTACAAATAGCTTGGAGTTGATAAACAGGTGATGGAGAACAAGAGGACCATCTCGGGTGCACAAGGGAGAGTCCTAAGAATAATGAAGAGAACAAAGCAGAGATGAGAAAAGCCCAGAGAAAGAGGGGTGGTCTTCACAATAATTTTCTTGCAAATTTAGATGAAACAGCTCAACTAATCTTGCACAGAACTATGGATTTTACTACACCTAAATTACAACTCCAAGTTTGTTTTAATCCAGTCTTGTTTTCTTCAATTACAGTTGCACAGAAAAAGCCACAAACTTTCTCAGACAAAAACAAACAAACAAAAAAAGGAAGAGTGAAGGAAAGCATAGTTAGCAGCAGACTTGGTCACAAGCACCAACTGTATCAGAATGCTTCTGCTAACACAAAAAGCTGACACCCACAACTGCTCCTGCATTAGCTTACTGGGAAAAAAACATCTTCAAAAATAACCATAGCTCTGATATTTTAGGAAAACACTGAGTGGCATCTATAGCTCATTGGTATGATCAAGCCAAATAAAGCTTTATGTCCTCAGAGAATCAAAGGAAGTTTCAACAGTATGTTCAGTAGTTTTTTATCTATTAAAATAACTGTTATGCAGATGAATGCAGAACATGGCATACAAAGTCAGGTGTCCCATTCCTAACTTCACATATAAGCTCTGAGTAATAGGAAGGAAGAGAAAAAGCCTATAGGCAGATGAGCTACTAGAGAAATACACAGAACAGATACTCCTTCTCCACAAACCCAAGATAAATGCTATATCCAACAGCACTCATGCATCAGAATCAAGATATTACATTAGTAATCAGTCGCGCTATTCTCCAACTGCTTCAAATCTGTTTCATACCTATCTCACACATGCTAAATATTAAAAAGGTAAAAAATTCAGATCTTCAGTATATAAGATCCACATATAACTCTCTTAATTGTATATGCTCCCAGTTCATACAAACCATTTCTGTTTTACCACCAATTGAATACTCTTTACATTTGCAACTCACTACTCAGATGTGCTGCATTTCTTCTTCATATATTTGACCTAGGTAGAATTAAAACAAATCCCTTCTATAAAAGCTATTGTTAAGATAACAACCCAAACTGGCTGAGGTGAAACATTGTAAGATAAACTTTTTTTTGCACCCTCTGTAGTTTAAGATTGGCAACAACATTTTAATTCCAAGTCAGTAAGTTTAGGTCACTAAAAACATGTAACAGCTCAAAAGTATCAGGAAAACATGGTATGAGTAAAGCCACTGATGGTTTGCAGGCCAACGTTACTATCTCAAAAAAAAATTCCTTAAAGTAAGTACTGTATAAAATGTGACAAACGTTTATGAAATTGGCAGGATCTTCCATTTGGTGCATTTTAACTTCTGAAATCCCAATTAAGATGTTTTTTCTTTGGTTTTTAAGTGAGTGAGTAGGTGAGTAACAGGTCAGGAGATAACAGTCTCAGACAAAAATTAAGTTCACATGTACAACCAGAGGAACAGAAATGTTCTCATCCTATTTCATACATTCATTCATCATTGAAATCAATGAGATTTCAACAGTAGGGGATTTTTTTAACAGCTATATTCCCAAGTTAACACAATCATAACATATATTAAGCACAGGCATATTCACAAGAAGGCAAACACTTCAATTCTACTGTAATTTTTGCTTCAATAATGTATGTCACTACCACGTCAATATCTGCCATGGTTTACCATGAAAATGACTGAAATTCCCATTTGCTTTTGCTCTCTGCATAGACTACAACTTGCCCAATACTTCTCAGCTACAAATCTCCATCTCTCTTCTCATTAGAGAAATACAGATTGCAGTAGCCTGAAAAAAAATAAAATTCCATCTTTTCAGAAACAAACCATAATAGCAGACTTATTACCATGCTAATGCTTTCCAAGAGACAACCTCAATAACTTATTTTATCCTAGTATCTCCAGAGAAGTCCCTTCCCTTGCAGTTTTCTGAAAATACAGAGAAGTAAACAAAACGATTTACAATTCAGTCTCAGAACTGACAGCAAACAGAAACTGAGAAAATTAATCAATGAATATAAACTTTCATTCAGCACTCATTATGGTCTCATTAGCCAAAGTTAGGCCTAATTAAAACTTCATACAAGACTCACATGAAAAGCCTAAGCTGGATGTTGCAGATCAGAGTTTAAAGTGGATGCTGACCACTGAAACTGCACACATACACCTAGAGGAACTGCTCTGCTATATATTTCATACTTTTATACAACAAATAAATGTAATCAATGTTATATACATCTCTCAACATACTATACTTTCTAACTTATTTCCCGCCTAATTCTGACACTCATCTTCCAAGTCATCACAATATCGCATGCTACTCCCTTGGCTACGTGGGTCATTTACTATTTCCTTATAAGTAGGAAGTAACTACTTCCTACTTACTAAGGAAGTAAGGAAGTATACTTCCTTACTATATAAGTAAATATACTTATTTACTATACAGCTAGACATGCTGTATAGAAACTCATGAGAACAGGAAAGCAAGTACAGGTTCCAGACTTCAAACTTCCTCCTGTACCAGATTGTGTATCTACCTTTAGTACCATAAGGCACTATAATACTCCAAACTGATGGGTTTAGAAGACTTGAAGACTTGTAGCAGAAAGGATATGGCCTCGAAAGTCAAAATGACTACATTTTCAAACAAGCATTTGGTATAAAAAGTTCCAAGCAGCAAAACTGCATGCTTTTCCTTTTGTTTCCTTGATTCTCCAAGATAAAGTGGCTGCAACAACTCAGACAAACCAGACTTAACACTGAAAGAACCGAAACAGCGGATGTCTGTAAGCCTTGTATTTGAATAAAAACATTTATCCTTCTAGCCTTCAACACAATTATGTACACAACTATGTTCACAATTATGTGAAAAATAAAAAATAAAAAAATCAAGCACAATCCAAACAAGACTGACACTTGCAGTAAAATAACAATATCCCCTTTAGTGTTGAGCCTGCAACATTCCAAATGATGAGAAAATACTATGAGAAAAGTAAAAGGCAAAACCAGACAACCTTTCACGTATGTGAGAATTTCCTCTTGTTATTGGCCCCATCCAACCCATGAGTGTCAAGTGAAATATCTGTTCTTCAAAATTGTTCCAGCCAAACTAAAATCAAGTTTGTTTGTTTAAAAAAAAAAACACACAAAATATTGACAAAAATGCTTCTATCAACAAGAAGCATGGCTGATCTAAGTAAAGGACTTCTGTCATTAAGTATCAAGTGTCGGAGTTTCAAACTTTTAAACATGAAGCTTCAGCTGCAGAGTAACAGGTTACTATATTAAGAACACGACCAGAAAGAGCCACCCTAATGTTCGCACACATACCTTTGTCCTTCTTGAAATCCAAAGCATCTTCCTTATCTGTCACTATTTCCTTCATGTTGATAATGCTTTGGTGATTAAGCTGACGAAGAATTTTAATCTCTCGAATAGCTGTAATTGGAAACCCTTCCTTTTCATTATCCAATCGTACTTTCTTCAGCGCCACCAATTCTCCTAGGAGAAAAATTAAAAAAAGAAAAAGAAAAAAGAAAAAGAAAAAAAAACCATTAGCAACCAAACTATGGGACTTTAGTTTGTTTCGTTGCTTCCCATTTGTTACTGTTTAGTTTTATAATCTCCATTCAGAAACAGTTAAAATTTTGGTTTGTGCATTGTGCTGCACAGAAACAAAATTAATTATTATTCGGAAACAAAGATGTAGAGAAACAATTATAAATGACAGTTTCTAGCAAACATCTATAGTAACTGTCTTCCACGTGTACACCTCACTTGTGTCCTGAACTTCCACACCAGGTCTACCAATAAACCCCTATGTAAGAATGATTATCAACAGCACCTTCAGAGACAGACCCATGTTAGCTATGGTTTTACTTTTATACCACCACAGGTGAGAACATAGAAAAAAGTGAACTGCTCTCCCAAGGGCTTGATAAGAAAGCAAAACAAAAACTGATGTGTACCTTGGGAATAGAGATGTTCTACAAGAAAGCCACCAATAGCAATGTAAAGTCACAACCTCCTTTCCTGTCTTGTAACTAGATTAAGTAGAAGTTGGACTCCAAAACAGTCCCTTGTTTAATCAATCCAATAAATAAGGTAAGCCTTCCTGAATACTCTCAGTCTGTTGACAACAAGAGTGTGACTTGCATGTTGAACAAATACAAAATACTGCAAGTACAAGAACAAAGTTTCAGGGAAAAAAGGTTGCTAGGACAAAGACAAAAAAAAAGTGCAAATTGATTTATTGATTCAGAAGAGGCTCTGAACAAACGCTGCTGTAACACTTACCACCTCCAGAAAATTTCATCAAAAATGAAGGAGCGAAGAAGCAGCCATCAGTTCAAATTATTTACCCATTCAGATTATATGAACTGATTTAGATCCTATTGAAGAACTGTTGTTAATAAAGATTTCCAAAGCTATTCAATTATTCTGCACTTTGAGATGGCAAAATTTGAAACATTTCTCATTCATTAGCAAGTTCTGGAAGGAGACATCTACCAGAAAAGAGAGGACAAAGGATCTCTTTGTTCTTCATGTGAAAGGAGCAGAAATTCAAGTAAAATAGCTGACCAGTGTATCGCACAAGGCTGAGAAGAAAGGTACAGATGATACCAACACCCAGAAAGCTGAAAAGTAGAATCAGAAAGATTGCTGTGGACATAATGTGACTTGCAGAACAGCTTAGTCTGGTCTGAAAAGGCACAGAAGGCACATCCTGACTGAAACGATGTGAAGGGTAGAGGCCTCTGAGGTTCATTTTCAGAAGGCTCAATTAAAATGGCATCAGGCACAGTGCCAAGGAACGCTGGCCACCAGAAGAGTACAGTGTCTTTATCAGAAGTTCCTCTTGCCAATAGAAAAGAACTAAATTACCAGTAGCAATAGAAGCACTCAAAACTCTGAAGTAGGCAACATTTGTTTCCTTCTCCAAGTCATGAAAAAGATCTTCCAGAGAGTTTTCCTCTAAACTCAATGTCTTCATACCACATATCTGAAGATATGTTTTCCCTCAAAGGGAAGATCTTATACTGTATACTGACTCTCACTGAGTAAGCTGCAGAACCACAATCCATGATTATTTTATTTCTTTTCTTTCTCTCTCTCTTTTTTTTTTTTTTTTAAACTCTGTAGCAGTCAGGAAGGTATAAGCATCCATACTAGTAATGAAAAAAACCCTATAACCCATGTTCCCAATCTCACATCTTTACTAATAAAGGCTATTATTGTGTTACAATAACATCCTTTGGAACCAAATGTGGAACGTGACAGTTTTGTTCAAATTCTCACACATGTATCTAGAGAGAAATATTAAATAGTTCAAGCTGCAAGACAAACAACTGAAGAGACCTAATATTTATCGGTAAGTATATGATATATATACTTACTATGTACAGAAGTGGCACTGTCATGTTCACAATGAAGAGAAATTTCCCTTATTTCTTTTACTGCTGGCTGAACTGGATGAAACTAGATTCTGCAAACTGGCAGGAGCATTATGTACCCATGATGGTCAATATATAGAGAACGTACATCAGCTCAATCATTTTGCTTTTTTTTTTTTTGGATCTGCGGAGCTCAGATCTGTTAACTCTAAAAAGGCCTTATTCTACACCTATGCATATTGAACATATGCAACATACAACATTCCAGTATGATTCAAGATAAATTCAGCTGAATACAAAGCAATAGCACATGAGACATCAGGGATAATAACTTGTGACATCTCTAAAAGTTAAGGCAGACAGTGGACATTCCAGTTTACATTGTGGTGGTCCCAAGAAAAAGTTAATACAGAGGGCCCGTAGACCATAAGAATGCACAGTCAAGTCCTTCCCTCAGAGATGTAAAACAGAGGTTATCATTGGACCTCAATAGGCCCAAATGTTGCTTGCATACTCTTAGATTTATGGCAATCCTTCTGGCAGAAAAAGTATAACAAGATATCTTACAACACAAACCAGGTATGACAAAAACTAGGATTGCGAACTAGGAATGAGATACATCCTAATGTTGCAGCTTTTGTCTTCCTAAGTATATCAACCTACATATATCAAGAGACTGCCTCTCAGATCATACCAAAAAGAAGGGATGATATACTGTAAGGAAAATGGGAATGACACAGGATCTAATGAAATCTTTTTATCTTTTGAAATTATATAAGAATAATCATGCAGTTTTCTAGGCACCACAAGATCAGTTCCAGAAAGGACTGGAGATCAAGTACTGGAGATCACTGCAACATCAAAAGCTGCAAAAACAAGAGAAAACTGATTAACTGACCTTTATTTTGAGCAAAGTAATTATTCAAAAAGCTACTGCTGCAAGACACTCAAACACTTTGACAATATTAATGGTAGCTGTTGCAACAGAAGAGGCAGGACAGGCACCATTATAAAAAAAAGTAAATTCTCCTGTTAGCATGAGAAACATTCAAAAAGGACAGAACAGGAATTCAAACCACCTCTGCTCTCATAAGACATGTTCTAAGGATGTAGCATCAGCTTGAACTGGTGTCTAAAAGAGCAGCGGTGCAATCTCTCTTCAATCTTGCTTTGAAAAGCCCGTTGCAGAGCCTATTATAAGGTAGCTTGAAGCCTGTAATGGCACTCCTGACACAGGATTTGAATTCAAGGCCAGATAGAAAGGCGGAAGGTTTGCTCTAACCATACAGGCCCATTCAGTATAGAGAGAACAACACCTTCTACAAGAGGTCTGCCACAGACAAACAACCAGAAGCTTGCCAAAGAGGCCAATATGGCTGTAATTGGATTAGAAAGCTAACTGCACAAAGATCACAATTCCAGAAGGGCTGGAAGAAGCTGCTAGCAATGATTCACAATGGCTCCAAAGGTAGGACTTAAGTTCTGTGACAGTTCAAGTCAAAAAACTAAGGTTTGCAAATTCAGACAAGAATGGAAAAAGAACCGCAATACACTGCTCATTCTTCTGGAGAACAGAAAGAAGGCTGCTATGTGATCATATGTGTTTCAGTTACTGCTGAAGTAGGAACTTACACAATATTGAAGGTATGCGCAAATAAGCCAGAAGGGCAAGGAGTCCCAAGAAGAGCTACTAATTGAACTTAAAACCAATTGTTACAACACATATGTGGAAACAAATTTCACTGTGTTATCTATTTAGAAGCAGTGATAACATTCCTGCATATCATAATGATGATGGCTTACTCATTTCACCAACAGTTTAAGGTGAGACCTAGAAGTTATGTCTCTGTTGTGCTGTCATCTATACTGTAAGAAAAATACCTGTATGCAACACTTCAGGGTTGCACTGCATAAAGACATATTCTCTTCCTAGGGAGGTTGGAACTTCATGATCCTTGAGGTCCCTTCCAACCTGGGTCATTCTGTGATTCTGAAATCTGTGATTCCTACTATCAGCTAACGGCAATCAGAGTATGAAGAAGGAAAATGGCCAAACCTCACACCTAGCATCATTCATTTTTGCAGTCTTTTACAAACTTCATTATTCTTTAGCATCCTATCAGTGGCACCATTTTGTTTCCCCAGACCATTTACCCTCTTTCCTTCACTACCTCAAATTGTGTACTGAGCATCAAAGTTCAAGAAATATGACTATAAACAGTGATTGAGACTACTCAGCGTGTACTTTCAGTCACAACTTTACAAATAAATTATTTTTTAAGGCAGCAAAAGACAAACAAAGGCTAGATTAAAAAACAAAGCACAAAACCAAAATATTTCAAAACATTAGAGAAAAGAATACACACATTTTATTCAATTATAAAAACAAACAAAACCCAAACCCACTGACTTCAGAATTGCAGGATTAAGTTCACATTTTTTAACCTACCTGTGTCTTTATCCCTGGCTTTGTAAACTTGTCCATAAGTGCCTTCACCAATAATACCAATTATATCAAATTTATCCACACAGCGTTTTCCCCAGTCTATTTCTTTTTCTTTTGTTTCACCATGTCGTGGTCCACATATTCTAGAAAACAAGGATTTTTAAGAATACAGCTACTTTAAGAATGCAGCTAACATATCATATCCAAGGATCGTCTTAACCTTGAAGAAATTCAACACTAATATTCGTGAGATGTTATTAGATAATAACCTTACTGTCACTAACCAGCAGTTACCACCACAAACCATGCAGTTTAAGACTATGCAGTATGAAGGAAGCTGATACAAAGCAGAAATACTTGGAACAGAATGAATTTTTTAAGAAACTATCATCACTTCTGCTTCCAAGACAGACTTGAAAATTAAAAAAAAAAAAAAAAGAAAAATATGTAATAATCATACTTTGGTCTCCTCTTGGTGTGTAACTGAACTGTTGGTTTCTTTTCTTCAGGACTTTTGCTTAACTCAGCTCCTCCAGGCAACTCAGGTGGAAGTGGCAAGTCTGCAAGCAGATGGCGAAGTTTCTTCTCTGTTTCTTTAACTGTCTTCACTGTAATATTCTCTTTCAAGCTACTAAAAAAGAAACAATTTTGCTAAAACAATGAACACAGTACAGTGGCACTAAAGCAAAGAAAACCTACTGGAATTCTTTTTTATGTTGCTGTTAGTACATTCTAAGCTGTTGATACGCTAATGATGCTAGAATAGACAGAAATTCAATTTAAGCTTTACAAATGACTTGCAAAGAGCTCTGACCAATGCATAGCTGACTACCAAATTCTACAGAAAATGAGAACCCAAGTTAAGACCTCATATTTCTGACAAAAGCTGTTGTTGAATGACATTGCCTATCTTCAAAAAGGGCCAGAAAGATGATCCTGCTAGCTACAGACCTATCAATCTCGCTGTATGGAAAATTGATAATCACAGCCTGAACCTTTGATTAATCAGCTGAGGCAAATGTTGAGTCAGCTGTGGGAGCACAGGTGAGAGTAATTTAGCTGTGCTCCCAGAAGGGGTGGAGCTTGACTCCATCTCCTCTAGACCCCATTTAAGGGCTGACCACCACTAAGGCAGCATCTCTTGGAGATTACTCCTTGGTGGAGACTGTGTCAGCGGTTCCCAGCAGACTGAAGGCTTCCATATGGGTGTGTTTTTCCTGTAAATAACCTTTTGGGTATTTACAACTATCATCTTTCCACTATAGTCACTGTACACTCACCTTGGTACCGGTGAAGATTATGAAACAGATAATCTCAGGAGCTGTATGGCAACTGTTGAATTATGGCCTAAACCACTA
Source organism: Coturnix japonica (assembly GCF_054131305.1). Lineage (NCBI taxonomy): Eukaryota > Metazoa > Chordata > Aves > Galliformes > Phasianidae > Coturnix > Coturnix japonica. The sequence continues at coordinate 61,622,554 of NC_140664.1, forward strand.
ATTGAGCACCTCAGGAAAGGACCCAGTCAGCACTGGGTCCACAGCACTGGGAGCACAGGTGGAAGCAATTCACCTGTGTGACCAATGGGTGGAGCCTGGCTCCATCTCTCTTAGACCCCATTTATGGGCTGACTGACACTGTGGAAAGATCTGTGGTTGGACAGTCTTTCCTGTGAGCCTAGATCTTCAGCTACAGGTCAGCACTTTTCCTTTGTAACACTATCCCACCCGTGCTAGTCTCTTTTCTGTTATGCTCCTCTGTTACCTTTCTATCATGTTAATCTTTCCAATTGTAACTGGAGCCATCACGGATCAACTAAAGGACAACCAGGGAAACAGGCCCAGTCAGCATGGGTTCATAAATCATAGATCCTGTTTGACAAACCTGATTTTGTTCTATAACAAGTTGACCTGCATAGTGGATGAAGGCAAGTCTGTCAATGTGGTCTACCTTGATTCACTAAAGCCTCTGACACTGTCCCCCACAACATCTCATGGAAAAGCTGGCCGCCCATGGTTTGGATAGGCATATGCTCTGCTGGGTGAAATACTGGCTGGATGGCCAGGCCCAAAGAGTTGTAGTCAATGGAGTTAAATTCAGTTGATTCAGATGAGTGGTGTCTCCCAGGGCTCAGTACTGGGGCCACTTCTATTTAACATCTTTACTAACAATCTTGATGAAGAGATTGAGCACACCCTCAGCAAGTCTGCAGACAACACCAAGTTGGGAAGGAGTACCAATCTGCCAGAGGGGACAAAGACACTACAGAGGGACCTGGATAGACCGGATTGATGGGTCAAGGTAAACTGTATGATTTTCAATATGGCCAAGTGTCGGGTCCTGCATTTTGGTCACAACAACTTCAGGCAACCCAACAGGCTTGGGGAGGAGTGGCTGGAAAGCTACCTGATGGAAAGGGACCTTGGTGTACTGATGAACAGTCGGCTGAATATGAGTCAGCAGAATGCCCAGGTGGACAAGAAGGCCAATGGCATCCTGGCTTTAATGGTGTGGTGAACAGGACTAGGGAAGTCATCCTGCTCCTGTACTCGGCATTGGAGAGGCCTCACCTCGAGTACTGTGTTCAGTTTTGGGCACCCCAGTACAGATAGGGCAATGAGGTGCTGGAGCAGGTCCAAAGAAGGGCAACAAGGCCTGTGAAGGGCTTGGAGAATATGCCCTATGAGTAGTGATTGAAGGAACCAGCACAGAGGGGAGACCTTATTGCTCCCTTCAAACACCTGAAAGGTGATTGCAGTGAAAGGGGAGTCGATCTCTTCTCACTCATGACAGGATGAGGGGAAATGGCCTTAAGCTGTGCCAGTGAAGGCTTAAGTTGGATATCAGGACAAACTTCTTTACAGAAAGGGTGGCTAAGCACTGGAATAAGTTTTCCCAGGGAGGTGGTTGAGTCACCATCCCTGAATGTGCTTAATAACTGCTTGAATGTGGTGCTCAGGGACATGATTTAGCAAAGGGTTGTTAAGAGTTAGAGTAGTATGGTTAAGTTGCGGTTGGACTTGATCATTAAGGTCTCTTCCAAACTGAGCAACTCAATGATAGCAAGCCTTACCAGCCAGAACAAACCTAGCTGAGCTCCAACCTAGGCTTCTGCCATCCATCCAAACTCTTCCCCCTGCTAGCCACTTAGAGCCCAGACTATTATTATTTAGAGCTCAGGTGAAGCCAGATACCACAAGTATAGCACTTACATCTGTAGTCTGACTGAAATAATGTACAAAAGATGATTCTAATCTAATTCACTTCAATATTGATCTTCAGAGATAACTACCTTCATGGTTACAGCCTACTGAAAAGCACTCCATACCATGCTACTTGCAGATTCCAATCTCACAGATTTCCAGACACCTTCCAGTTTCAATGTGTTTCTAGTTATCACAATACAAATCAAATCAAAAACTGATTTCTTCTGCCATGTCACTTTTGGCATTTTTATTTATTATTTTAATTCATTAACTTTTTTAAGGGAACAGACAGTGACAATCTCTGTCTTGAGAAGAATCCCCAAAACACATAGCAATATATTTCTACTCTAGAGACGCTCTTCCTGCTCTAATGGAGAAATTCTGAACACACAATGCTTCCTGTGGGATATATATGTTTTTTATAAAGTCATGGTTCTGTTTTGTCCAAACTCCTTCCTTTAGCTGCATTTTTTGCAGTAATAATATAACAAATAAGTAAACCCGTGACCATTTTTATATAATGACATGGCTTTCTCCCTGACAGGGCTCTCTGACAGTACACTCCCTTCAAGTTTCAAACTCTATCACTGCATAAAGAAAACTTTTTGTCATGCTCTGAGGGTACATTTCCCAAGGTAGTGACATCTGCAGACATCATCACTGTCCTATTGTCCTATACCCCTCTCAAAAAAAACTCCTCCAGAGGAAAAGCTTTCCTGCAACTTTTTATCTACCCAGTTTCATAGATACAGTAGGAAATTGTATAAATGGAAAGACCTTGCATCTTCCATCACGGAGAATGCACATATTGTTTCATAAATTATTTGCAGTCAGCAAATTTTGTACATTTAATAAAGCATTCCAGCGTTTTGTCCATGTCCATGCTTTACTATAAAATCAGAACCCTTGAGCATCTCAGACCACCTATCAAAATGCCACTGCTTCAACTCATTGAGGCACCTCAAGGAAGCACGTACAGTCCTCATTGTTCTGTTCATGTCAGAACGAATACAGTAAATAGTTATAATGAAGACCTCGATTTTGAAGTTCAAGTATTTGCATTTCTTTCATAATTTCACCCTCAAACTTTCAGTATTAGTGGAAGTACAGTATATGAGAAGTTCTGAAACAAGTTTTAGAAGTAGTAGGTGAAAACAGAGGCAGCCAAGAGCAGCCTTTTTACTGAACGTCAACTGACACTACATTAGGAGTACCAAGCCTTCTGTGTTGGCACAATTTCCTACAGCAACTGAATATAACTGAACCTTGGTCCTTCTTCCCTCCCAAGATCATAGATCATTTTCCTCTCACAATTTAACCTGACTTGTTACAGACTTCACACCATAATGATTAAATCTCAGGAGTGAAACAAAGTAAAACATAGAAGACATTATATTTCTTGTCACTAATTTTTCTGATGCAGTTTGCCTGCAAGTATTATAAAAGAAAATGAGCCCAGTGCTAGTAGAACTGTTTAGGTATACTTAAAAACAGACATTACATTCAAAAATACTAATAATGAGAAGCAATGACACAGCTTCAGGATACAATCTCTTTTCATGTTAGCACATTTAACCCTGCACACAAAGCCTTTTAAAACAATAAATCTCTCAATTAAGTGTCAGTAATCCTGTTCTCCCACGAAGGATGGCTCTGTCAAAGTGAAATGCAACTGGACATTCACCACACAAATGTGATTCTGAATATCTGGAATGGCATTTGCTGGAGTGCTGAAGGTTTTCTTCTACTGCTAACAAAAAATAAATCTATTGTCTCATTAAGTAATATTCACTCACCAAACCCTGAGAGCTCTTACAACATTTAACACTGCATTAAATTGCTAATAGAAACGTTTACACCACCAGTTCTAACAACTTTCTCTAAAGTAAGAACTTTCTCTTGTGCAAGTACAAGAGAAAACATTACTTTCAGTTATATGAATATTTAGAATGTTTTGAATTTCTCTTTGGCAGTATTTATTTCTTACAAAGATGTATCACACTTAAGTATCCTGTGTTGACAAAGAAACTCAGCACAGCCTAAATTCAGATTACAGCTTCCTCACTACAGACCAATCTCTAACACTTCAAAAGTCAGCACAGATTAAAAGTTGTGAACATCACACCTCAGACTCAAAGTAACAGTGAAACAGATTTATAAAAATTAAAGAACCTTTAACTCAAATTCCAGCTTACTGAAAGATTTTCAGATACTGCTACTGAATTAATATTTTCCCCAGAACTATGCCCAGATTTGCACTGAAATTGAGATCTTGAAAATTACATATGTGCATTATCCCCAAAGTTCTTACCAGCCTGCAATTTCAAGTAATCTCTTTAGTGTGTTTTTCATTGAAAAATTCCTTCTAGAATACATCTCAGTCAGATAAATTACCTTTAACATCTCATTTCCCTTCAGTTCACTCATAATCACCACCTTAAGCAACCAAAGAGCATGAACAAATTACACCAGCCTGATCTAGCAAATAGGGTAACACCATGGGTGTTCAACCATTTCACTTGCCTGGGTCACACTGAGTAAAGAGGAATCGTCTTAGGCCACATATATGTAGGCTGCTCTGAAAGTAATGCCTCCTATTTGTTTCCATGGAAACTACAATCAATACAGTAAGAATAGATACAGCATTTGATAGAACAAATTCTCAGCTACAAAACTCTTTCAGCATATTTGCCACCATTAGCGTTGTATAGTCATGAGTGATGAACAAGAGCCTGCGTGTCAAGTTCATAAACACCTGCAACACTGGAGGTGACCCACTGTTGCTGTCGTCACTGCTGAAATACACCACTCACCACCACCTCACTGTGCTCACATTCCCTGTTAGGTTACCAGAAACATTCAGCAAGAGTTGATGAATGCAAGTGGTTGCCATTTTTTCCCACCTGGAGGAATTAAATGACATCTTTGCTTCAGGCAACCTTCACGTCAGGTGCCACAAGGTCAGACTGCCCCTATAATGCCATCCCTCACAAAGCAACAAAATGTAATGGAATACTGACAGGAAGCTTCAACCCCTACACTGCCATACCAACAACATCCACCTCTGACATCATGGGCCAACATAATAAAATACGAAGCAACACTTATGTAGCAGCCCTCATAAATTATACAATATAGTTAGCATATGTAAGTAATAAAAAAATATGTAATATTTTGTTAAAACAAAAAAGGAATAAAACCATAGAACTAGTGGGATATTGGACCTTGTTTTTCCGAAATTAATGCCTCGGTCCAGTTTGGCAGCAGTGGCTGCAGCTCTCAATGTGTTCATCAAAGATTTTTGATGAAGTTTTATTATTCCTGTGCTTTATGCTTGAAAACAGATGTTCACAAATGAACTTACTGGCAAAAACAATTAGATGAATAAGGGGAGACTGTGAAGTGAGGGTTACTTCTCTCTTGCTAAGATAGGGCTTATAAAAAAGTTCAGAAGAGAGACACAATGAAACTTTTCAGTTTAATGCCTTCATTTGAAAATTTGCAGGTTGCATATTTATACTAATTGAAAATGAAGTTGCAAATATACCAAAGAAACCATAATTTTTAGCAACCTCAAAAGTCATTCTCAAATTGCTTTATCATAACAGAAAGGATTACTGAATATATTTTGCTGTTCACAGAATAGTGTTTAGCCAGTGTATCAAACTGCATACAATTACTTGCCGTAACTTGAGTTAGCCCTGTATTGCATCCTCCTTGTGCCTTGGTTTCAGGCCAGATAGGGCTAAGAGCACACCGATGTTTTGTTGGTATTGAGTCACAGCTGGCCTAGGCAGAGTGCAGCAGCAGTAGGCAAGCTGCACTATGAGCTGCGTCAGGTAGCTCACAGACTGGACATGCCTTTGTTACCATTAGTTTTCCAATGCAGAAATAATAAATAAAACCAAGAGACAATCCCCAGAAAGCAAATTTACAACACAACTCACCTATCAGTTTCATTATCTTCAGGCAGCGTGGGAGGCAAAGGCAAGGGTGGCAGTGTGGAGGCTGGTAGTGCAACAATTCGCTCCTTCTCCTTTGTTACTACACTTGGTGTACTCAGTTTGGTTTTCTCTTTTACAGTGACAGGTTGCTGTTTTACAACAGTTACTTTATCCTCTTTTACTGCTGTAGCTTTCTGTTTAGTATTTTTGTCTGAGATCAGATTATTTTCTCCTTTAGTTTCAGGAAGTGAGACCTTTGCTTTTGCCTTGTCATTCTTCAAATTTGTGCTGCTCGTAGGAGAAGGGGTATGCTCAATTTTAACTTTCTTCAGGTCCTTTACATTGTTCAATTGAGGTGCACTTGCAGTAGTGTCAGTGCTTCCCTTCGTCGGTGTTGAAGTGTTGGAAGCTTTTGCACTGGCTTTAGCTGCCTCAGCTGCTCTTGCTTTTTTGTTTTTGTTCAGCTCAGCAGCCAGGCTACTTTTCAGAGTTAATGTGCTAGGAGAAATACTTGAATGACGACTTCTCGACCTAGACAACCTGTGTCTGCTACGAGATCTTGAGTGCCTTGACGAATACGGACTTCTGCTTCGAGATTTTGCTGATCGCCTGTATCAAAAAAGTAAATATTTACTCAGGTAAAAAATTGTGCAGTTTCACTCTCTTTTAAACCAACCATTCTCACCTTGTTTATAGAATAAAAAAAAAGAAACAAAATAGGAAAGACAGCGCCCCACAAAATTATTTGGAATAAACAATAATAAAGATTCTATATCTAGACAGGTTGTTAGAAAACTTTAAAGCTTTCTTAAATACAGTTTCTCCCAATAAGGTGCTGCAAAACACAACCGTACACTACAGGACAGATGTGTTTTCCTCACGATGAACCAGAAATGAATTCCCCCTTAAAGAAAACTTGATGCTGTGCTGCATGTGCCAGAACATCTAGAATTTTGCAGTATTTTAGAAAAAATCAGCTGCCTACACAACCACACAACCAGAATTTAACATAATGAAATTCACATTGTAGTGTCACAAGAAGCATCTAAACACAACATTGAATAGTAAAAAAAACAGCTTCACTTATACAACTGTCATAAAAGTTTCCAGGTTCGAATCCCCCCTGTGGCGCAAGTGGTAGAATGGTAGAAGTGCCGCTCTGCTTCACAGGGGCTCGAATCCCGGGGGTTGGACTCAATGATCTCTAAGGTCCCTTCCAACCTGCACGAGACTGTGAGACTGTAAGACTGTTAAAAAAACAACCTGAATGCTAAAGGTTGCAATGTTCCTAGCTAAAAAACAATAAAACTTAGCTTTCCTTTCCCAAAATTTGAAGGTACATTCCCTTGTCTCTCCAGAAATAATGTACTCAATATTTATCATTTACCTTCAGTAGATAGATTATCTACAAGTAGCACTACACTACATCCACATCAGATAAATCAGACAAAAACGCCTAAGAGGGAAAAAGAAATCTAAAGCTGTCTACAAGATCATAGCAAGAAAACAACCCAGGCAGGAAAGGAAGTAAAGATCCTTAATTGCAAAAGCAAACTTCAACTGTGTAGAAATACAATCTAATAGAAATTGTTCATTCATTTCCTAGTAAACTTGATTCAGTTCTTCATTAACTAATTGAGATAAAGGGCATGAGAACAAGCAGTGAAGTCCATTGCTACAATATAAACATCTAAAATTTAATTCGTTATACAACACTAAAAATCGCAGAGACTCACAATATTTACTAGTATTATCTTGATTCAGGACTGGTAGAAATCTATTTTTCCTGGGTACATCACTTGCAGGGGAGAATAAAATTAAGACAGGATAAAAAAAAAAAAATCCATTAGCTAGACAATGTAAAATATATTAAGTAGTGAAAATAATGACTGTCTGGAGATCTAGAAACTACACAATTCAAAAGGCTGCGTCAATGTGTATAAGTTTCCCAAAGTTTAGGGCAAATAAAATTAAAGCCAATAATGATCATTATGGTCAGAAGTGATCACTACTATGCCAAATTTAATTTCAATAATAATTAGTACAGTTTTAATTATCCACTTAAAAGCACACTGCAAACCTTCAACTGAAGAAATATTTAAAACAGTATAAAAACCTTATTATTTTATGGGCAGTATTTGTTACTTTCCAGATGTACACTCTTTTTTCCTGCAGTGTTAAAAAAAAAAAAAAAAAAAAAAAAAAAAAGGGCTTTTCTTTCCAGAACAACTTAAAGACATTAAGACCAATCAAGATCATGCAAGAGCGGACTTAAAAACAACATGTAGGTGAACACTGAATACTCTATCACCAGCCTCAAATTCAGTAGCTAAAACTGTTATTGAATCAAAGAGCTAAAAGAGACCATTAAAAATCAAATCTCATGAGAACACAATGCTTGGGAATAAACGCAGTAGAATTCTATGCCAAGAAGCCATCTTACAGAATTTTCTGGTAGCGCAAAATTAAGAAGTAATGAGATGAAAGAAAAATGAAAGAAAACAAAAGCAAAACACTCAGAATTCCACTTTGTGGTTTTTCAACTAAAATTTGGGGGTTAAAGAGAAAGAAAAATGGTTTTAAGCAAGAGAACGCGCAAAATAGTACTTGGATTTGGGCTAACTGATTACTTCACTTCCCCTCTGCCTCCTAATACTAAATACTCCATCGTTACTTGAGTCTTGACAGTTAAATCACACTTTGAAGTGATATTAATGTCTATCCACCAAAAGCCAAATGAAAACATAGTACTATTTACAAAAAAAGCCCTGACAGCGTATTTCTGCTTCACTATGAAATGCCACTGAAGTAATTCTTCTTATTGTCACTTTGAATATTTAAGTAATTAAATCCTGTATTTTGGACTTACAACATTTTCTATTTTTTTTTCCCTCTATTTTTTTTTTTTTTCCAAACTGGAAAAAAAAAAAAAAATAGGCAAAGTTCTATAATATAAAGTTATGATAGGACAGTGGGAAACTAAATGGAGGCTGAGATTATGCAGATAATAAAACACATTTCAAACTGCGAAGCCAGAATGCTTGTCACATTTATCTCCTTTTCTGACGAGATATCACAAGGAGGGATCCTGCTTGTAGATCTGCACTGGAAATAGAATCAGTATAATTCCATGTCTCTAGCATCAAGTACAAGCTAATAAGCAATATGAGTCCTAAACTGACCCCTCTAACTGATGCATCATTTGCAAGAATGTCTCTGACCTGTCTTGGAAAACATCTGCTTGCACACCTCGTTCCTGATTAGCTATCTCAAACAAACTTGCTCCACTACCTATAGGACATTCTTTCCACCTTCAAAGAACCCACTACAATCTGCCTCAGCTGTATACAGTTTTTAACCATACAACACATCCTAGAGGTATTTAAATCAAGACTGTTGCTTTCCTAAGTACAATTTCTGTGCTTTTTTTTTGTTTTATTTAGAAAGATGCCCAACATGAACAAAGAAATGTATGTCAGCAAAAGAAACAGGTGTAATTCCACATTCACTTGAAAACAGAAGCAGCAGCTTAAGACACCACAGCTCCTGAGAAACCACGTCTGATCACAAGGCTGTTTCTGTTCATTAGCTCAAAATAAAATAAGTTAATTTAAATCACTACTAAGTGAAAAAATCTATTTGAATTACAGTAACCAGAAACACTCATCTGATCAGCTATCAACACTTTGGTAAGGAAGAGCCAGTAAATCTATATTCTACCTTCAAAAATAAACATGTAGGCAAGCTAAACATTGACAGTGGCTTGAGGTGCACATTTTATCAACACCAGCAAAGAGCTGAGAAAGGGAACATGGATTTATGCAAGCTCATGAAAGAAAAAACAGCAACAAAAAAAAAACATCCACTAAGTTCTCCACCCTACGTATGACACCTCAAATGGCTTAACTTCATCATGTCAAAACACACACACTCAAGCATTTAGGAGTCGGTTCCAATATATCATGCAACCCTTAGTATCAGATCAAAATGATGGTTATGCAATAAGCTGAGTAGACTGGTTTAATCTGAGTTTTTCATTATTTATATCAGTAAAAGATATCCACGTTGCATTACAGAAAGCATTCCCAGGCTAATAATAAACCAACTCTTCCACTGGCTTCCCATAGACCTTTGTCATAATGTCTTGTTGTACCTTGTCCACTAGGCAAGAGAGTTACAGGAAACACAAACACCTTCAACTGAACAGAATGAACCACAGGTAAAAGACAGCTCTGTCAGAGCACCAGTAATTCAAGTTATAAGTACTGCTCTGAAAGTAATGCCTCCTATCTATTTTACTATGTTGGCCCATGACATCGGAGGCAGACACTGATGGTATGACAGTACAGACTGAACCTTCCCACTAATATTCTGTTACATTTTGTTGCAGTGCAACAATGGCAACAGAGGGACAGTCTGACCAAATGGTATCTGATGTGGAAGTATGTATGAAGCAAAGATGCATCACTGAATGCCCCCATGTGGAAAAAAACAGCATCCACTGACATGCTTTGACTTTTGCAGAACACGTGTGGAGACCAAACAGCAGATCTTAACATAGTGAGGTGGTAAGCAGCGTGCTTCAGCAATGTTAATGGCAAAGTGAAAGGCAAATCTGGACAACCAGGCACAGCTGAAGGACACTGCAATCAGCTCATCTCTGTAAATTGGCTAATAATGGTGACTGCCTTGAAAAACAGGGTTTTGCAGCTAAGAATTTGTTCTATTGCATTCTAGCAAGTGTTGCTACGCTCTTTGTATCTGTTGTGGTTTCCATGGAAATAAATAGGAGGCATTACTTTCAGTGTGACCTACATAACATAAAACTGCTATTCTCCTAAGTTTAGTGATCTTTTCAAATATTTAACCACCATTTTCTTTCATCAGCATTAGTTCCAAAGTCCCAAGAAAACCTCCCAGTCTAAACAAAATTTACGTGCAAGTTCCTACCTACAAAATGCCACAGAAATAAAACTATGGATGTTTACAAGCTTTCCCTAAGAAGTGCACATGGAACTGAAAATGGTGATATGCTGCTCTATACGTAGAGCCAGTCAACTCACGCTGTCCAGAGCTAACACTCGTTTCAAATAAATGATGAAGTCATAGCATCACAAAAACAGGCTCACATGGTAGCTATCACATGCCATTTTAACAAGACACTTATATTTGACTGTGACCTTGATAAAACAGCAGGAGATGCACCTGAAATACAGTATTCCCTCCATATTCCACCTGACTTCTGTTAAACACACATGTACACATACATGCATATACAAAATGCCTCATCTGACACTTGCCACTGATTATTTTGTTGTCAGCTAGGATGGTTTGTTTTTAACATAGTAACCATGAACAAAAGGATAGTGGCTTACAATTGAGTTGCAAACAAACAACAAACCCAACAAAACAATCCAGATTTTCTCACCCAAATCTACAGAGATCAGGAGCCAAACTGAAGGTAAGGATCATAGCTAGCCTACCCAGTGAAAGCACTGGCATCTGCAGGCAGTGCACCCTTAACTTTTGTCCCGTTTACAGGTACTTGTGTTGTGCTTATCCATCAACAGCCTTCTATAAGCAATGTGAATGCACTCCACACAGCTCTATGTCCCTAGAGAGAGGAACTGCCAAACTCACTCTCATAAAACCACTTCTGAACCATCTACGTGTTTCAGTGTTTTTTATATGCAGAGGGAAGGGAGAAAAAAAAAAAAAAGGAAAAAAAAAAAAATAGATTTGCCTAAAACCCACAAATAACAGTAGGACTAGACTGCACTAGAAAAAAGTTCTTTACATAGAGCTGCTTTTTTCCTTCCCTGGAGACAGCAACAAAGGACACTAGGAGCACAACCTGATTAGCTGCAGAGGGAAATTGAAGTAATTGCATGATTATATGCCTAGCTAAAATATGAAACCAGAAAGAAATTTTCAAGATGCTATCTAAAAATCATATAAGCAAATAGGAGTGTGTAAAGAAACAAATGAAGAAAGCACTAGTAAGGAATTAATCTCCAAAACAAAACTTGGCACTGCCTTCCACATCATATGCCTTCCGCATACGATGGAGCCGCTCTCCATCATATTTGAGAAGTCGTGGCTGTCAGGTGATGTCCCGGATGATTGGAGGAAGGGTCGTATCACTCCCATTTACAAGCACGGGAGCAGGGAGGACCTGGGGAACTACAGGCCGGTGAGTCTCACCTCCGTGCCTGGGAAGATTATTGAACAGATCCTCCTGGACAACATGCTTGATCACATAAAGAACGAGCACGTGATCCTAGACAGCTAGCACGACTTCACCAGGGGAAGGTCATGCTGAACTAATCTTGTGGCCTTTTATGATGGAGTGACGACGTTGGTGGACGAAGGGAAGATGACCGATGTCATTTACCTGGACCTGAGCAAGGCCTTTGACATGGTCCCCCACCACATTCTCATCTCCAAATTGGAGGGAAGTGGATTTGATGGGTGGACAACTAGACGGATAAGCAATTAGTTGAAAGGCCGCAGGTGGTGGTCAATGGCTCTATGTCCAGGTGGAGGCCGGTAACGAGCGGTGTCCCTCAAGGGTCTGTCTTGGGACCGGTGCTCTTTAACATCTTTATTAATGACATCGATGAGGGAATGGAGTGCACCCTCAGCAAGTTTGCTGATGACACCAAGCTGAGTGGTGCAGTCGATAACGGTGGAGGGAACGGATGCCGTTCAGAGGGACCTTGACAGGCTGGAAAGCTGGGCTCAGGTGAACCTAATGAGGTTCAACACGGCAAAGTGCAAGGTTTTGCACTCGGGCTGGAAGAACCCCAGGCACCTGTACAGCCTGGGAGGAGTTGTCCTTGAGAGCAGCTCGGCAGAGAAAGACCTGGGGTCCTGATGGACGAAAGACTCAACATGAGCCAGCAGTGTGCTCTTGCAGCCCGGAAAGCAAATGGAATCCTGGGCTCCATCAGGAGAGGGGTGGTCAGCAGGTACAGGGAGGTGATTGTCCCTCTCTACTCTGCTCTTGTGAGGCCCCATCTGGAGTAATGTGTCCAGGTGTGGAGCCCTCAGTACAAAAAAGACATGGAGGTTTTGGAAAGGGTCCAGAGGAGGGCCACAAAGATGATCAGGGGGCTGGAGCACCTCCCTTATGAAGACATGTGTGCCCCGGTGGCGCAGTGGTTAAAGACGCCGCCTTGCAACACTGAGACCCGGAGTTCGAATCCCCCCTGTGGCGCAAGTGGTAGAAGTGCCGCTCTGCTACACAGAGGCTTGAATCCCGGGGGCTGGACTCGATGATCTCTAAGGTCCCTTCCAACCCGCACAAAACTATGAAACTATGAAACTATGAAGACAGGCTGAGGGAGTTGGGCTTATTCAGCCTGGAGAAGAGAAGGTTGCGGGGTGACCTCATTGCAGCCTTTCAATACCTGAAGGGAACTTACTCCCAGGAAGGGAGTAAACTCTTCGAAAGGGCTGATAATAGCAGGACTAGGGGAAATGGTTTTAAGTTAAAAGAAGGAAGATTTAGGTTGGATGTTAGGGGGAAGTTCTTTACTATGAGAGTGGTTAGGCCCTGGAACAGGCTGCCCAGGGAGGTTGTGGATGCCCCGTCCTTGGAGGTGTTCAAGACCAGGTTGGACGGGGCCCTGGGCAACCTGATCTAGTAAAGGTGTATGATTGGTGGCCCTGCTAGGCAGGGGGGTTGGAACTACATGATCCTTGAGGTCCCTTCCAACCAGGGTCATTCTGTGATTCCTCCATATTTCAGAAGACAAAAAGAAAGCAGTCTTTTCTTCCACCAAGAGAAAAACAGTTGTTGCTCAACTCACTGTTCATTGTGCAACAACACTCAAAATATCTAATTAGTCACAAGCTTTGAAACTGTCACAGTGTTCCTCTTTCTAGCAATTAAACATACTGTTACATTGCTTTGGTAATATATATCAGCTACTAACCAGGAGATTCCTAATGAACTTTAACCAAACTGTCTACTGCTGTTAATAATACCACCTGCATGTCAGCAGGCAATGAAACAATTCCAACTAGTAACTGAAAACTTGAAGTTTTACTACATTTTACTATCTCGACATATGAAAGAAGGAGGAAAAATACTGCTGTTCACACAAGTCAGATTTCCAGGAGCACAAATCTCACTTAGCTGAAATGTTTTTTTCATGTCATACTACTACTTTACGTGTTTCTCTGTTCTCCAGTCCACTCTCACATATTTATTAAAAAAACAAAAACACCTAAATTTTATTAACAGATCAGAGCAGTCATGTGTTCTCCTATTTATAAACTTGAAAACCTCTCTTAACTGCTCTGCCAGTTAGATGTAACGTGCCAGCAGCCAGATATGTATCACCGAAGTATAAACAATAATATACTTGGAACATATTAGTATCTATAGAGTGAAACAATGAAATTCATTCTTCTCCTATTACATTTAGACAAGACACAAAGGGATTCATCAGAATCAAGAGCTGAATAGTGAGAAAGCAAATAGAACCAAAGAGTGTTAAAAAACCCGCTGCAGTCTAGATCTACTGTTAACAATCACTGAGCTGCATTAACAAGCAGGCACTGCCATCTTCCAGTTCACGGTAAGGTTGCAGAGCATTTGAGAGGGGAGACCTAAATTTAATCAGTTGGCTTCACCACACATCTTCCAAGACATTTATAATCATTCAGTAACATAAACCATCTCGACAAAATATCACAGCTTGTAGTATAGCTATTTCATGTTGCAGCAGCAGGCAAATGTATAATTCATTTCTATAAGTCCTAACAGTATTGGTGCTCCCCCTTAACATTTTACTAACTACTTTCTCAAGCTTAGTTCAGGCTTATATTCTAATCAGCTCTGCAACGAACATCCTATTGTGCTTTGCACATGAAGACGTAACTTGCTTAACCATTTCAAACCGGCAATCTTTAAAAGGGCATCCAATACATACAGCGTAACAACACTGAAAAATTCTAAGCATGTTTTGTTTCTCAAATCAACTTCATAGTCCTGTGTTCTCAGATGAAAACTTTGCAAACAAAGAAATCAACCAGCAAAAAGCATCAACTCAAATTCTGTATTATAAACACAACGCAAGGTTTGTTTTTCAAATGAAGTCCCTTCCCACAAGGAAAAAAAAAAATAGAGATCAACAAGGAAACTGAAAGGCACATCATCAAGGTAAGAGGAAATCGGCAAACAATCCTTCACACATAAGCAAAAGGTCAAGTCCAGAGTGAGTCTTAAACGCACTGGAAGGAATAGCTATTCCAACAGTGAAAATACAGTTTCACTTCAAAATTCTCACAAAATACAGTTTTACTGAATAAGATTAAAGAGTTTGGGGAAAGATTTTCTGTATAAAACAAGAGGGAAAAACATCTGAAAAGCTCTCCTACTGCTTTAAATCCAAAAGCATCAAGTTCACTGGTTGCAAAGCTTTTTTTATATATGGTTTATGAAACCGTGGGTTCCGCATGAAGTAGGCATTTTCTCGCTCAACAAACATTATACCATTTTCTCTATGCTTGTTTCAGTTGTGCACAGAAGTGATCCATATTTCACAAAGCCTCAGTGCTACGTTACCTATAACAGAAAAAAAGGAATGGCTCCAGAGTTCAAGTAAGAGGAAGTAATCGTGTATTTTTCCTTTCCTGTAAGCAACATCCACACACCATACTGCATTACTATGCTAGTAGTGCCCCACCTACTTACTTCCATCCAGGCAGATGGGTAGGTGTATCCAAATTTGGAAAATGCAATTACTCATATATACAGTTAACCGAATTAAATGTGTGATCACACAGCATATGATCTGACTGTAATTATGGAAACCATCACTCCCTACAATGCCATCCTAAGCTAGTTTCCAAAAAGACTCTCCTTATTTTAATTGCGGTGGTTTTATGTTGTTTGGTTTTGGTTGGTTTTTTAATTATTATTGTTGTCTGTGTATTACAAAGATAGAGTCCATCTTATCAGTAGAAAAATAACTTTCTTGTGCTTTTTGTAACATGGAAGAATTCCCATTACCAAAAGTGTGCATGCACTACTTAAGAACAAGTGCACGTTAGAATATACAAGACAATACAAATCCACAAACAGCAAGTGAAAAAGTTCTTTCCATCAAGTGAAAATAGCTCAAGCAATCAGTCTCCACAAAATATAAATGTTTACTACAATTACAATAGCAAAAGCAATTAGGCTACCATTCAAACAATTTTCCAAGCATAAAACATGTGTTTTTGTCTTTGCTTCTGAACAGAAGCAATCTCCAGGCAACAACAATGGTTACTGGTTAGTGACTTCTGTAATTCAGAAGTTACATAATTATTCTGTTACTGCTGCTTGAGAAAACCAGGAATTCACATGAGTGAAGCTGACTTCACTTGTTTCTCTCCTACTGTTTACCAGAACTTTCTCCCTAATCAGCTCAGACACAGATGAAAACAAAAAAAGACTCCAGACACAAGTTGTCCAAGCTTGCTAGAATCACTTCATTCTCACCTTCTATGTACTAAAATACCTTGATAAGTAACACAGCACTGAACACATGAAATACAGACTGAAAAGAGCAGAAAGACTCACAGTCTGGACTGCCTAGGACCATACAAAGTTGTTACTATCCTGACATCATTTTAGATAGATGCAACCCCAAAATCGTGTTTTTAAATCACCTGAATCAAAAGGACAGGTGCTCTAAGAAGCTGCTGCCTCCATGAAATCATTATATTCTGTCCAGACATAGGGTGCTATATCGTTGTCTAAACAACACAGCAGCAGTTTTCATCATTTTGAGTGCAATACCATACAGTCAAGCAACAGAAACAATCACGACAGCTCTGAACGGCTAACACAGCAATACAGCTGTCTTCCACCCTTCCCGACAACTGGAGTGCACATAAAGCAACTCGTATTTCTTCACTACCAGCATATATTTCATGCAACAAAGACCATCTTCACACTATTGGCTCCTTTCTTTTTCTGTGAAAACATCATTTATTTTAATGAAAGCCACATTTGGGCAGACAGACAACTTCTTCCACACAGACCAATGTCCTCTTCTACTCAGCCATTCTAGCCTCTCCCAAGTAAATCTGAAAACGTGCAGTAGTTAACAAAACAATTTATCTGTGCACAGATAAAAGACAGGATGCAAATTAAAGTTTAACAGGAGGAAGGAAGGAGTGAAGTCACAAAGCTACCTCCTGGAAGCAGATCTGCAACTCAAGGAAGATTTACACACTTAGAAGAAAGAGAACATAAGCATCAGGAAACAAACCGTCATGCTTCAAACCACAGGCCCACTACCAACAGAACCAAGTAAACAAAACACTCCTACAGATCTCTCTGTAACTGTATCCTGCAAGACCTCCTGTACCTTCTACTACCAGCCAGCACGTAAAGCAGGGTCTCAAACTAACTCAGCTATTAATCTGCCTAATATGGCTGTGCATAAGCACAAGCCTACAGCATGCAACTCTATCATCAATAGCTTTCTTATTCCAAGACACTAGTATTGACAGAAAATACTGTTTTCTAGAACATTTAAATAAAGATAATCCAGAACTGTTCCTGCTATTCCATTACACAAATCATCCTGAAAAAGAATCCTTAACAACTTGGCACCAGCTCTCACAAAACAACAACGAACAGCTCCTTTTCTGAGCTCTCCCAGTGCTTCCTACTTGAAGCAGTCTATTGTTAACAAAACTTTTCCATACAACTCTACATTAAAATGATTGAGGTTTTTTTTTTGGTTTTTGGGTGGGTTTTTTTTTTCATTCCAAAGGCACCTTTGTTCTGCCCAGTATACTTTAGGGCAAAGTGCAGTTACTTCACTCTTTAAACAGCATTTGACACACAGCCCAGATAGAAGACCCTAACAACAGCCATCAAGATATGGCTGTGGCTGACCCAACGTGTTCATCAGAAACATCCAAGAGATGTTCTCAGACAACCTTCCAGGTAATGCAGTGCAAACAGAATACTTGCCAACATATCACTCGATACATTTAAATTCAGATGTGAATTTAAATAAACTTGTACACAGTGCAGCAAGAGTACAACTCCAATATGAGAAATACAAGTCTTCAGTGATAAGTATGCGCTAACTAAATGCTTCCAATTCCCTGTAGTACTGCTGTTAAAGTTCAAATATCTTGAAATGCTTTAATGCTGTGGTGCTGTTTGCATGTGATTATTAGAGGTAAAGCATTCATTTCTTCTCTATATAAAATACGGCAAGTCACAGCAACACTGACATTCACAATTTAAGTTTGCACAAGGAGGATGATTTGCAAGCCGCATTGAATAACAGAACAGCAAATCAGTTTATCTACAATTTGTCATTTTCCTAGTGAAACAAAGTCTAAACCTTTGAATAAACGCCTAAAAAAAGATTAAATCAAGAAACACTAGCAAAAGGAATTGCCCACCAACTTGGTTTCTTTTGCATCATTAATACGCTGGTATCAGTTTGATATAAGTTGCACCCTGGAACAGAAAATATACCAGCATGTACCTGAGAACACCCTACTTCATAAGATTTAAAACCCCTAACAGGACCTTCAGAAAACTTGCCCTCTGCCAAGTACTTCCATTATCATTCACGTTGGAAAAGTAGCCCTCGGTATTTAGCTATGCAGCCTCCCCAAAACATAAAATAGCTACAGAAGAGAAGCGTTGCCCACACCTCCTTTCTCCCCAGGTCTGGGCAGAAGGATCTCCACTTGCCCCTTTTCCCTCAGCCCAGGCGCAGGAGGGCCAGCAGAAGGGCTTTTGTCACCAGACACCTGCTGACCCTCTCCTCTGCCCATCACCCACCCTCCTCCTCCGTCCCCCTCCCACGGCCCACACTCACCGGATAACGGGGCTGTAGGGGCTCCGCGACCGCCGCCAGCTGCTGTAGGGGCTGGGTGACACATCTCCGCCTCTCTCGTAGGAGCTGTGCCGACTGTAGCTGGGGGAGCGACGGCGGCTGTAGGGGCTGAGGGGCGAGCGGCCGCCCACGGGGCTCAGCGATTTGCGGCTTCGTAGGCTTTGCGAGGAGCGATGCAGAGGGGGACTGTCATCCCGGCCGGGGCTGGGGGATGAGCGCTGCCGCCGGTAGGCCTTGGGCTCGGGCTTGTCGTCGCGGTAGGCCTTCGGCGGGTCCTTGTAAGCCGACGGCGGCTCTTTGGCCGCTTTAGTCCGGCTACGGTGCGCTTTGCTCTCCCGCTCTTTCCTGCCGCTGCCAGGCGAGGAGAGGGAGCCCTTCCTGCGGCCGTCGCTGCCGCCGCCTCCGCCGCTCTTGAGTCCCTCCCGGTCCTGGACCCCGGCGTGGTTGTGACGGCCGCGGGACTTGGAGGAGGACGAGGCGGCCTCGCTCCCTCCGCGGCCTGCCGCCGCCCCCTCCTGCTGCGCCTTCTCCTCCCCCCGCCGCCGGTGCTCCCGGTGCCGCTCCTTCGAGCGGCCGCTGCCGCTGCGGTGCTCCCGACGGGATCGCCCGCTCCTCTCTGCCTCGCCCCGCTTCCGCTGACTCCCGCCGCCGCCGCCACCCGGGGACGAAGCCGGGCTCCCCACACAGCTGCCCGCGCCGCCGCCGGCCGCGCCGCCGCCCACCAGCCCCTCGGACTGGGAGCTCACGTCGTCGTACTCCTCCACCAGCGTGCTCAGCCCCCCGCTACCGCGCCGCTTCTCCGCCTCCTGGGTCCCGCCGCCGCCGCCTCCCCCGCGGCCCCGCCGCCGTTTGTGCCGGGAGCCCGAGCGCCGCTTGCCCCGCGGCCGCTTCCGCTCCCCCCCGTCCCCGCAGCAGGAGGAGGCGCCGGTGGCCGCCAGGAAGAGCAGGGACTGCGGCGGCAGCGGCGGCTGCAGGAGCGGGGGCTGCAGGAGGGGCGGCTGTAGGAGCGGGAAGAGCAGCGGGTGCGGGGCCGGAGGCGGGGGGGGAGGCTGCGGCTGGGCCGCGAAGCGCTTCCGTCTCCGGTGATGCAGTCGCTTCTTGTCGGCAGCTGCCTCCGCCGCCGCGCTGCCGCCGCCGCTCCCCCAGCCCCGGCTTCCCCCGCTCCCGCCGGCCGCCGCCTCCGAGGTGCTCGGCATCGAGATCACTCACGGCCGAGGACGAGAATGCGGCCTAGGGACTCAGCCGCCGCCACCGCCGCCTTCAGGGCGCCATGGAGACGCGGCGCCGCGCCCGCCCCGGGCCGCCCGCTGAGGCTCGCTAGCTCGCTGCTGCCGCCGGCACCCGCCCGCCCGCCTCACATGGGAACCCGGGGCCGGGCCGGAGGCAGGCCGGCAGAGCGACGGGGCCCTGCCGCAACGCGGAAGTGTCTCCCGGGAGGCCGCCTCCGCCTCACTCCATCCTGGGCCGCCACGGCCTCGCTCGGCGCCGGGCCGCGCTGCGCGGTGTTAGGCCGCCCGCGGGCCGTCGCCGCCGCCTCCTCCTCCTCCCGCACCCGCTCCCCGGCCAGGCGGCGGGGTCAGGCCGAGCCGGGCCGCCTCTCGGCGGGGTGTCCGGAGCGGCACGCGGCCCTGCGCTGGCCCCGAGCCCGCTTACCCTGCGCGGTGATTCCCAGGTGCCTGGTGCCGTGCGGCCGCCGGCCGGGAGCGCTGCCCGCGGCTGACACACGCATACACACGCACCGGGGACACGGCCCGGCGGAGCGCGGCGCATGCGCGAGGCCGGCGACAAGAGGAAGCCGCGCCCCGCCAATCGCGCGCCAGACTGCCTTCCTCGTCCGCATGCCCGAAGCCGGGCACACCGCCCCGCTCTCGCGAGATCTTCTTTCCCTTCTCCTCCTCCGGCCAGCTCTCGCGAGCCCTTGTCTTTCCCACTGCCGCGCTCTCGCGGAGTTCTTCTCGCGAGAACGAGGTGGCGCGATGGACGTCTGGAGCTGGTTTTAGCATCAGCGCGGCGCTGTTTGTTAAGTGACGCTTCTGCTGTTATGTTGATGATTTGCCAAAGGGAAAATAGATACGGCCGGAAACTTACAAAGCCTGATCCTGTGGCCCACACGTGTGCCATTCATTTAACACGTAGGAGCAGGGTAGCACACAAAGTCTGGTCCTGTTTTTGTTAGTGGCTTACAGGTAAGAAATGAAAAAAAGCAGAGTTAGGATCATCATCTCTATATCCTTTGTTTTACATAAGAAGTCTGTATGTTGCAGAGAATCCCATGCAAGCAGTTATCCTGTCTGTGGCTGCTTTGTTCCACAGGGCAACTTGAATAACTTCTTATCAGAATTAAGAAATTGCATAATAGCTGCATATTAGGTGAAACCAAAAGGCAGACTACACAAAAGAAAAGATTTTTGAGACCCTTCTAGAATTCCATCAGGAACAGTTTCCTACTGCCTAACCCGCCCCTCCCCTGGCACAGCTCCATACCGTTCCCCCAGGCCCTGTCGCTGTCACACAGCAGAGCTCAGCGCTGCCCCTCCGCTCCCTGAGAGGAGCTGCAGCTGCTGTAAGGCCTCCCCTCGACTCCTCTGCTCTAGGCTGAATAAACCAAGGGACCTCAACTGCTCCTCATACACTTTGCCCTCCAGACCCTTCACCCTCTTTGTATAGCCCATTCGGATCTTCTCTCATAGTTTTTATGTTCTTTTCTTACTGCAGTGCCTTAATGTGCACATAGTTCTCAAGATGAAACCACAAAGCACAGTGGGACAACACCTTCCTTCGCCCAGCTGGCAGTGTGGCCCTGCTCATAGAATCAGAGAATCATAGAATGGCCTGGGTTGAAAAGAACTGCAGTTGTTGATCTAGTTTCAACGCCCGTGCTATGTGCAGGGCTGTCCACTGCTAGACCAGGCTGCCCAGAGCCACATCCAGCCTGGCCTTGAATGCCTACAGGGATGGGGCATCTACAACTTACTTGGGCAACCTGTTCCTGATGGGTACTGTTGACCCTTTAGGCTGCCAGGACACACTGCTGACTCAGATTGAACCTGCTGCTGACCAGAACCCCCAGATCCCTTTTCATTGGGCTGCTCTCCTGCCTCCTGTACTCCAGTTTTATGGGTTACCCTGTCCTAGAGGCAGAATCTAAAAAATTATGTTTTTAATTCTCATGCAGTTGGTGATTGTCCAGACCAGGACATTAATGTGGTTAAACAGGACTTTCCTCATATGAAACTGTGTTAGCTGTGACCTGTGACTGCATTGTCTTTCAGGTGTTTTTAAATAATTCACAGATAATCTTACCCATATTTTTTCCAGGCACCAAATGGAAATTGATAGGCCCGTAATAAGCAGTCTTTTTTACTCTTCTGAAAAAAAAAAAAAAAAAAAAAAGGATAATATTTGCCAGCTTCCAGTAAACTAGGACCCCTCCAGATTCCCAAGGGCATTGAAAAAATTATTGAGAGACTTCTCATGATGACATCAGCCAGCACTTTGATTAACATGAGATGAATCCCATTGGGCGACAAAGACTTAAGCACATGCAAGTGGAACAGACAGACAGCTTGGGCACACCCTGCAGCCTGAGGCTGGGATGACCACACGTTCCCTAGGAAGCTCTGTCTGGGTAGCTGTATTGATTTCTGTGGCTCGAGAGGGCACAGGGATGCAGAGGACATGGCTTTCTGCTGGGCGTGGATGATAGCTGCTATTTGAAGAGGCAGAATCATACTGCCTTGCTTGCACACAGTTTTGCAAAGAACTCTACACAAACACTAAAAAATTGTTGACTTTCATAGGTTGTGTATTCTATCTTTCCCTTTCCTCACACCTGCCAGTGAAGTATGAGGAGGTAGCATCACTTTTTATCCTCATCCCCCTCCACCTTCTTGTCTAGACATCAAACAAAGGCAATTCCCTAAGCCTACCCTGAAATGACATATGAGTTAGCCCCCTACCCAGTCCTGAGGAGCTGGGCCAGGTCAACACAACACACAACACCATTTCTTTACTGGGGAAATCAGGAAGACATATGGGAATGCAAATATAGACAAAAGTTGAAAAATATCTAAGGTATTACTGTTTTGTTTGTTTGTTTGTTTGTTTGCTTTTTGGGAGTCCTTCCCATGGACACCTCCTGTTCAGCACTACTCAGTGGATGCCAGTCCTTAGCCTGTTCTCTTACTGAGGGCTTGGTGCAGAATTGACATCAGCTCTTTGGGGAGGGTGTATAGGAACTGTTTATCACGGCCTGAACCTGAGGCAAGCAGTGTCAGCTGCAGGAGCACAGGTGAAGGTAATTCAGCTGTGCTACCAGAAGGGGTGGAGCCTGGCTCTACCTCTCTTATATACTATGTTATGTCCTTTGTAAGGACTGACTGCCACTAAGGAAGGATCTCTCTCTGGAGATTGCTCCTTTGTGGAGTTTTACTGTGAGCATTTCCATTTATTATTATTTTTCCAACACAGTAATCTTACTTAACCGAACATTTGTTTAACCCCATTTACCTATTGATTGTATAGGGGAAGAATGGGAAAGTAAGTCTCATTCAAGCTTTATGGGTCAGTGGAAGAATTACCAAGAAATGGATGCACCACATGAGCCTGTTGGATAGTCTTGCATTTGGGGCTGTCTCAGATGATGGTAAAATCATGAGATGTTGCCTAGTGGAAGACTGCCAGCCACTTGGTAGAGATAGTCTGCCTGGGAGTGATGAGACTGTGATTTGTCTCTCTTAGGTAAGTTCATGTGCATGAATGTGATGGTACTGAGCTGCCACTTCATGTTAGGATGGGAATCAGTTGGCCCTTGTAGGAAGAAATAACACAAGTCTCTTTTGTAGCAAAAGCCTTTGCAAAACTCTTTGTCCTAAACAAGTGCTGTTCCTGCTGCAGGGTCCCTGTTATTATAGGGCTTGGAATAGAAAGCAGTGTGGTGGATTGTGACGCTATGAGGCTACAACAATGAGACTTTAAGAGCATCCTGTGGTGACAAAACCATGGTCGTGTTGGGAATTGGAGCTTTCTGCAAAGGAACAGGTGTATCTTTAATTTCTTTAACACTACTTGGAAGGTCAGAGGAAGTTGGGATCCCCCTGATATAGTCCTTCAGTTCCCCAGTACTCAGTGATGGGTTTGCCCTCCTGCAGGCGGTTCCAATTAGATTAGATCTTTCTCCAGATGTAGATCCATCTCCATGGGCTCCCCATCAGCCTTAGGATGAACCACATGTATTGATGCAATGGTACTTGTCCTTTCTGTCCACTGCTATTTTTAGTAGGGGTATCAGTATTTTAGGAGTATCCTTACTAACAAGGAACTTCACATGTCTCTCTTGCGCAAAGAATGTTTGAAAGGCAGCTTCTATGGCTGAACAACTGTTGTTTCATTTTCACATTCCCTGTATTTATATGGCGTGGAGCAGAAGATGCTGTGGTGGCTTCTGACATTAGGTGGTATCTAGAATGTGATTCTGAGAATGTACTGGAATAACCAAATCTTGATTGTTTGGGGATCTGAGGCTTTCTGTAAAGCAGCATGTGCATCTAACTCCTTTGACACTACTTGGAAACTGAGGAGGTTGTGGTCCTTGTGATGTAGTCCCTCTCTTCCCCTGTAGTCAGTGGATGCCTGTTCCTATTCTGTGCTCTTCTAGAGGTCTTGGAGCAGAATTGAAGCCAGCTCTTTTGGAGGGATGGACATGGGATATGTTAAAGCAAGGCTCATTCAAGCTTTCAGGGTCAGTGGCATATGAACCTGTGGGGCAATCTTGCACTAAGATCTGTATTGGCTGATGGTGAAATCATGGGATATTCCCTTGTGGAAGGAGGGGGAGGTAGACAGCCTGGCAGCAATGGGCGTGTTATGGGTTACTGTCAGGTAAGTCTACATGTATTGAGCTTCTCTATCAGCTGCTGTTTCTTAGATTCTATAGTTTCTTTGACCCTACATGGAATCTCAAAGGAGATTGAGGTCCCTGTGACATAGTCCTTGTGTTCTACAGTACTCAGTGGATGCCAGTCCCCATCCTGTCTTTTTCCACAAGGTTCAGAATTGGTGTCAGATCTTTGACAGAGATAATGGTGGGGAATAGGAAATGAAGGTTCTTTCAAGCTTTTTAGGTCAGTGGAAAAATTATCAGGGAATGGATGTACTATATGAGCCTTTGGGACAATCTTGCAGTTGGGGCATATCAGTTGATGGGAAAATAATGGCATCTTCCGTTGTGGAAGCAGGATGGCCATCTGGGAAAGTGGACCAACTTCAGCCCCCCTTTAACATTTAGAGAAAGTTGTTTTTATTTTTTACTGACTGCCTGAGAGCAGTGAGCTTGTGAGTCAGCTACAACTTCACCTCTTGCAGGTGGTTTCAATTCAGTCAGTTCTTCCAGTTGTGGATCTACATCCATGGGCTCCCCATCGCTGTCAGGAAGGATCAAGTATATGGACATACTGGTACTGAGCCTCCCTGTCAGTTGCTACTTCTTGTTAGGAGGAGGATTAATCAAGCCCTTTAAGAAGAAGGAGCACAAGTCTCACTTGCAAGAAGAGCTCAGGTAGGAGAACTGACCTCAGCCTTCCTTGACTGTTCTGGAAAATATTTCTGTCCGGCTGCCTAAAATTGATGTATCTGTAATGGGCCTGCCGTGCTGCAGGTGGCTCCAGTTCAATTCATTCTTCCATTTGACGTGAATCCACCTAAAGGGATTCCCTCTCTTTCAGGCATGGTTATGTCTCTGGGCTTGATTGTACTGCTGCTCCCCATAAGCCACCACTTCTTGTTCTGGAGAGGATCAATCCTTCCTCTCTGGATGAATTATAACCATTGTTCACACTATTATCAGACATTGGTGTTTTCTATTGGGTCCACTTCTACAAAGTGGTGTTTGTGTTAGGGACCCTATTAACCCAGTGACTTGTGCTCTTGCCACAGTAGATAAAGCAGTGAAGTGTCTTGTTACACTGGGATGCCATGGTAATGTGGTACTATTTCTCATGGTGACAAAAATGTGGCATTATTGGGAGTTGAGGCCCATGGCAGGAGAGTTTTCCAGTTTTGAAGGCAGAGGAATGGCAGAGGTGTTGAGTAGCTCTTTACTGGGAATGGTTTCCTGATGCCTTTTATCTTGCTAAAGGGAACGTCTGCTCTTTGAGCACAGGTACCTGTTGGGTCTCCAGCCTCCTTCTGCATCACTCTAGGAGGTCAGTGTTCATGGATTCCACATCTCTGCTCCTTCCTAGAAGCTGTAGCTTCTTTATGAGAGGATCATTCATCTTCCCCAGATTCAAGGAACACTCTTAGGTCCTGGTTTTAGAAATCCAAATTTTGTCTCGCTGATAAAGAGATGTTTCCTATTGCAAGCAAAGCAATTCTTAAAAATTTCACATAGCCTTTCCTTTTACTTTCCTGTTCTCAACACTTTCAAAGCAGCTGTGTTGATCAGGGTCTGTTTTGTCCTTGTTTATTTATTTGGGCTTCTTAAGGCTCAGCCACCACCTTGAACTGTAGTTGGAGCTACTAATGGAGAGGGTTGCTGTTTTGCTTGTTTTCTAAACTGAAATAAGCACAAACATCCAAAATACACACAAATCTATCCAGCCATCATGCTGCAAGTGAATGTTTCTCATGGGCAGCACACAGCCTGATTCCCTCTTTAGTGTCTATACCAGCAGAGATTCTGCAAAGCTGAACCTATGCTCCAGCATTGGGACACACTTCACTTTGCCTGCTTTCTGGTGGTTTTCTGACTAGCTTCAGCCATGAAAGAAGATAATGGCCATACAAGGCATTAAAAGGTTCAGCCAGACTGGTTACACCTCCTATAATGCTAAATATTTGTAATGGCAATAGCTGACACACCTGCCGTTTCAGGAGAGAACATTACTGTCAAAGGAAGATTTTGGTAACAGGGACAACACTGCATTTGTATTTGGTAGAACTGTTCACTTATGAAGACACTCTGCATTATCAAAGTTCTGTGCTATTTTTGTGTCAGCAGCAGCATACTTTCTCTCTTCCCCACTCTTGTAAGTGGAGTACTTCCAGGTTTAGTCTGAAAGTAATAACCTGGAGGTTGTTTGCAGCTTTGTTGGTATTCATTCTTGCTGACAGCTTACATGAATATTCAGCAACTATGAAGAAGTTATTCAGTGCATGTTGTGGCACACACCCAAGCACACTCAAGCAAACAAGTACCCCATCAGGATGCTAGCATATTAAAGGAAACAAAAACAAAGCCCACAAAATCAACAACCATACATCACAGAGCCAGACACAGAGAGTGTGGATAATTACGAAGGACAGATCTGGGGAATTCAACACAGGCTGCAATTTCCAATTTACTCCCAAGCATTTGATAGCATTTCTGGAGCACACGTATCATTTGGAAGAGTTGTGTGATTAGCAGTAGCGAGCTGGTGTTTTTACATGTGGAATGTACCTCATGACTTTTCAGAGAAGTTTCTAAACAAGAAGCTAAGTCGCTGATGACAGTGAGTTTACTCTACCTTGAAATTAGTTATGCCAGATTACAGAATGATTTACCAACAGTGGTCATGTCAGTGTCAGCAGCTCTCAGCCAGCAAGCGGTGCAGGCTAAGGATTTGACAGTGAAAACTTATTAAAAAAAAAAATCTATGTTTCCAATGTAAAACATTTCTGAAAATAATTCATAAAATGAAATCCTTTGGAAGCATTGAAGGCACTGATAGCATAGTGCCAAATGTTTGCTTCCTGAGGAACCAGGAAATTTAGGCTTCATTGAAATTTTTTTTATCTAGAGTTCTCTGGAGTTTTGTTTCTGGTCTTCCATGTCAACCTGCTATTCCTCTTATAAAAATAATACTGTTCTCCCAAGCATTTGAAGAGCTAGGATTTATTATTATTTTTTAATTAAGTCTTTTGTAGTGTCTTTAATACCTGCCGTGAATTCAATTAGTTTGTTATTTTAGGGGGCTTGTGGGTTGTTTGTTTTTGTTTGTTTAGTGTGGAATCTTAGAAGACATCGTATAATTTTTACTCAAGAATTTGCATTTCTTCTCAGCATTTTAATAAGGTAGTAGGAGGTCCAACTGTTCAATGTTCTTGTTGCTGTTAATACCTCTATTTCTTGTCTGCTCTTTTACTTGCACCTTGTCCTAAGATTGCCTAGTGACTGAACTGGCAATGATTCAAGTTTCCCTACGCAGCATAGAAAAGCTAGCAAGATTCAGTGTTAGGTTGTTTCCTGTTTTTTCTTCTTCCACCCAGAGGATCACTTCTGTGAACTGGGATTTCCACTGTTGGAAAAGACAGAACAATGAAGACCTTTACTGATGAAAACAGTGGTGTTTTGGGGTGCTAATAGAAGAAACCAAACAGTAAAGCCCAGCAGCCTCGATCAGTTTAAGGAAGGGATTTTGCTGTTAATGGAAGAATGATGTGGTTTCCTGTAATAGTACAGGCATGAACTTGGTGGAAAACAAGTTCTTCCACTGCATGTCTCCAGCTATAGTTAATTTCTGTTAGGGTTTTTGCTTTTATAAGTGTTCAGTACCAAACATTCTACACTGGGATGAAGTTACTCTGATTGAATGAACCGAAACAAAGATTGAAGCAGGTTGACTGAGAAACATTTCTCTGCTCTTGAACAATGATCATTAACCAGTGACTCACTTCCACCATTTTGCATCCAGAAGGAAAATGCTCCTGATCCACAGCACATTTTCTCAGT
The DNA here is from genome assembly GCF_054131305.1 of Coturnix japonica. NCBI lineage: Eukaryota > Metazoa > Chordata > Aves > Galliformes > Phasianidae > Coturnix > Coturnix japonica. Next base: position 61,650,789 of record NC_140664.1, read on the forward strand.
CTGATAATGAGGAGAACAAGAAACAAGATATCCCAAGGCTTTTTATGGATTAACAGAATAATTTTCCTATAGAATACATGCATTGATCTATCTCTATCTTCTCTTTGCTATAAAGCAGTTCTTTAGAAACATTCTCTTCAAGTTTTCAGTCTTATTTCCTTTCTTCAGGCACATTGCTAACTAACAATAAACTCAGCAGAGCTTTCTGGCTTTTCAGCAAGTGAAAAGTCCCTTCTGAAGTAGACTTCTTATCTGCTAATGGGAAGCATGCGTGTAGTCAGTTTTGCCCAAACTACTTTGAGAAAGTAAGCTATTCTTTACAAAGCTATCAGGCTAGAACTTAACTGGTTGATATCAACTTTATCTGTTGCTGAAGCAGTCATAGTTTGGCTGAAAAGTGTGTGCCATCCTCCTTCCATGCAGAATCCGAATGTGGAGTCCTATTCAAATATTCAGAAGTACCGTGTCATTTCTTAACACAGGATATGCCTTCTCTGCTGACTGAGCCCTGCCCAAATGTACCAAGACCTTGACTCACTGAAACGTGCTGGGACCAGCAGAGGGAGCAGAAAACAGACTACAACTTTGTGTGAAGTCCTAAACAAAAGGGGCAGTGACTATTTTGAAGCCATGCTAGTCCCTTATACAAATGCTTTGGCAAACCGTTTTGCAGAAATGTTTCCCTAGAGGTCAGCATAGCAAAGAATACAAAATTTGGAGTCTGAATTAACACCAGTATTTGTGCTGCAAAAAGCCTTTGCTTGTCCTCCAAGAACTCTTGTAGGCATTGTCTCAGATTCATTGCCCTCAGCTCTCAAGGCAAACTAACACCATTTACACCAATCTCTCCCTCTCAGTCTCAGGAATGAGGTTTTTAACAAGTTGAGACTTACTGGGAAGGTGATAATCCTACACCAAAATGCAGACTTCTGCCTCAGAAGTTGTGGAGGCTACTTTTCAGAGGTGCTAAACATTCAGCTTTATAAATGAAGGTGCAGAACCATAAGGACTTTTCTAGCTTTACAGCAGACATCCTGTATTAAGTACAATAGCTTTCTCCACTAATAAATGAGAGTTGCAGCCTCCTTTTGGATAAATGGTGTCTGCAAAAAAATGAGTTTTGTTTCAAAGGAAGTCAGGAATCTCAGACTGCAACCTGAAGCAAAAGTCTGTTTCAGTTTCTTGACTGCATTAGTTATGAATAAAGAGCCACTTCTAGAATGGCCTGCAGCCATTTAGCACTAACGGAATGCTAAAATAGTAACAGATTATTTGTCAAAAGATTAAAGAGATGTAGGAAGTTGCAACAGAAAAAATGCTGAGATTGAGATAAAAATTGTTACTGATAACTCCACTGCACTTATCAAGTCCTAAGAGTCCCTTATCAGTGACTGCAAGTGGGAAAACCACAGGCGGTGTAGAAGCAGAGGCCCAGTTTTAGGTGAAAGGGAATCAGTCTCATGCTACACATTCCCATGGTGTGTAAACATGCTGTGCTCTAGAGAGCCCCATTTCCAGCTGTATCACTGTTAAGATGTGTACTGAATGAACACTGACATGCATGCAGCAAAACCCCCTGCAATGCAAACTGCTGTGCCTTTCTCCTAGAGGCCTATGAAAAAGATGGTTAGACTTCAGCTTTCTTCTGTTCTAAAAAGGCACTTGCTTCAGTTTACCCAGAGCACATCCTTTTTTTTTTTTTTTTTTTTTGCAACACTGGAATAAGTTACTACAACACGGTCCTTAATTTCAGCCTCTCCTCTCTGCGAAAACAATCTGTCATCTCTTTGAAAAGGTCCAGATGTGTGGGACAGTAGTGTGTTCGCTTCTCTGGTCCTGAAAAGTATTTTCCTCTATTTTCTGACTTTCCACTCCATTTCTGAGGGCTGTCTCATTTTAATCCTGACACAGATACTAGATCTGCTGCTCGGTGCTACGACAACACTCCTGTTACAGTCAAACAGCTCTGACATGAGTGCCCTGTGTGTAAATCTCAAATTTTCAGCAGTTTTTAGGGTTACCCAATGCAACCAAGCAGCAAGACCTATCAGCCAACAGCTGCAGATTCAGGAGGGCCAGGTCTGGTCTCTGCCACCTCAGATGATGGCACTGTGGTTCCAGACACATAGTGAGGGAAAGGAACTGTCAGCTAAAGGAACATCATTAATTTCTACCTTCAAATAAAAGCACCTGAGTTGAAACCTCCACTGGACTATGGTTACCACCGGCTGGCTGCCGTAACACACTTGTCTGAGCCATGTGTTAGGGAAGGAAGAGCAAAGGTAATCAGCGGAAACGCCTAACCTGTGGTTTTGTTTTGCTGCTGCTTCTCTGATTTTGCTTAAAAATAACCACAGCCAACTACGATAAGCATTTCTGAGTGCAAGAGGGATAATCTAGTCGCATTATGAAATAATTAAGTACTTTTGTTTTTAATCTCGCTTTTCACACAAAAGGATCAAGATCTTAACATCAAAACGTAAAAAACATTTGTACATTTTCTTCTGCACTCCATCACTGTTAAGTGTACTCATGTGACTACAGGATTATGAATTATACAAACCATGTCTAGAATGAGCTCCTTGCTTCTACCTGCTGATCATCTACATCAGCAAACAGAAGCATTTAAGGAGCCTATTTGGACTTGGGTATTGCCCTGGTGACTGCAGCAACCATTCCTGACATGGGAAGCAGCATGACGCATTGATTCTAGCATGGAGCTAGAATCATAGAATTGAGTTGGAAGGGATTCTTAGAGGCCATCTAGTTCAACACCCCCACAGTGAACAGGGACATCCACAGCTAGATCAGTTGCTCAGAGACCCCTTCAGCATCTCCAAGTACATGACACTCACATCTCCAAGCAACCTGTTTTAGTGCCTCACCATCCTTAGCATAAACAACTTCTTCCTTCTATCCAACCTAAATCTGCTCCATTTTAGTTTGAAACAGTTTTCCCTTCTCCTGACACAACAGACTCTTTAGTAGGTTCTGTCCCCTTCTTAGAGATCCCCTTCAGATACTGAAAGAAATACACTAATAGCAGCGTCCTAGTATTAGGGCAGCTTTGCAGTGGTCTCTGTGGACCCCTGTCCTCAGGGCAGGACCACATGGAGAGGTTTGTTGGGTGAGTGTTCAGCAGCACCCCCAAACTGGCTACCTCAGCTAGGCATAAGAATACTTAACATGAAGTTTTGGGGAAGTTGATGAAAATGCCTTGCAGATTTAAATAACACTGCAAAACAGAAGCAGTGCCACAGCCTCATTTTTATCTACTTAGTCCTCATCTAACAGAACAGGGGCAGCCAAGTTCTCCAGGCTTCCCTACCATGACATACAGTGTATGTCAGTCACCTAAGGGCAGGTGGCCCTATCTTCTCAAGGCCTTTGTACAGCTACAACAGCCCATAAGTACCTGTAGGAATGGTATGTTGTTTTCTTATTATTCTTTTTACACTCCCCCAGACATTTTGGTAGTTACCAGACAAAGCAGAAGGATTACTATTTCAAACTTTTTTTGAAGCATACCAGATATACTAAAAGTGGTTGAAGGCAAATGCCAATTAATTATCTCCAGAATTGCAGTCCCTGTCTAAAGTACAGCATTAAAAAATCCTGGGGGTCAGTAGGGCTCTACTGTTAGCTACGACACTCTCATGAGTGTCCTACAAGTCCTCCCAGTTTCTTCCTTTTCTCACTATATGCCCCCAGAAGGCTGCATCCCATCATATGGCTCCTAGAAGAAAGCAGCTTCCTCCACCCTGCTATCTGCCATAAACACCATCAAATCCAAGTAAAATGGATTAGGAAAATGTGACTGCAACCAAACTCAATAAAGTGGAAAACCTGTGTAATTCTAAATCTGCATTCTCAATAAGGTGTCTGTATACACACACACACACATATATATTGTCATTTCCATTGGAAACAACCATTTCCTAAAGAATCAGCCTCCAGAGTCACACATCCACAGGCAACCCAGAGACATCAGCTTAGCAGATGAACGTACGTCTGCCTATCCCCATGCAGCTACAGCCACGTCACCTCTGTTACACATCTGCCCCAGAGGGGGCAGCCTCCTTACTATGCTTTATTAATAAAGAGCAGATTTTATTCCCAGATCCGACAAGCCTCTTGCCATTCCCCTGGTTCACTTAAAAACTCCACCCATAAACACTGAGATGAGTCGCTGCTGACCATGCTTTAAAATGAGTGTTGTGTTGTAGGATTATAAGAAACAAACTAAGTTTTTTTAAAATGTCAGCAATTAAGGAAAATTAAGCTAAACTGCAGTTAATGCCAAACCACGAAGGAACTCAGACTTCTGAAGCTTCCAGCACAAAGCACACAAATGATTGAAAAAGTAATTCTAACAGACTGTCTGCTACTGCCTTGTTTCTCTTTCCAAGAAAATTTCCAAGGTAGTTCCTGTCACTGGGCATTATTAAACATACATCCTCATCTCTGTTTAGCTAAAAGCAAGGGGAACGGTGGAGTGGTGAAAGATTTTCTAGACATTTTAACACATAGTTTTAGGCTGTAAACTATCTCTCCTTCCATTCCTTATTTATAACACCCTGTCATATTACGTAAAGCATAAATCAGGCAAAAAACAACAAAAAACCCCAGAATGCCCAGAATACCACATGACAGTGTTACACAAATCAAAGCATGGATCCAGCGAGCACTTGTAACTGCACATCACTGCTCTGAGATGCCACCACTGCTCTCATTCTTCTCAGATTTGTATTTCATTATTCCCCTCTTAACTCCTACCAAGGCTTTGTTCCAAACTATCTTTGTTTTACATACAGGAGTTTCGTCTGCGTGTACAGCCAAACTACAGCTATGCAGCTGCTTGAGGGCAGCTACAAAGCCAGCAGCTTCCATCAAGTAGGAAAATCCAGGATCGTAGTAGAAGGCAACCTTGTTTTGAATCAGAGGGACAGCAAACCACTTGAGTAGCTGTGGAAAGCGTGTGCAGAACAAAAACCATTATGTTTTTTTTCCAACAACTTAAGTTTTGGCATTTTTCCATTATACATGGAAGAAAGGAAAGTTAGCATCAAAATTGGATCTTCTGAATATTTTTCCCCTAAATGGATTGTATCAGCAGTTAGTAAGATCCCTCTGAAAAATCACAAGTCTCACCATCTGTCTGACCCTGGGCAGATCTCAGGTAATTTGAACTTCATCACTTATTTGACAAAGAATCTTCAGTCAAAAAATATTCCAGTTTGGGCAGAGCAAAGATTAGCTTTAACTCCTGCACTAACAGCACTGGTGCCTTTCCTAACACTCAGTTTTAGTAAAAAGGCAAAGTAAATGTAGCAAAGCTTGGCGTCCCCAACAGGTACCCAAGATTTTCAGTAAGTCAGTTTCACACACAGATAAAATATTTCATACCTGCAGATCAATATAATGACTGTAAGGCTCAGATACAGCTTGTATTTCAGTGTATTATGATAGTCATTCCTCCACACTACACTGACATTAATGTCCTTCTGAATGGGAAAGCACTTCCTGCACACCGCGATGCTTTTTCAGAATCAAAGAAAACCGTTGGATGTTGCCATTGTTAAGCTGTGCTCATCAGGAGGCTTCAGAAGCTACCAAACAGACTGCTGAGCCCTCAGCCAATACTTCTGAAAGCCCCTTGGGTTTACAAAGCTATAAAAGAAGAGAGGAAAAAAAAATGAGTTAGCATAATAATTCAGTATTAGTTTTGTACACAATAGAAGACAACTTTATAGCTTGTTACAAATTAAGGAACCTTTCAGGCCTGCAGTTTTATAACATGGTGCATTTCACAAAAGATGGTGATGGGATTACCATGTTAAAGTAACTTGGGAGTGAAATCCCATAGAAGGTTTTAATCCTGCTAATGTAAGAAAACACCTTTGACTTCTTGGAGGAGAAAGAGGAGGGAAAATGCGTAAGGCCAAAGAAGTACTTCAAGCAGGTAGACCTAGCAGTTTAAGGCACAGAAGTAGGCTAAAGCATGAATTTATAATCCAAATGGATCACACACTGGATGACTCTCTCAGGATGTATCAAAATCCTATTATACACAGTTCAACTTACTTTCCCTGCAAGCTGGAGAGCAAATTTACATTATCCCAGAAAATGCTAGAAGACACAGCTTCAGAAGCACTTCTTTTTTTTTCTTAGACTTCTAAAGGATTTCCTTTAAAGAACAAAGCAAACAAAACTCACTTGCCATCCTTATGGAAAAGTACATCTGGAACACACTTACCTTGATTTTGTCTGTCTGCTTTCTGATATACCCTGGCATAGCACGTAGGGATCAATTAACATTGGATAAAAGGTAGCACATGCATAGTCTCAGCTTTCACAAAATGGATTTTTTAATCAGACTGGTTAAATTTAATCTACAATTCTCTTTTGTTCACAAACACTAAAAAGACCTCTGGAATATTTCAGTTTAACTTGACAACTAGTCTCAACTCTAACAAAGTAACACAACACATACTATAGTCATCAATTAACACTGCACGAGTATTTAAAAAAGTGGAAGTTTATTCATCTTTCAATGGCTCAAATAGCAAACAAAAGAACAGGGTAAGGCATCAGCCAAGACAAAGTTTCATATGTCTGGTGGCTTCATAACACCTCAGCTCCCAGCAAACAGATTCCAAAGCAAAGTCACAATGTTAGTGGTTAGGCTCCCTGGCTAGACAGACCAAAATGAGTACACAGGAAGATGATGTCTGGCTCATTTGCCATAGTTACATGAGTAACTTCAGTTCTGCACTTGGCAGTCTACTAACGCACATACAAAATTCCTACTGATAAATATTTAACGTGACAAATATAACTTCTAAGACTTGAGTCCCTAAAATGTCTGTTAGCATGAAAGTTAAATATTTGTTACCTAGTTTGCTTGAGTACATTTTAAATTGTCAGTTACAGGTTTACATACGTATAAAAAGTGTAACAGTTTGTGGAACTGATCTAGCCCATCTTATCCCAGAGGAGTCCAAAACCCTCAAACGTTCCGGTATATTTTTAGTTAAGATGCAGCACACTCACCATGTGCAAGTATCCTTGCTGTTCTAAAGCAACTGAGGCAGTACATTTTATTTGGGGATTTTGGATGTCCACAGTAAGTGTTTTTATATTGCAAAAGCATCTTTGATTGTTTAATATCAACATTAACTACAAAAAGTAGCTACAATGTTCCCCATTTGAAAATCAACATAAAATAGACTAAACAGTACAAAACCTGCAGGGAGCTTCAGCAGAACACACTGCGTTCCTGCAGCTGAGTATCAGGAACACAAAAGAAATTAACCAATGACACTGGAATTACCCAGACAACATCTTAACTCAAAATACAGTAGCGCTACTGAATCAGCTGCACTCCACGCTACTCCAGGGAGTTAAAACCCAAGGAACATCTAGACAAACATCTACTCACAAAGGGAAGCTTCAAGGTATCAGTACGTTAAGTTTTAAGCAACCACTCCAGGCTCGGATGTGCCATAGGCTTTTGACTTCCATCTTAAACGTATTCTGACCTTTTAGCTATAAGATACCATCAGTTCACCAAGCTACAGATGACTGAATATGCTCTGTATTATTCACAAAACCATAGTATGGCACACATTTAAAGAACAGACACCGCTAGCAGACAGGTAGTTAGCAAGATCATTCATGTAACTCCACTCTACAGAGAGGGCAGGCTCACACTGATGCACAGGAAGAGTCTCCATGCAACAAGCTGAAAATACACCCTTGACTAAGCAACCTGCTATGTTTAGGTTTTAAAATTAAGGCATATTCAAATGTTTCAATGTAAAAGATTACATCACTCTTCTAAGTTAATCAGGTAATGAGGAACCACATATAATTTTCCTCGGCATAACTGTTCGCATATACACTGTTCTTTCCTAATCTGCATAACTCCATCGCAAAACAAGTGTATGCCACTTTGTTAGGTATCACGTTCACAACTGTAATTTTCAAGGCAACGAAAGACAAGACAAAGTGACAATTATCAATGATAAAAAAAAGTATGCTTTACAAGAAACCAGAAAGTAATATTTCCCCCTCTGTTTACTAATAAAGAAAAGACTTCCAATGAAACACTACATTCAGAAGAAATGTGAGAAGGTAGGCGATTATGAAATGGTTTGCTTCTCTTGAAGCCACATCAACCTTTTTCAGTGAATCTGACTTTCAGTGCAGCTCCAATTCATGCTTTTAGTGGTACATTACAATTTCCAACACGTTAGAGTAATTTCAGTCACTTGAGCCTTCAATGGCATGCTTATAAATTATGGTTTTTTTATTAGTATGGTCAAAGTAGGAAAAGAATTTGGGGTTTTGATTATAAAATGCAACATCTTTCTCTGATCCTCTTAGCTAGGCTTTTCCTTTTCTTCTTCCCATTCTTCTCTTTGCTGTCTTCCATTTTTCTGGCTCTAATTTCTCTCATCAAATCAAAAAACACCTGGAAAAGATGGAAGAATATAAATGCCAAAACACTGTCAGAGTTAGTTCAGGTTATCACTGATGACATCTACTTCTGGTGGTTAGAACAAAATCAGCAATACATAATCAGTTTGAGCAAACAAACACTAATCCAGCAAATTTCCCACTTATTTTCAAGGCCGAGCCCACATAATGCAAGTCTACTTCTTTCATGGTACCTGTAGTTCAACTAGCTTCTGGTGTTTGCTTATGAATCACGTCAGAAGAATTAAAGCAAGACTCATATAACTACCTGAGATTTTTCTTTTCCATTTTCTATCTATATTTTACTGCGGAGACTCAGGGAAATCAGTTTACATTGTGAGAATATTCAGCAATGAACCGCAAAGGTTGAAGAACTGCTACAATTAGTTCTAGAAGCACATTAATGAGGCAGTAGCACATACTGAACATTTCAGTCTCTATGCCCCATGATGCAAGTCTAAACAAAAAGTGCAGCAAAAATAAATTAGCATTTCCTTTAAAAACAGGTTGTCACCCATACAAATACATAAGCTATTTTTAGATTGGAAATCTCAAAGTATGCATAAACTTCATTATTATCAAGTAGCTTAGTAGGAAACAGAAGTTGGAGACAAATCAGTGTGTCACTTGAGAAAAGGCTGTAAGCTCAGGTCTATGACAGAGATCCTTTAAATTACTTCATTCATTAATACAATCTTGCCTTAAAGAGGGCTACTGAAAATAACTTTCATCTTTGTTATTTTATCACAGTGGATCATTTGAACAACTGTAAAACTTCTGCCAGGAAGACTTCCCTCTTTATCTGTCAGGGGGGCTTGATCCATTTCTATACAACAGACAACGTAAGGACCAAAACACTCTTCTACAGAATACAGCAGGCATTTTTATCTGCATTGACACTAATCTCATGTTGACTGCAGCAGAAGCATAAACTTTCATTACAGAGTACATGAGGAAAATAAATGCAACTATGTGTTTCCATCAAAAAATACAACTGCCGTTAGGATGCTAGATGTTGAAGTTACTTGCTTTTGCTTAAACCTCTATTAATGGTATGCTGCAACTGTCACCTTGCTTAAGCCCTAGCAATGTACCACAGTACCTGGGATACTTAACCTAGTGTGAGAAAATGCTCATTTGCTTACTGTTACCAAATTGAGTGAAAGCCCAAACTCACCCTTCTGGAATTTAGGGAAGCAACTCTTTTTATAGAATACAAACTCAAGTTCATATAGTAAACCCTGTAACTTCAGATGCTTTAAGAAAACTAGTAACTAATACCTGGTATTTACAACGGCCAACAAAGCCTCCTTGAGAGCAGCCCAGCTGAAAAGGACTTAAGGGTTCTGGTAGATAAAAGAAACTAAACAGGAGTCAGCAGCTTGTGCTTGCATCCCAGAAGGCCAATGGTATCCTGGGCTGCATCAAAAGAGGAGTGGCCAGCAGGGTGAGGGTGCCTTTCTACTCTGCCCTCATGAGACCCCCCCCATCTTGAGTACCACATTCAGGCTCAGGGCCCCCAGCTCAAGGAAGATGTGGACACTTTGAAAGAGGTCCAGAAGATCATGGAAACAATCAAAGGGCTGGAGCATCTCTCTGAGGAAGAAAGGTTAAAGAAGTTGGGCTTATTCAGTCTAGAGAAGAGAAGGATCAGGACAGACCTCACTGTGGCCTTTCAATACTTAAAGGGAACTTATAAACAGGAGAGCAAACAACTTTTTATATGGACAGCAACAGGACAAGGAGGAACTGTTTTAAACTAAAAGAGGGAAGATGAGATATCAGGGAGAATTTATTTATTTATTTATTTATTTATTTTACTCTGAGGGTAACAAAGTACTGGAACAGGTTGCCCAGAGAAGTTGCAGATACCCAATCCCTGGATGGTGTTCAAAGCCAGGTTGGACAGGCAACCTCACCTAGTGCCCGATTTGGTGGCTGGCAAGCCTGTCTGTAGGAAGGAGATGGGAACTACATGATCTTTGAAGTCCCTTTCAACCCAAGCCGTTCTATGCCTCTAATTTATGGATCATCAAATCTGAACTCTATGTAATACATATCTACCTGGATCCATAATGCCACCTGTTCCAAAAAGAAGCCTTGAGCCCTTTAGTAGCCTATCACATGAATGCAAAAGTTACTGGTTATATATATCAAAAATATTTACTTTTTCCCCCCTGCTGCTAAAGGATGATGAAACAGATTTAGATGACCTTAGAACTTCTGCAAGACTGAAATAGGTGGATGTTAACTGCAATTACGCACCAAAACTAAAAGCAACTGAATTGCTCTGCATTTAATTGACTTAATGTTCCCTGCAGAACAACGTAATGTTTTTACTTTAGCACTGAACAATCCACTTCTTTGCAACAACAACTGACAAATGACTACAGTAAAGTTTAAGTTACTGCAAAACAGTACTTTTATTACTGCTTTTACACTTCAACTACTCATTTGTAAGCATTTACATTAGAAAATTTCTGGGTGATCATGTCTACCGAGAGGTATGAAAGAAAAAAATCTGCGCTTTAATCTGAGCTTCTTACTTTCCCCAGATATCTACTACTTTTTCAGTCTACGAAGCTGAGAGTTATTCCAAATGCTATGTCTCAAGAAGTCCTGTCTTCTCTGTAAGTGAAATACTTACAACTAATCAGTCATTTATCATCTTAGAAACAAATATTCTTTGTGCATTCTTATGACCTTCTGATCCAGCCTTTATCCCAGAAAATTCATGAGGCACTTCTGGCCCATTTAAAACTTAAAAGAGTAAATCCATTCTTCATTGAAACAACACACAGGCATGTGGTTAGACAAGGGTAGATAGGATTCCAATCCCTCCCTTAGTTTTCTAAGCCATTTTATTCCTCAGGCAGCATTCTCACTGTCTAGAAGCAGTTTTATCTTCCAGTTACAGAAAACACAAGAAGGCAAGGCCAACACAATTGCCTCAATAACTTGTTAACAATAAAAGGTCTTGTCTAATGACTCAACTCATCACAGTTTAGGATGTGATAACTCTCTATGCCTAATGCATTCTCACTGTTTTATATTAAGCAACTTAGTCATGTTCTCATCACAAGCAATAGGAGAAAAGCATTTGTTTTGAGATCCACCCCCCCAAAAAAAAACAGACTAAATAACTTAAACATGTAAACTATAGACCCATAGAAGTATAAAGTAAAAACTGACAGAGATTCTTTGTATTAGATGAGTTATGAGGCAAGTTATTACCTTGTCAACATTAGCTCTTGTTTTTGCAGAAGTTTCCACATAGTTAACATTCCACTGATCAGCTCTGTTTTTTGCTTCTTCTATAGAAACTTGCCTTTTATCTTCCAAATCTGATTTGTTACCTACTAGCAAAAAAGGAACGTTCTCATCTTCTTTTACTCTTAAGATCTGCTCCCTAGAGAAAAACAGAAAAGCAAAAAATAAATTACTTTATAAAATACTATTCTTAGAACACAAAAATAAGAATGCGGACTTAAACTCTTCCATTCTATTTCTCTTATACTCACTTATTCTTTTTCTGAAACTTAAATAACAGCAAAATTTTAAACCAAGACAGATTATTAGTCTTCCAGGAAGGAAGGAAGATGAATCAGTAACAAATAAATTAAACAAAGTTGAACAAGTGAGAACTTAAACTAATGACATTCTCCTTTTACTAAAGATATTACTTGACAGTACTTCTCACTGCCTTTATGCTGCTATTAGTAATGGCAATTCTTAATATACCCAGACTACATTCTTACATTTGACTATTTTTCCTAACAAAATGCATGTGCCACTTTTAAAGCTGATGAAATCAATTAGGTAGTAAACTAATATAGCTTAACAAGAGAAAAATCTTGCCCTTTCAGGAATCTTTCTAAAGTCACTTACATTCAGCCCCTACAGAGATCTTGATTCAGTTATAAGCCAGTTTAAGGATAACAAGCCTGCACATAAGTCAGATTTTTAAGGAAAGATCCTGTCTGAACCACTACGATGAAGAGTTTAAATTTATAAATAAAACCGAGTACTACAGATGCTTTGGTACATCAATCTGAAGAACACTGCTCCTGGAAGACAAGCACTGTCTCCTTCATCTCAGAAAGGAGTACAAAGTCAGCAGTGGAATTTAGCCCTCCATTGTGAAACAGTTTCTGAAAGTTCAAGAAAAAGCACAAAGCACCACATTCCCTTTTCTGGCTGAGGTGAAGCTTACTGGCGGATTTTACATAGAACAGAAAGAAACTGGAAAGAGTTAACAGATCCTTCTGTTAAATCCTTCCATTTGGTACACATCAGAATCCTCTTGGTGGTAAAAGATGTCTTGCTTTTTGTAGCATTTAGTTTTGTTGAGTTAGCTTTTCATTTCTTTAACCAGCAAATGCACATTGGAGGCAGCTTGTAACACCGCATTCAACTAGCCCTCCAGGACTGCCATAAGTAGCATAAACCTGTAAATCAGCCTAGGCTTTTCTCTTTCTCTCTTAAAGAATACATATACTTATATACTGAGAAAAAATAAATTAAAAAACGAACAAACAAAACCATAGACCAGAAGGGGACAAGCTTGCTGTCTCCCCTCTCCATAACTCCTTCTCCACCCTTAGAGAAGATGCATTCTATGCTTTGTACTAATTAACCTGAGCTATGGTAACATTTGAGGTCCCGGATGACTGGAAAAAGGGTCACATCACTCCCATATACAAGAAGGGGAGCAGGGAAGACCCAGGGAACTACAGGCTGGTGAGCCTCACCTCTGTGCCCGGGAAGATCATGGAACAGATCCTCCTGGACGATATGCTCAATCACACGAGGAACAAGCGAGTGATCCGAGACAGCCAGCACAGCTTCACCAAGGGAAGGTCATGATTAGCCAATCTTGTGGCCTTCTATGATGGAGTGACAGCATTGGTTGATGAAGGGAAGGGGAAGACGACCGATGTTATTTACCTGGACTTGAGCAAGGCCTTTGACGTAGTACCCCACCACATCCTCATCCCCAAATTGGAGAGATGTGGATTTGATGGGAGGACCACTTGATGGATATAAGAAATTGGTTGAAAGGCTGCAGACAAAGGGTGGTGATCAATGGCTCTGTGTCCAGGTGGAGGCCAGTAATGAGCGGTGTCCCCCAGGGATCTGACTTGCGACCGATGCTCTTTAACATCTTTATCAATGACATCGACGATGGAATCGAGTACCCCCTCAGCAAGATTGCTGATGACACAAAGCTGAGCGGTGTGGTTGACATGGAAGAAGGAAGGGATGCCATTCAGAGGGACCTTGACAGGCTTGAAAGGTGGGCCTGGGTGAACCTAATGAGGTTGAACCCCAGGCACCTGTACAGACTGGGAGGTGTAGTCCTTGAGAGCAGCTTGGCAGAGAAGGACCTGGGGGTCCTGATGGACAAAAGACTCAACATGAGCCAGCAGTGTGCTCTTGCAGCTTGGAAAGCAAATGGTATCCTGGGCTCCATCAGGAGAGGGGTGGCCAGTAGTAATAGGGAGGTGAATGTCCCTTTCTACTCTGCTCGTGAGGCCCCATCTGGAATACTGTGTCCAGGTATGGAGCCCTCAGTACAAGAAAGGCACAGAGATTTTGGAAAGGGTCCAGAGGAGGGCCACAAGGATGGGCAGGGGGTTGGAGCACCTCCCCTATAAGGACTGGCTGAGAGAGCTGGGCTTGTTCAGCCTGGAGAAAAGAAGGCTGCGGGGTGACCTCATTGCAGCCTTTCAGTACCTGAAGAGTACCTATAATTAGGAAGGGTGTAAACTCTTTGAAAGGGCTGATAACAGTAGGACAAGGCAAAATGGATTTAAGTTAAAGAGGGAAGATTTAGGTTGGATGTTAGGGGGAAGTTCTTTACTACGAGAGTCGTGAGGTCCTGGAACAGGCTGCCCAGGGATGTTGTGGATGCCCCATCCCTGGAGGTGTTCAAGGCCAGGTTGGATGGGGTCCTGGGCAACCTGATCTAGTAAACATGGACGTTTGGTGGCCCTGCCAGGCAGGGGGGTTGGAGCTTCATGATCCTTGACGCCCCTTCTAACCCAGGGATTAGAGATTCTGTGATCTCTAAGAATGCTTATTTTAATAATAGAAAAGGAAATGATCTGCATCTTATCTCTCTATTTTGCTTAACTTTGAACTGCTAAAATTTTGGGGGAGCGGTGTCTATTTTTACTCTATATATATCACAGCAATAAGATATTTTCCTTCATAGATAGCGGAATGAGTGTTTTAAATAGGCTCTCAAGCAAAATGAAACACTCAATACAATGCTGTCTAAATCTCCCACCATTACAAGGGTTTTAATACCTCGTATGCTTGAAAAACATCCTAAAAATAATAAAACAACTAGCCTGCTAAATCCATACCTAGTTGATGAAGGAGAGGCTGTGGATGTGATCTACAAAGAGTTTATTAAAGGCTCTGACCCTCCCTGCAGAAGCTGGCAGCCCATGGCTTGGACAAGTGCACTCTTTACTGCCTAAAGAAAACTGGCTGGAGAGCCAGGCCCAAAGACTAGTGGTGAATGGAGCTAAATCCAACTGGCGATCAGTCATGAGTGATGTTCCAGAGCAGTCAGTACTGGAGCCAGCCTTATTTAATATCCTTATTGAACATCTAGACAAAGGGATTGAATACATCCTCAGTAAGTATGCACATGACATCAAGTTTGGAAGAAGTGCCAATCTTCCAGAGAGCAGGAAGCCCCCACAGATGTGGTTGGATGAGCTGAGGCCAACTGTACGACATCCAAAAGACCAAGTGCCAAGTCTAGCATTTCAGTTACAGTAATCTTATGCATTGCTCCAGACTTGGAGCCGACTGGCTGGCAAATCACATGGGCCAACAGGATTTGAGCGTGCCAGTTGACAGCTGACTGAACACGAACCAGCAGTGTGCTTAGACGGCCAAGAAGCCAGTGGCATCCTGAGTTGTAACAAATATTGTAGTGAGCAGGATCAGGGAGGTGTCTGTCCCTCTGTCCTCAGCACTGAGGAGGCTGCCTACTCACAGATGTGATTCTTTGCACTGTAGTGTAAGCATCAAGCAACAATGACCTAGAAAGGGCAGCAGCCTTCTGAATGTTACTATGCATCTGCTCTGTTGCAATAACCTCTTCGGTATTCAGCAACAGAGCAGCAAAGATATCTGAAGTGGTACAAAGATAATAGAAGCATGGTTAGGCATCTATTCAAAGCAACGTGACTACAGTCATCTATTCTAAACTACCTAATGATATTGCAAAATATATATATATATATATATATATTTATATTTTATATATATATAAATATAAATATAAATATATATATATATTATATATATATATATATATATATATATAAATAAATTACAAGAACCTCACCATAATTACAATAACTTGCCTTGTAGCCTACCTGAAATCTGCAGTAGCTGCAAATGACTCCAGCTCTGTGATAGAGAAAACACAAAGAAAGCCTTCTCCACTTCGGAAGTAGTTGTCTCTAATTGCAGCATAGTCCTCCTGCCCTGCTGTGTCCAATATATCAATTTGGACTTCTTCCCCATCCAGAACCACCTTCTTCCTGTAGCTGTCAGCTTTGGTGGGCTCATAATCTTCTACAAACTAGAAACAAAAAATTTATCACTTGAAAACCAGGTCTATAGAGGGCAAATGCATTATTTTCACATAAGGATATAACAAACATTTGTTATGGTTACAGTAATGAATAAATAAGCCTATGTATTTAGGTTACATGAAATACTCAAGTTATTCAACATAGCTAAAGCAGGCTCTCCATCAGCTCGAACAATTTACAGGATTTTGCTTTCTTCAGCCATTACAAGGAAATTTTAGAAGCAACTGCAAAACGTTAATGGCCACGCACTTAATGTCTACTTTCAGTTAAGCACAGCACCTGGCTGCATTTCATTATGCTATCAGGCAGTTCTGACTGAGTATATTTAGTATCAATTTTGTAAGGCACACTGAAGGCATAACTTCCATTTCTTAGTCAAAAAGAATTACTTTCACTGACAAAAAAAAAAAGTAAGAAAACAAGATTTTTTTATTTTTTTTTCTTTCTCCAACAGCAACATAAAAAAAAAAGAAAAGGAAAAAAGTCACATCTCAGGCATCAAGCAACTTACTTAAGTGAAGAAGCTTTGAGTTTTAGTACTTATCAGGTCTAGCAACCAATGTGAAAATATATTGTAAGGGAGCAAATTATAAAACTACTAATAGCCTAAAAATTTGAAGGGGGGGGGGGGGGGGGGGGGGGAAGGCATATTCATACATTTACAGGTTTCTCTAACAAAGAAAACTCAGAATTTCAAAGTCACATAACAGTTTGGGTTGGATGGGACTTCAAACTCTGCCCATGCTGAGCGCTCAGAGACGCCCCCCCCAGTAAACTAGGTTGCCCATGGTCCCATTCAACCCTGCCTTGAACACTTCCAGGGATGAGGTATCCACACTCTGGGCAGCCTGCATCAGTGCAAAAAATATTTACGCTCAATTTAATAGTTGGCATTTGTATATGATATACATTTAGACCTTTTCAGAAAATAACCATTATCAATTAGTGCTTAAGTAACACTATAGAGTAGACATCACATGGGATAATTCATATTGTACATTCTCACCTCATCATACATAAACTGAAGCGTTAAGGCAGATTTTCCTACACCACCACTTCCAACCATGATGACTTTATGTAAAGCCAGCGAATTCTGCCCTTTAGGCTTATTTGCTGCCATCTTTGGATTACAGAAAATTCACAGGTATAAAATGAAAACCTAGAAGAAAAAATATTGCTTTATTAGTTTTCTCCCTCCCACACGCACTGTTTAAAATGCATTCATTTCAGATCCCTGCTGTACAATTAATAGGTAAACAAAGGTAAACAAAGGTTAAACAGATGTTTGGTTAAGAAAGACTATTACAGTGGAAAGATAATCTATAAATGCTCACCAATGTCGAAGGTTTGCAGCAAACTCCACAAAGGAGCAATCTCCAGAGAACCTGCCTTAGTGGCAGTCAGCCCTTAAATGACATCTGGGAGAGGTGGAGCCAAGCTCCACCCCTGCCAGTAGCACAGCTGAATTACCTTCACCTGGGCTCCTGCAGCTGACTCATTGCTTGCCTCACGTGATCAATCAGAAGTTCAGGCTGTGATCAACAGTTTCCCACACACCTGTATATCTCAGATTTAGAGATGTTTAGGTTTTAGTTCTGTTACCTTCACTGAAAACCACCTTTTACTAGAAATCATTACATAAATTATAACAAGCTCTTTTTTTTTTTTTTTTTTTTCCTGGTGGCACAAGCCAAGAAAGCCATCATCACCTGCAAAGGGCACAGGCAGGTTCACAGCATCCAACAGCAATTAGGGGAAAAGATTTACATTTTGGTACGTAATGCTTTCTTTTAGAGACATGGCATTTGTCTGGAATTCTTGTTAGTTTACTAAGAAACAAATGAAAAAAGGAAACCACAGTGAGTCAACACAAGAAAGCATGAGATATTACAGCTGCAGGGAAAAAACCCAGACATTTGAAGGAATGTCCAGATTAAATAACAGGCACTAGGACAACAGTAGCATCAACAAGGATTGGTTTGTGCACTTTTTCAGAGAAAACCAGGCAAGTGTGTCACTTACAGCCTAAAAATAACCTGTTTCAGCAGATCAGGAACTGAAAGAATAATCTAGTTTAGGCAGAGTGCAAAGATTCAACTTGTCTTTGTAGACTACAAACACAGTTACCCAACATACTAGAATAGCTGTTCTAGTCCCACAACTGCATGATCAAACACAAATCTCTGTATCTCATCAATATTAAAGGGCTCTGTGGCAGTTCATTCCCACACACACTCTAATGTGCAGTTGCACATATACAAAAAATAATCCCACTAAATTTCAGTGATTTTTAAAATCACATGGTTCTTAGCAGAACCCCTACTGTTCTCATCCCACACCTTACTTTCATTCCTTACCTATCCGAATAATAGTATCATCGTATTTGTATTTAAAGGAAGACAAAACATTCTGTCCTAAAAACACAGGACAGTCACTGCACAGATTTACAAGGACGATTAAATTCTCTCCAGAATCCCCTTCCTCCGGAGATTAAGGTCAAAACCTCTGATGTCCAAAATGCAAAGTGACTTCTGTATTACAGAGGATGTAAATACACAACACATCTACAACAGCAATAAGAACGAAATAGAACTTTGTTGACAAGGAAGCTCAGAAAGACCTCACATGACACCACAGTTTGGTTATACACAGAACTATCAGATAATAATATAGCACAGGAACAAGATACCTTTACTCATCATGATCTTCTGACAACCTCACACTAAAATTACATTCTCCTGCATTGTGAATCACCGTTGTGTGCAAATTAAACAACTGGAACATCAAGAAGAACCATTTCATGAAAACTTATACCGAAGTCCTTAGCTGAGGACATGCTTTTATTAGCAGTGAGGTACTTACATATAAAAGCATGCTGACTGAAACATCATTAAAAACTGAACCAATCCGTCCTGGAATTAAAAAAATAAATATAGAAGGAAGAAGAAATCTACATGAAGAACTCTGGATCACAACAACAACACTACCTATTATGCTGTCAAAAGAACTCTGAAAACGCAACTGAATATTAAATGGCTTAAAATGTTTTTTCCAAAAGGGTTATGTAAGTGAAATGAGCACAAGTAAGCTGCTGCACTAATTACAGACACATAGCAGAGAAACATAACTAATGTCACATTACACTTTCTTTTTTAAATAGGAAACAAAACAGGAGCACAAGAACAAAACAAATTTGGGTTTTGGTCACTGAAGCTTAAAAAGAACCACCGCTTTCTTTTTACTCAAAAGGAAGAATGAGAACATGAAAATAACTCCAAGCTGTGTACATTTTCAACCTACTGCACCGCATTTTGAACTACATTTTGGTTTTGTATTTTTCTCTAGAGAGAAAAGAACGTATATTGAAAGTTGTGCTTACTTTTTACTAACATGCATTTCATTCAAATACTACATAAAAGCATTCCTCTGAATTCCAATCAGCAACCAACAACAGCTAATTATGACAAGCTTACATTACAATAAATACTCCTGGATGCACAAATACTGAAGCACAGTATACACAGGTATGGCCACACTAATTTTACCGAGCAGCAAAGCACAGTATTCTTCCACAAGAACATCAATAGTGCAGGAAATTCAAATGAATTCAGCAGGACTGCTGTCAGATGTGTATAATCTTTAGGTAGACTGACGAATGGGAATACTCCTATTCTACCAGAAGCTCCAACTCAGCTAATAGGATTCCAGCATACAATTAGCTGCTACTTGTTGTTCTTTGTCCAGCTGACAAACTGATTTCAAAACAGAAAGATCTTTATAAACAGTCAAGTTAGTGATCACGCTCCTCTCCACTAAATGTTCAAGATCTTCTGGCAGACAATCATTTTCAGAAGCCCCAATAGCATCTTTCCAAAGAAGCATAAGAGACAAAGGAAAACTCAGAATTAAAAACAAACAAACCAACCCAACCAGTCAAAGCAGTATCCTGAGTCATCAAGTCACCAATAACCATCAGTGAACAGCATTCCAGTAGGATATCAATGATAGCTAAACTTCATGCTACTACATCTCAGTTCTGAAAGATAAGCTTGTCATCAATACTCTGTCCCTTTGTAGTGGGAGGAGGCTCAGTGAGGTCAGTTTGCTTTCAAGTTCTTCACAATCCAACACAGAAGATTAGCAAATTCAGGCCTGCTGAATGGGAAAGTAGAAAAGACCAGGAAATAAGCTACAAACTGAGCAAGATTCTGTGCAAGTGACATTCAATCCAGAGAGACTGCACTTGAGAGAATACAGACCTCAAAAGTGATGTTACTGCCACATACTTTTACCTTTTTCAGTATGCCTTTTAAAGCAAAGTGGAACATACATTTCAATTTTAATACTGAAGTATGCAAGATGTTTCATGCAAAGAAAATTTTCCTATCCTTAATTCACACAGCCTTTTTTTTTTTGTTCATATCTGTTTTCCAAGTTTTGTTCATATCTTACAAGTTTTGTAAGTTTTGTTCATATCTGTTTTCTTAGTTGTCCTACTTTATGATAAAACTGGCAGAGCATGGTAAGAATGCTCAAAACAGTACACGTTCATACTTTGTTGTACTGACATTTATTTTCTCCATCTTAACAATACAAAATGTTTTTGAGCTCTGAAGATGAACAGGCTCACCCTGCAGTAGAGCCCCATGTTATGACACAGGTCAGCTTTTTACCACACCCTCTGGTAATCCCCACTCCAGCAATAAAGCTGATGAGATACACCAGTTTATTTTTAAACAGTTCTTCGTGTAGTCTAACAAGTCACAAGAGAAGTGAAAGCTTAACTGGCTCAACAGTGTACTCCCATATCTCCACTTGAAGGGTGAGAGCTGCCTAACCACCATGCTATGGATCCCTCCTCACCTATGCTGTAGATAAGCTCCTAGGAAACTGCCCTTTACAACATGTTTGAGCAAAGAAATGCACAAACACATCTCAGTGGCTGCTCAGCTGAAGTTCTGCAAACCCCTAGAGCTGCTCATTATCTGCCTGAAAATAAGTGCGCACCCCAGTTCTGATCTCTATCTAATGGCAGACTTCCAGCTGGAGCCAGGATCATTTATGTGGAGCCAGGTTAGGGTGTGCTTAGATTACATCAGAGGAACTGTAGAACTAACTAGAATTCCTGTTAGCACCAGCCACAACAGTCCAGCTGTAGAAATCTACTCAAGAGGATGAAGAGTATGGAGAAAAAGATCACTCTGCATAGCAAAAGGAACTTGTAGCTGGATGTGTAAAATCACTAGCTCTCTTGAGAGACTAGCAGCTACCTGTAGTAATGCTAACTCTCCCACAGCTGCACACCTTGCACAGTAGGCCTTCTGTTCAAGAAATACCACTGGATCTAAATATGGCATTCAGCTTCACCCACCAGAGGAACAAACAGGAGAGAGGAGGGACTTGAACCATGAAGTCAAATATATTTGCATCATATTAACTCTTGTGTAAAGTCTTCAAGCATGGAGCAGCTATCCAGATTCACAAGGGCAAGTAAGCCAACCAGGTACCAGTAAAAAGAGAGGCCTTCATCTCTAGGGACAATGTTTTACAGACAGATATCTTTGTAAATTAGTTCTTACAGAATAACACCTCGAAAACAACTAACCAAAGCACTGTTACAGATGTGAAAACACGGCCAACTGTATACCAGCTTAAACAAAGCAATGGATGTCCAGCTTACATTGCATCTTTTCCTTCAGAAGCACAACTGATACAGATTTCTCTTTAGCTAGCAGCAAATATTTGGCAAACTTAATGAACAATCAGATCCAAGGCACCTACTCCTTTCAGAATGTACCTGACATCTGCCCACAATCCAAAAATTAAGGAAGAATAGATCGTATAACTTAGCCTTATTTTCAAGAGAAACTGACTAAAAGGGGTCAAAAAGTTATGCTGTCCATTTTTGATCCCTCTAGAGTCTCATAAACGCAACCTCAGTGAGAGCACACCAGGGAAGGAGAAACATTACACTAAGTCACGTCATCACAGGCACAAATTCAGCTGGCATTTTCTGCAGTGCTATACATAAGGCTGAATGCAGGCTTTGTGAAAATGCAATTGTCCTTCACAGGAGAACTTTCATTTGCTGCAGGCATTTGTGTGAAGACTGGTTAAACACAGCTTTGTTTTTAAAGATAATCGGTACAGTTAGCATAGTAGATTCTACTTAATAAGAAAGGATAGTGATATCTTCCTTCAATTACAAGACAGTTTATTATTAGTAGTATTTTTATAGCCTCCATAATGCTATGACATCAAAACTGAACTCCAATTCCTTTGCTTCTGTTCTCTTACTTAATGGAAAATTATGTAAAGATTTGCAAGATGGTAACATTAACTTTATTACCCACTCACTTCCATGATGAGCAATTTTTTTCCCGCAGGACTCTTTCATATAGAGAGCATCAATTACAACTTACATATCACAGCATCTGATTCTGTTGTTTTTCCATTTAGTACATTAGAATTTTATAAATCTGGAGGAATCTCACTGAGATACATGAGCTATCGGTATAATACTAAGAACTACAATTAGTATGCTTTGAATGGAATACCTCCCAAAAGGCAAAACGTTTTACCAGTTGCTTACTGAACAATAATAATAGAAACCTAAGATCTTCTGAACTAGCTTATCTTCTTTAAACTAAGACCTATGTTATTATGTGCTTTAAGCTTAAACTATCACACCAGAAACATCAGCTGCAACTTCTTTATTTCATTCTGAAGTGAAAATTGACTAACACCCCAGTCCTAAAGTAAATTTTAATGTTGTCTAGTTTCTCAAATTCTCCCGCAAAGCGACTCACAAATCTGCTGTTTCATATGACCTACAGGTAACAAAAGTTCAACAATCTGAAGAAAAAGCAGAAAAGCAAAGATAGAGCAGAGAATGCATTTCATTTCCCCAGGGACTACAAAAAATATAGTCTTATTCATTACTAAAATATCGTGGTTTCATCGAGAGTTACTTCATTTCTTATTGAGTCCAGCAGCTTCAGTTTGGTTAACAGCAAAACCGCGCTTCAGAATGCACGTGTCAAAATGATCAGCACAGACTAGTGTACTAGATGCAGACTATCTGGAAGACAGCTCAGGAATGACTGAGATATTCCTGCAACAAAAACGTTCCTGGAAAAGGAAGGAGGCAAATCCAGGCAAACAGAGCCCAGTCAGTCATCCCTCCCAACAGCTGGTTGCAATTATAATATTCAAACCAGATCAGCAGAAACACCCCATGACCTAGGAACAGACAAGATACATGACGATGTAGCACAATGCCAGCTGTTTTAAGAACTGGAGAGTACGCAGTCTTTTTAGGTTAGATCAGCATTACCCTAATAAGCAAAACCCCATGTCTCAAGTTTGACTTGTGTTTTTACTGCAGTTTAAACACGCAACATGTCAAGCTCAGCATAAAGTAACATCATTATTGTATTAAGGTAGAACAAATACTTCAAAAATTAAATCACCGATACAAACTCTTAGCATTAAATTAAAGAAAGAGAAAATTAAACTCAAATTTTCTATCAAACCATGGGAAGTGCTGGCCTCATTAGACAAAAACAAAAAACAAACAAAAAAAAACCCAAAAAAGAAAAAACAAAACAACAACAAAAAAAAAACCAAACAAACAAAACAGGTATTCTGAACCCGCACCTCAGAACAAGTTCAAAATACTGCTGCAGTAAGTACTTTCTCTTGAAAATAATCCTTTGTCCCAAACTGAGAATTGGGTTTTGGTTTCCCATGACTTCAACAATTAGTCAAATCATCTTCAAGTTCCAGTAAGAAGCCTACTTTCCAAAGCTGCCTAATGCACACTGTGAGAGGCATGTATCTCCCCCACACCCATAAAACAAACATACTGAGTTGCCTATACATCTACTAAGAAAAGTAAAGAACAGAAATCTGTTCAGATCAATCTCTCAGCGGTAGAAAATATCCTCGGGTAAGAAAACTGCATTTCCCAGCTTCCCAATATGGGTACTTAGAACTACAACTATACTCAGACACTGAAAAGAGAAGAGTCAACCTCATCATTGTCAACTCCTCATCAAGTAACTGAGGCACAATCCATTTTAAAAATTATTCAATGCTGCTATAGATAACAGTGCCCCCCCACATGCCAGCAGCACTATGCTCTTAAGGTACCACCGCAAGCATGGAGATCCCTCCAAGAAGTCACTCAGTCACAAGCAAGCAGTGACCAAGCTCACAGCCTTGCTGCAGCCAAGGCCCACACTGGGCCTTGGTGCCAGCTTCTGGGTACAGCTGGGAATTAAGCAGCAGCTTCTACAATGAGACTAGATATGCATACCACATTCAGTAATTTCAGCATTTGGTTCTCGAAAACCCTCTAGGCATCCTCCAACTAGATTTATGAGGAGGCATCTCCACAAACATTTATTGAAACCAATCTGGAACAAGCACAAGGTTTTTCAGCCTTCGTGAATTGAACAGCAGAAACACTCTGGAACACAATCGAAGTCTCAAAATTGTAAACCTTCCAAAGCACTGAAAATGAACAAGGTCTCCCCTGAGCCTCCTCTTCTCCAGACTGAACAATCCCAGCCCCCTCAGCTGCTCCTCATAAGACCTGTGCTCCAGACCCCTCACCAGTTTTATTTCCCTTCTCTGCATACATTCCAGAGCCTCAATGTCTTTCCCGTAGTGAGGGACCTGAAAGTGAACTCAGTACTCCAGGTGCAGCCTCACAGGGCTGAGTATAGGTGGAGGATCACTTCCCTGCAACAGTTTCTGATACAATTAGCTACCTGGGCAATACAAACCCACACATTTAGGCATTTAATCTATAGTATTAACTGAAGGTATTTGTTCTGATATAATTTAATTAGCCACAAGAAGAGCAATAACTGTCATGGTACAGCAGTCATGGTACAAGACTGAACAGCCAGTTCACTAACCAGTCTGTCACACCTACCCGTAACTAGAGTCAGAGAACTAGCAAAGTAATCCAGGAAAGATGATCCACTAGATTTTCTAGCACAAGCTAAAACTACAGAGGAAGGAAAGCACAGAACTGAAGAGGAGGACATAAACAGAAGCAGCTTCCCACACCAAATACTTGTTATTAAGTATCTCAATAGAAGTCAATTCTCAGTCATAGGAGATGCTATGTAGAACAGCTGCTAATATTTAATTGTACTCAGCATTTTGACAAGAGAATAAAGACACCTTTTCCCCTCTTCAGATAAGCCTAAGTGATAAGGCATAGTCTACATGAATGAATTTTAGTAACAGAATCAACAACTGAAGGCCAATCAAGGGAAATACTTTATGGGCATTGTTCAACTAGTGTCACCCACATAATACTAGCCAGAGGTATTTTCACCCTGTATTTCAGGTGCAATAAGGTGTGTTAGAAAGCCAAGATTTCTGACTGGGAGAAGTCAGGCACCATACACACTTGCAAAGAGCTGCTGCTTTTCAGCTATTCTGGAAAGCAAAAATGGAGTTCTCCAGAAGGCACTATGCCAGAATTTGCAGCATGAGCCTCAGCATTACACTTTTAAAAGCAGTTAAAGAGCTCTGCTTCAAGAAGTTGCTCACAGCACGTTCAGTATTCTTTTTTTTTAAAAAGCTTTTCTATCTCAACCAAATTTCAAAAGAAATCTCACATCACAACAGTGTGCCTTTTTTGTCCTAGTACACTTATATTCAATAGATACTGAAAGGTATTTAAGAAAGATTTAAATGCAAGCATCTTGGCTTGACTTGACAAAGTAAAGTGTGTTTAAACAAAGTCTGAAGAAAGCTTCCAAAAGATGTATTTGAAAAATATGGTTTTTCTAGTACAAATCCATAAATAAACGTTTTCCCTAACGTAAGTATCACATTTATTGTTAACAATCCAGTACTCTATCCAGAAGTTCAGAACATCAGATGTTCATTTTCTAGAAAAAGGCAAATCTCAGTACAGCTTTTTCTTAAGGTCAAAAAGAATAACGTGAGATCCCCACTTACTAAGAATGATGCTCCAGCCAAACAATTTCACTGCTCTCTAGGCATAAAAGTAAACTTGATACAGAAAAGTCTTGAAACAAATGGCACCTGCAAGAAACAAGTTTCCTCATGGAAGGCAGCGCCTGCACACCTAGGTAATGTATAGAGGAGAGGCCATAAATGTATCTGGGCTGTGCTGTATGTGTCTCTCTTGGCAATGAGACTACCCCTGATGTCAATACCTCAGAGAATTTATTCTCTTCTAAACAACTTATTTTGCCACATTAGCCAATCATATAGTGTCATGATATCCTTAAATTCTTTCAAAGTATAAGTGCAGACAGAATGAACACAGAAGCCTTGTTTAAACTTAAGAAATTCTTCACAAAGAAAAAGTTTAAGCTTTCAAACACAGTGTTTGAGGCAGAGATCTTCTGTATGGTCACTGCCTAGCTGAGTAATGTTATAACAAGAGCAAAGCGCAAGTACCAAGATATCCTACTTGGAAATCTTTCATTTTTTTATTACTTGGCTTCTAGAAACAGAGGATGCAGGAATAAGTGATCCAGCAGGTACAAACACACAGCAAAGGCTGCAACACAAACAGCGCCAAGCGCACAGGACCAAACAGAGATAACTGCTAACAGACATACAGAAGCAGATAGCACTAAAACTCTCATCTCCTCTTCACAAGAATAGGCAAGTGTTCTCTCTCCACAGGCAGGCCACATAAACACACCAGCCAAATCAAACCTAACAAATGAAGAACATTTTGGATTTTGCATTTCAAGAAATTTCTTTTACTCCTCAGCTGTAGTAAATAAATTTCATTAGTGAAATCTGACTTGGCAAAATAAGTAACCTCACTCATTTCATGGCTTGGTTACATTGTATCGCTCATTTACAAACATGCGTATTCTTTTTTCACAGTACTGTAAAAGCATTAATTTTGCAGCCATATTTTCTTCAGTAGCTTCTCCTTCTCCTGTTAACATTCTACACAGTGCAAATTGCTCTTCCTAAAATCCGAATCATTTTTGTTTTATTCATGGCAGAAGGATTTCATATGCGTGACTCACTGAGACTGGTTTGCAAATACACAAGGACTTGCAATTAACCTTTCAAGCAGGTGATTCAAATACACAAGCAGCTACAGACCTGATGCTGCATGTTAATACAGCACGCATGAAGTTGAAACACCACGGAGTCTGATCCCTTCCAATTATAAATATTGTTTATTCTACAACTATTAGGTCTATAATTTGAAAAGTCAGCAAGAATCCATCCAGTGAATTTAAACAACCCAACTGACAACTAATTGCTTTTTACTTCAATAATATGCTTGCCAGTTGTATGACACATGGCAGCTTAATGGCTATTTATCATTTCACAAAACATGCAGTCACTAGAAATGCAGCTTTTGGTTCATGAACTTATTATGAAGTTTTAAATATTCAGATCAATTTGCCACTTTCCATACCAAGTGCCAATGCAGAATTAGTTTTGCAGTCACACTTCAAGAAAACACAGAAGTCACCAGTAAAGATGGTAGAGACCCACCATCTCTATGTGGGTCTCAGGTGTGTCTCTCTTCCTCTGCTCAGCCACAAAACATAAAAGCTACAGTGGCATTCCAGTAGTAGTCAGAGGCATATCCAGCTTATTTTCAAGGTCAGTCTCTCCAGGGAAGTACTAGAGAAGTCTGCCTATGGTAAAATCTGGTATCTTCATCTACATTTAGCTGAAATAATTCTTCACACATTGCAACACTAAACACTGCCCAAGTTCAAGATATATTTCCTTGAACTTCTGAATTCCAGTCAGAAGTGACCTAATATCCTTTCATTACGGCATAGCGT
The DNA here is from genome assembly GCF_054131305.1 of Coturnix japonica. Classification (NCBI taxonomy): domain Eukaryota; kingdom Metazoa; phylum Chordata; class Aves; order Galliformes; family Phasianidae; genus Coturnix; species Coturnix japonica. Next base: position 61,678,717 of record NC_140664.1, read on the forward strand.
AATATAAGATTTCCCCTGGCCTGAAAAACCTTCACTACTGCCTATTTACAAAAACTTCTTACTTCTAGCTGATCACTTGGCATGCTTTCAATTCAGCTCCAATAATTTCTAATAGTGTCAGATTTGCAGAGTCAGAATCTAACTCTATAGCCTTTCTCCTTAATACATCCACAGGCTGAATACCGCATAAAGTCTGGAAAAGTTACCTTTGTTAAAACTCACTTCTGTTGTTGCCAGATAACAGACAGCAGGAAGGACCTTAATCTGTTGAGAAAAAACAACTTTCCTGAAACTCTTTCCTTCAAATTGCTGACAAATCCAAAAGTAACTACAGCAGCCTGAGTTAGCTATAGCCTTCTTGCTATTGTATTATGTTGTACATCACTGTTCACATTTCTGTTAAAAAAACAAACAAACACAAAGCAACACAAAAACCAGCATTTGGTTACAAAATTGCTTCTCCTTCAGTTTTTCCTCCAATAATTAGTTTTTACAAAACCATTTAAACTAATATAGTTTTACAGTGTTCTTCAAAATACTCAAACTGTTGCATGCTGCACATGTGACCTCATTTCTAACTGGCATGTCTTATACAGGATGTCTTGGAAAATCAGCCCTATGAGAAGAGGCTGAGAGAGCTGGGGCTGTTTAGTTTGAGGAAAAGGAGGCTGAGGGAAGACCTTATTGCTCTCTTCCAGTATCTGAAAGGAGCTTACAGTGAGAGCGGGGCAGGTCTCTTCTCACTGGTGACAGGACGAGGGCCTCAAGTTGTGTCAAGGTAAGTTTAGGATAGACATCAGGAAACACTTCTTTACAGAAAGGGTAGTTAAACACTGGAATAGGCTCCCCAGGGAGGTGTGGTTGAGTCACCATCCCTGGATGTGTTTAAGAGCCGTTTGGATGCGGAACTCAGAGATATGATTTAGCAGAGAGTTGTTAGAGTTAGGGTACTATGGTTAGGCTGCAGTTGGACTTGATGATCTTTGAGGTCTTTTCCAACCTGAGTAATTCTATAATTCCATGATTCTTCACTGGATAATCTCATGCTTCCACCCTCTTTGACTCCTAGAGCTGTTAAGCACAACACTTACAAAACAGAAAATAAAACAGATGTTGGTTAACCTAAAAAAAAAACCAACAAAACAGAACATGGTTACATACGCTTTCCTCCTACCAAAGTTCCACATACATCAAATCAACAACTACCTGGGAAGACCGAGTACGTTAATAGGCTAGCAAAGTTTCTCAAAAGCATAGCAAAAGAAGCCACCACCAAAAACAAAAACCACAGGACCCTCCCAAGCTATTTGTATTATTTCATAAAATAGTTCACATCCCAATGTCTGGTAGCTGAACAGAAAGTTTCTAAGAAATACCAGCATTCTGGTGATCAGTAAATGCCCCACAAAGTTATTTTTTAAAGTGTAATTGTGACTGTAAAGCCACAGGTAAAGCTAATAACCATAAATGCCCATTCAGAGTTTCTGGCTGACAGGAAACCAGTAATACACATACAGTTTTTGTAAAATACTTTGTGTATCACCACCTATGGCCCTGAGAACATTATCCATCTACAGCTCATAACCCACCCAGTTCTGAATGCAGGAAACATCGGTTAGCAATGCCTGCATAGGGTGTCCTTAGAGATGTTAAAGATGTACTGGTTAAAAGTAGGTTTCTTCCATCTTCACAGCAGTAGCAGAACAGTAAATAGCAGAGATCACATATTTAGATTTAAACAAGAAGACTGAGATGTAACTTGGATTAAGCTTTAGAACTCTGTCAAGTCCAAAGGTCAATAACAGCTCCTGCTCCAGCACACAACCACAACTGTGAGACAAGTTCTTGTCTGAAAGAGCACTGCAGCTGACAAACATCATTTAGGTAACTTTGCACTTTTAAAATATTCCTGAAATAAAAGCAACTGTATTTTTAAATGAACTGTTCTAAAAATGGTTCCTTATGTTGCACAGTACTTAAAACTAAATTAACGATGACACAAACCAAAGTAGTAATTCAGACTAGCAGCGTTCTTAAACCTATTATTGTTCTTACTGCACTCTTCAATTAACAAGGGAAAACAATTCAGTAATATCATTTTATGCACCTCGACAAGTCACAGTGCACATCTTCCTTCTCTGGTACTCCACAACATCACAGACCACACAGTTTCACAACTGAAGTTATTATATGCAGCCATCTTTTTTCACTGCAATGCTTACTTTTTAATAATCTTAGAAAGGTGAACTTGCTTAAAAGAAATCCATTTCTGATAGTAAGCCCAAAAGCACCTTCTCTTTCAAATTCTGAATGCCCAAAGTCCAGACTGTAACGCTTTCTTCCTAGGCTAAGTTTTTTTGTGTTATTATATACCATAATTCCAGTGTGTATGAATGAGCTGGAATCTCATGGCCATTATGCCTGATCAGCAGCTGGGAAAAAAGTACACAACAGGAGCAGGAAGAAAGGAGGCTTTAGCAGTTCAGACTCATACAGACTAGTGCTGCACCACTGATTCTGCATCATGAATTATGTTAGTTAAAAAAAAACCAAACATGTATTATACACTTAATAATTAGTGTTCATTTCATCAATGTAAAAGTCACAGAATTTAAGGTACAAGAAGGTCCAGCAAACCACTGGTGATGATCACACAGATCCAGTCACTGAAGCACTACAATGATCTTTCAAGTTAGCTATTGTTATGTACAAACTCTGACCTTATAGAAACCAATTGTTAGAGCATGTGATTTAAAGCATTTATTCTTAAATTCCAAGAGACCTGGGGCTTGGAATGAAGTTTAATTTGTATGTCATATGCAAAAGTGGAATTAAGTGGTCAACTGTGTAAAAAATTCTAATGTAGTACTATCCTACCAAAAAAGCTCGGCCACAAAGAAATTGCTTTTATTCAGTTCCTGAATTTGCTTATTTGGACCCCTGTAGTAATACTGACATAGTTAAGAATAAAATAAGCCTCTCCCACCTACGCTTCAAGAACGGCCTTCATGTCCATCATCTCAAACACTCTCCATGGGTGTTTGACTTGACAAGCCAGTGTGACAGACATCACTGGGCACTGAGCATATTGCACTGCTCAGTAATGCTTTTTTCCTGCCTGTACTGGTTATTTCATTTTGAAGTCTAAAATAAATTCCACAGGGAAAGGTGTGGAAGTTGTTACCTCCAGCCAAACAAATGCCCTTTAAGGAGAGCACAGCTACACTGTGCTGCACTGGACAACAGACTACACTGGTACTGGCTTGAAATGCCAGGTTAGCTTTCCTCTGTGCTGCTAGTTGTGCTTCATTCAAGAGGAGAACTAGCAAAAGGACAACATAGTGCATAGATGCCTTTTACTGTTCTGAATAGGACCTCCATGTTTGGAAGATATCCATGTTTACCACACTGTATTTAATGTTGATAGAAACATTTCTGCTTGCCTACATGTGGGTGTTACACATGAGTATTCTCAGACAGTGGGAGACAAGAATCAGAGTTAAAGACTGAGTCTAACAGTGACACAGAAGAGGACAAGAACAATTTGGAGTAAAATGAAACATATAACATGGCATGAATGAATGGTGGGTCCTTGCTACACACCCACTAAGCACAGGTGCCGAATTCCTTTGCAAATTCACATATTCTTTAATTCCCAGAAATACTCATTAGGTCATACAGTGTATTTACATGCTTCTTTTCAATTAAATTGTGTGGGCCACTGCACCAAGCACTCCCACACTGATAAATCAAATGATGTGGTAATAAACTTCCTGTTAGAGAAAAAATACAATATACTAAATGAGCTGTACAGATAGAAATTTAATCTATAATCATTTGAACAAAGGAGCCAATATCACAGAATAAGTATCATCAATTCCACTAAGTAACGACTGCAGAGTTACTATACAACCCACTCTATCTGTGCTACCTTTTTTGCATTCTTGGCTCCCCTCTGTATTACCGCCATAAACTGATAACAGCATAGCTTATTTTGAGTTCTCTATAGTAACTGTTTTTCATTATAATTACTCTTTACATTATCAAACATCTCCTACACACCTTTTTTTCCCACCTTTCCCCTTTGTGCATGGCATACCCATCTACCACCCCAGAAGCGCTGGGAATTTTGAAGATGCCTAACTAATCCTAAGCAAAACATTAGCAATAATGACTAAGTCACCCTCTATATGCAATCAATTCTCTCTCATCAGTTTGTTCTAGAGCAGCATTACTTAGCTTATATTGCATTTCTTTCTCACCTGCTTCCACACCTAAACCATTTTACTATAATAATAATTATTATTTGTAGGAATTTCAGATTTCACTGCTGTGGAAAGCTCGTAAGACTCAGCCTTACATGCCCAACCCTTTGCATATGGGAATTCATGCCTATCCAAAAAGAATGGACACGCAGCAGTGACCACCACCAAACCCTTGGTTGGTAGGTGCTCGCTCCAGCTCCCACTTGTTGATAAGAAGCAAAGCAGGATTTAACAGTTCCCTGGTCTGTCTGCAAACCATATTTCCTCTAGTTTAAGGGACTCGAAGCTCTTCACATCTACAAGAATTGGACACTTCACACTGCATAATTAACCAATAACATTTCACAACTACCCTGAGCTGGTTTTCTGCAACAGACAAAATAACAACATACAGCAATTTCTTCCCTAAGAAATTCATATGATGTTTTGCAGAATGTCCAGTGGATTTGCACTAATTATACCAACTGTTCTATTTTCTTGCTTCATCACATCCATTCTTCATTACAAAGGAAAGAACCCTAAAACAGCCACCTAGTAATTGAATGTGTGATGTGGGCAGGTTGTAATATATTAATAAGAATACTGTCACTAGCATACCAAACTGCCTTGTTCACTTAAAACACATTTCAATTTAGATGCAAAGTAATTTCAATAGCTGGGAGGTACCACGAGTTTACTGGAATTTGGCTGTAAGCACTCCTGAGGGGGTGAGGAGCTCCCTGCCCAGAACACACCATATTTGTGATCAGTAACTTATTCTCAGGGCCACCGTATCCTATAACACTTTCCTGGTTGGCAAAACAAACAAACCCAATCAAAGAGCTACATGATTTTCTCCTCATACAATTATTTTATCTTCTGTTGAGAAGCTGAAGGGCAAACAATGCTGTTGGCACTTAGCCGAGATGTTTGCCTCAACAACTTTTTATGTAACAAGACACCATACCTACATTAGTCTTTGTGACTCTCGGTGACTGGAATACATCAGGTTCTAAGCTGGAACATCCTCTGCTTGAGAAAGTTGCACCTCCAAGTCAGTTGCACTCAAAATCTAACAGGAGTAAAGGCTCATCATGGACAGAACACTCCTGTTTCAGTGAAACCCCTTAAAATATTTGCAGGGATGCCCACGTATAGCTTAGTGGTGATTAAGAACACAACTGTGTTTAGAGAAGTAAACCTGACTATGGTCCGCCATTTAGTAACACAGCATACTTAACCCCACAACTGGCTTCTCACTCAGGAGTCTGGAGGCTTTTTGGACTGTTCTGTGCAAGAGCACATCACTTAAATTTTTATGGATATTTTTTGGGAAAGACAAACATCATTAGCACCGCTAATCCCTGTAACTTCTATCACTTGAATGTCAGTGGGTAAAGAAAAAAAAAAAAAAAAAAGCTTAACAGGAACGACTGGATGTTGTGTTGAGGGACATGGTTTAGTGGGAGCTATTGGCAATAGGTGAACGGTTGGACTGGATGATCTTTTAGGTCTTTTCCAACCTTGGTGATTCTATGATTCTACGAAACCCTGCAGCAAGGACCTATAGATCACATAGTTCTTACACCATTTATTATGAATGCTCACAAATTCCCAGAATCTAAATATTGAGGTACATGCCATCAAATGAGTAAGCAGGCTAAAAAGAAGAAACAGGATTTCCAATTAAGAGTTCGGTTATAATCACTATTAATTGCACTGATAGCTCCTTTCCCAGAAGCTCCTCTCCTTTCAGTGTAACATTCAGTGGAAATGAAGGAGAACGACTGTTAGGTTTGGTTTTTGTTTGTTTTTTGCACAGATCTCTCCATAACCTATCATCTCCAGGCACTGGAGCACCAGCAGAGCTACACACCGCTCCCACTTAGGGACGTGCAACGCCTTGCACTGCAGAACGTGAAGCCTCCTTTCAAAATAGAGGTTAAAGCGTTAGGGTCACTTCGAGCCCGAGAACCAACGTCTGCATTCTCTAAGGGCAGCTCAGCGATGCCACAAAGTAGATACACACGTCGGACGCAGACATCTCTCTACGGGTGACTCCTGGGATGCACATGGCCCACTTAACATCTTTATTCTGAAAGACACTCAACGAGAGGAAAGGCGTGGAAGCGACCAGCCGCCACTAAAACCCCCAAAACAAACACCGCCCTGTTTACCTGATCACCTCCGCGGCACCGAAAGCTGCTTTTATTCCGGGAACTTACTCCGCACCCTTTCCTTTTGTCTCGCGGAAAGCCACAGCTCGCAGCAACGCCTTGCCGAGCGCAGCACCCGGCAGCACCACGTCGGCCAGTATCGCCTCTCCCTCTCCCCGTACCCGCCGCTCAGCCCGGCTCGGCCCTCGCCCTCTCCCTCCGACGCCCCCAGCCGCAGGGCGGCGACACCCGCCGGCACACAGCAACAGGAGCCGAGCATCCGTCGCTCCCCGCAGCGCCCGGCGGCTCGCGGGGAGGCTCCCAGGCCTCTCTCCACAGCCGCAGCAAAGCCGGCGGGCACGCCGAGCCCAAGAGGACAGTGCGGCGGGGCCAGGCCGCGGCACTCCCCCTCCATTGATAGCGGACGGGCACTGGCCCTTCTCTGACCGCAGCTCCCCCACCCCTTCTCCCCATTCGCTTCTCCAAGCTCACCTGCGGCTGGGCTGCCCGCCGGAGAACCGAGTGGGGCGGGCGGGGCCGGGCGGGGCGCAGAGGGGAGCCCTGGCACCGCCCCCGCGCGCGGCCGGCGGCGGGGCGAGGGGCGGAGCCGGGCGGGCTGCGGCGCAAAGGCCGGAGCCAGAGAAGCTGGCAGGGAATGGCGGGCGGAACCCGCTTCCGGGAAAGGGCGGGTCTGTGGGGGAGAGCGGCTTCCGGGCTGTCAGTACGTGGAGATTACGAGGAATTATCATGGGCAGAAGGGACGTGAAGCACTGAGATTATTAGATTATTTTTAATATCCGGGGAGCCGTCCGTGCGGGATGGGTTTTATAGCTCCCAAACAAAGCGGGGATTAAAAAAAAAACGAGAGTTCCCACGTTAATAACAAAAAGTCAAATAACAGCTCCCCGGTAACTGTATCTTTCACTATAAAGTCAGCAACTTAAATGGGAGCTCTGTGTAAATGTGACTTAAGCAACGCAGAGTAACCTGATAATAGCTAATGGAAATTGTAAGTACATATTTGATGTGGCTGCAGCCATTCTAGTGTTAGCCTCATTGAAGACACTGATGGCAATCAGAGCTTAAGCCAGCTGAGTTGGGTTTTGTTTTGTTTTGTTTTCAGAATGCTGGTGAGAATGGGTGGGAACATGAGCAGAAACTACACAGGCTGTCTCAAGCTCTTTCCTCCTCCCCACAACAGCTGTGTGTGGTTTCCAGGTTTGGCAGTTGGAGTTTTATCACCTCTGATGGAAATCTTCCACCTCCGTGTTAGTACAATGCAGCCTTTGTGTGCAGCTTGCTGAGCAGGTGCACTTTCAGACCTTCTGTGCTGTTCTCTGTTTTTGACTTTATGCAGGTTCTGACATCTTAGACATCTAGCCAGTGTTTAGGCCATCTCCCTCTAGGCTGTAGTTTCTTTGGCCTCATGTTTCAATATGAGCTAATTTCTGCACGCTCCTCAGAGTCTGAGAAACTGTTAGCAATAAAAGAGCAATCCAGATGCAGTTCTTTCTGATTTATTACCAGAATAAAGTCATTTACACAAAGAAAATTTGGATCCTGTTAACTAGGGAAGAAGGAATGCTGATAATAACAAGTCAACAGAACAGTAAAAAAGAGGCATATTTTGGATGTTTCACCACGGGGGAACATTTGCATGCTAACTAGGCTTAGTCTCTTAATGAGACCATAACAATGTTGAAGAATGATAGCATGACTCTATACATTCTGACTCAGGAGCCTTCAGGAAATTCTGGTCCAAATTTGGCATCTCTGAGTATTTACACACTGTATTAATTTATAAATACGTGTTTGCAGCGCTCCTCAGTTGAAAGTCATAGTTCAGTATAATACTGTGGTCTGCAGGTGTTCAATACTTCCTCGAGTGCCGGGAAGCCAAAATTAAAACCTTAATTTTGCCTCGAGTGATTATTTTGTCCTGAGCATCTGCATTCACCCGAAATCATGCAGTTTTAGGGATCTTTAATTGTGGGAAAGACATCAATTGTGGCTAACAAAGTGTATGTTCCATCACTGTTGTTTTCCCTTTTCTGTTTCCTTCACCTTTTCTTGATCAGTAATCATGCCACTTCACACTGCATGGAGGGAAGGAAGCTCCACTACCAACACTGACAAAGTCTTTCTTTAGCTGTAATAGCATAATAACACAAAATAAAAACAAAAACAACAAAACAAACAAACAAAAAAACAAGTACGTTCTTTTGGTCACTATCATTATGATTAGATCAGAGGTGAACCTCTGAAACTAAGCTCTTGATTGTACTGGTTTACTCTGCTTTGATTTGCATTGTAGAGAGTGCTTGAGAGCACACAAAAAAGGTTTGTTTAGGAAGAGATGCTAAGGTGCACTACAGGAATGCACCTGATACACTTACACTGCTACTGAGCATTCTGTCCACTGGAGCAGACCAGAGTCAGTTGAGCTGTTCCAGAATAACCTTCCCTCTGTAACACAAACAGTGTGATTGTGGTTACCAGGTCCTTAATCCAACTGTTTCATGCTATAGATACACTTCTGCACCGCTCTGCTTGACAAAATAAGCATAGGCTTTCTCCATTTGAACTCCCTTTATAGGTATCTTGTTTGAGACAGTGAACGATATTCTATTCTAAGTTTTTCCCATGGCCTGGGCTGCATGTTATAATGCAATAAAAAACAGTTTATAGTAAAAACCTCAACCTTTGTGTGTGCCCTGGTACCTTGCCAAAACCAAGTGGAAAAAAATCATCTCTTCAACTTCAAACTAGCATAATTATTTCCATGGAAATGCACTACATGAATATTTCCCATTCACTTGCTAACATGTGACTGTAGTGAAAGCATCTCTACAGAACCTGTGTCACTTTAGGACATTATTCTGGCTTTTCAGTGTCAGAAAGCAACTGGAGTGTCAGAGTGAGTGCTGTAAACTCTTCCTCTCTTTTGACTGCCTCAGAACTTAGGGTTGGGCTGTACAACGTAATTGCAGGTCTGAACTCATCGATGCTCTCTGGTCTTTAAATGCTACACAGTGGGCACCCGAAGCCATGTAGGCAGTGTAGCAGATATTTGGGTGTAGCTCTAAGGATATATGTAGTAATTGTCCTTTCTTGTTGTTTTAAAATGTATGTGCCAGAATTTGCACATTAGATACTTGCAGAGAAAAATTACAAACTGTAAGTAAGCAAAAATTTAATTATGTGCCACTAGTATTTTCATTATTTGCCATAAGGAACCAAGAAATTGACTGACAGAAGAATTTCAGTTATTTAAGAAAGCTGAAGATAGATGAAATACACAAAACATTTCCAAATCTTTTGGGAAAAAAACAGTGATGTGCAGCTTCCTTACATTAAGAACAAAACATACACATTCCCATTACAACAGCACACATTTTATTGCACACAGTATGTATCTACAGCATAATGAATTTAATACTATCGTTTTATCTTAGATTTCTATTGAATGAATGAACCCTGACCTTTGGAAAATGCAGTCTTCACCACCTTGCCACACATAAAACATCTGTTCTTCCTTCAGAATCTCAATAAACCTTCCAGGGTGTGAGAGACTTCATTTTGTTGAGGACAAAATAGAAAGGAAACAAAATCACCTACTGGCTTTTGTGGATATCCTCCAACTTCAGTGCAGGATCAATTAGGCTGGCATCTGCAGCGTCTGTGGGTGTGTAGGCCTTTGTGTTGAGTTCCTGAGCTGAAATCAATACAGAGTTGGTAGGATTTCTTGGTATTATGGGTAATTTCTTCTCTTTTATGCTGCCTGCACAGCTGTAATAGAATTTATTAGAAAACATTTTATTACCAATGCAAGGGGATGTGAGAAACATATTTGTGATTTAATGGTTTCAAAGTAGCAGGGCTGAAGAAAAGAAATCAGCAGGCTCAAATCCACCATGTATTCTGGGAAAATCACCCACCAACAAAAGGAAAGAGCTAGAATCTTTCACTTTTTCACTTTGCCACCACCTCATACCAGTTACGAGAAATTGTACATTACAGAGAGGATGGAGCAAACCAAACTATTGCTTGGCTATAGGTATATGTCTGGACTATATGCTTCTGTCCACTTTTGTTGTTTGTATAAGAGTTGATGGTTTTTATTGACCTACTACGCTTGCAGTATATACCTGGCATGCACAAATGGAGGCTTGGTACACAGCTCCCTCTTTACACAATGGAGAGTGATGATTGTTTTAAGGGGATGATATGTGTATCAGGAGGTTGAGCTTCCCTCTGAGTGTGCTCCTCAACTCTTAGCTCCCATTCTCTATCCTCCCCCCTCATAGCAATGACCTTTTCAATGCGGACCTCCAGCATATCAATGTATTACTGATTTTGCCATAATCTATGGGCTATTTGCTCTTTACATGCACTTTGTCTTTATTTTGAAGGAGTGCTGGAGCAGCTCATAAATAGATGGTTCCCTGATTTCAGCTACAGTCACCAAAGAACTTGAATAATGGTGCAATTTCTGCTTCTGGCTATAAAAATGATGAGAAGTCATAGAAAGATGGGAGATGTGGGATAAGCAAAGAGTGCCTGGTTATGAATATCACTTGTGCTGTCTTTTATAAACCTGTAAATGGAAAACGTCTGTGTGTGAAGCCAGCCTTCCCACGTTCAGTTCATGATGTTAGTTCAAATCACAGTCGCATGTCCATAGTACCTTTGGGAAAAGACTCAGACAATGAACACTTGGAGATTATAGTGCTAGCATCAATCAGAAACCAAATGTAAGCCAGCTCCTGACTCCGCTCTGAGGACAAGATATGCACTGTCAGAATCAATGTATTTCAACATCCATGACCATTTACTGTGAACCTGTTTTTTTGGTTTTTTGTTGTTTTTTTTTTTTATATCTGTCTATACATCTGGCACAAGAAGATCTTAATCATTTTCAGTGAAAGGAGGAAACAGTCAAAGCTTGTCAGCATTACATGCCTCAGTCTGCAGTGCCAGAAGTGTATCCAGTAAGCTGTGATCTGAACTGGCTCAGTCTCTATGGCTGTAGTGAAATAAAATATAGAGAAAAGTATTCTGATGTTACTCTCAGGGACAAAATATTTACACTTTATAACTGTGGAGATGATGTAGAGAGTTAAGGAAAGGTGAAAAAAAAAAACATGTAGTATTTATGGATTATGGTAGCTATAAACTATAGATCATATGAGACTAGGCAGTGAACTTGTTGCTTCATAAAAGCTATGCAGCATTGGATTGAGCTAACCTTGGATGGAAGAACAGTTAGGATTGGTAAAAGAATTGATTGAACATTATTTTTGATAAACACTGATTCAAGTTCCTGTTGCACACTCATTTTGTAATTGTGTCACTGCTTGTTGCTGTAAAATCCCATGGCACTTCATGAAAAAAAACACACAGTATTACTTCTGATCTCCTGACCAAGCATCAATTCAGTGTAATCGCATATACCTCACACACCCTGCAGTTCTAACTGGAAACATTGGTTTTCACTTTCAGGGCTGTGTCCCAGTTCTGTATTTCAGCTTGCTGTGGGCTGTTATGTGGCTCCTCTTTTCTCTGACTGACAGTTCAGCTGAGGGCTTCTGGAAATATGTGATTCCAAGAAACTGCTGGAAGTGGGCTAGTGGAGATATTGCTGTGATATTCTATTTTTCATTTTTTAACTCTTGAGCTGGGGGGGAATAAAAGTCAACACTGGATGAAAGGTTAGCTGAGAAAGTTCCTATCCCCTGAAAACAAGCAAACAAATGAAAACACAAATTGCATATTGCTCTGAATATTGTATTCCCAGAAAATCTTTCAAACTGTTAACCTTAAAATGTATCAACAATCTGCAACATTTTCCCTTTTCTGTAGAAAACTGTGAGCATCTTCACAGAAACAAATAATTAACTTGAATGCAGGAATATGCTTGAGAATCTATTGATCCTTTCTCAGCAGAACGAAGTACCATTCACTGAAATGGAGGAATAATCAGAAATGAATGAAATATGAAATTACTGAAAATGTTTTCACACAAATCACAACGCTCCCATGGTGTGCGCTGTTAAGCTTATAACTGTGTCAGGAATGTAGCAAGATGCAGAAAACAAATGACGAAAAGTAAACAAAGTAATAATAATAATGGATTTCTTTGGAGATTTCTAAGGAAGCATATAAATTTTAGCCTGTATGAAGAGGATAGAATAATCTCTCATTATTTGAGAGTAAGAGTAGATTTATCAGGGGAAAACTTATTTTGTAACTGCACACATCAAAGTTTCTCTTAGAAGCAGTTTTTGCTGAACACACAAACTGATACTTGACAAACTTCAAGGAACGATTGGATGTTATGTTCTGTTGAAGGACATGGTTTAGTGGGAGCTACTGGTAATAGGTGAGTGGTTGGACTGGATGATCTTTTAGGTCTTTTCCAACCTTGGTGATTCTATGATTCTATTATAGTAATCTAGAGCAGGTGGGCATGCAGGATTCACACATTAGTTCCTCTTATTTGCTATTAGCAGCTTAGCCAATTGCTCATTTTTTTTATTCCATGAACTGACCCAATTAAAGATTCTTGTATCTAACAGCCCTGAGATGCTATACTCAGAGCATTTTTAATTATTTAACGCTTAACTCTTCTCTGTTGCGTGGAAATCTGATACGATGGTTCTGAATACTGGAACAGCACCTCGGTCTGAGGAGCTTTCTGACAATACTTCAGTTGTTTCTCATGGATGATCTTAATTAACATTACAATTTTGTGTTGGTGTGAAGGCTACTACTTGTTTTGGAATGCTTCTCTTGTTATGAAGAAATGTCACTATCCCTACTGTGGCAGAACTATTTCAGATTGTTTACCTAAACACATACATCTGTGGAAAATATTGCATATTTTAAATATTAAAAATATTAAAAATATTGCATATTTTACATATTAAAAATATTTAAAATATTGCATATTTTAAAAGTGAACTTTAGGCTTATCAACCATGCCAGACTGTGACTACTTACACTTCAGGTCTTTCTTTGTTTGTATGACAGCTACTGTGCAGACTAAGCAAGAGTAGCATGCTCATGATTACACCTGTGGTGACTTTAATGCCAGTTTTAAAAACAGATGAATATGTAAAAGCATAAGCCAAGCTAAATTTAGGGATATCAGATCTATCACAAATGTGCAATAACATCATCAATTTACTTAATCACCTTTCACCTCTTTTGTAAAGGCTAAAATGCCAACATATTCAACTCTTTCAGCTGCATTGATTGTCCCTAATTTATATCACAGAATCACTACATCTCCCGAGTCTGAAGGCTCCCACAAGGATCATGAAATCCAACTCCCAGCTATGCACAGGACCACCCAGAATGCAAACCCAATGTCTGAGAGCACTGTCCAGATGCTCCTTGAACTCCAGCAGCTTGGGGCCACAATCACCACCCTGGTGAGCCTGTTCCATGCCTGACCACCCAATCAGTGAAGAGCCTTTCCCTAACCCCCAGTTCTGTCCCTCCCCTGACCCAGCTTAATGTCATTCCCTCGACCTCTCCTTCTCCTGATCCTGCAGGACAGGATCAAGGAACAGCCTGCAATGCTGCTGCAGCATGGATACTGAAAGAAAAGGACTCACTAACTTTTTTTGATGATGAGGAAACCAGATGTTTACCTCACATTTCTTCTGAGGAGAGCAAAGCCAGTGTAACGGTTTAACCTGGCAGGTGTTTCAGCATCATACAGTTGTTCATTCACTCCTCTCTTCCCGGTGTGGGGAGAGAATTGAAAAATACCCTATCAAGTAGAACTCATGGGTTGAGAGAATACTATTTACTAAGATACAGAAACAAGCTCTCCACCTCCAAACCAATGCCCAACCTGTCCCCTGAGCAGTGGAAGAGCCAGATGAACTCCCACCCCATTTAAAATTCCTTCTGTATGATGATATATGGTATGGAATATTCTTCTGCCCAGTTTAAGACAGCTGTCCTAACTCTGTTCCCTCACAGCTGCTTGGGCCCTGTGATGAGAATAGCCTTGGCTCTGTACAGAACTGCTTTGCAGCAACTGTAAACACCGGTGTTATCAACATTGTTTTTCTCTTAAAACAACACACAGTATCATACAACACACTCTGAAGAAAAATCCATCCCAGTTGAAACTAAGGTGGCCAGTATCTCCTCAGTTCTCATCTTCCCACAGAAATTCTGTGACTGGTTGAAAGTGACCAATTTAATATGATTTGGTGGGGTCGTGGTGGAAACTATGTTGTCATTGATGAATAAATATTTAAGCTTGAAATATTGGGAAGGAACAGATATTCATGTGTTTTTCAGTCTGAAAACATGTCTCCCACAGTATTCTCCTCGAGGAGCTGGTAGCCCATGTCTTGGACAGGTACATTCTTTGCTGGGTAAAGAACTGGCTGGAAGGCTGGGCCCAGAGGGTGGTAGTAAATGGAGTTAAATACAACTGGCAACCAGTCATGAGTGATGTTCTGCAGGGGTTGATACTGGGGCCCTACCTGTTTAATATATTTATTGATGATCTAGGTGAGGGAACTGAGTGCACCTTCAGTAAGTCTGCAGATGACACCAAGTTGACAAGAACCGGTGATTGGCATGGGGGTAGGATGTTCCCTACTGTGGGATCTGGACAGGCTGGATCACTGGGCTGAGGCCAGTGGGGTGAAGTTCAACAAGACCAAATGCTGAGTCCTGCACTTGGGCCACAATAACCCCAGGCAACACTACAGGCTTGGGGGAGGGTGTCTGGAAGATTATATGGAAGAAGCTGCCCTGGGGGTGTTCATTGGTGATTGGCCAAATATGAGCCAGCAGTGTGCCCAGGAACAGGGAGGTGATTGTCCCTCTTGTATTCAGAACTGGTGAGGCTGTATCTTCAGTAGTGTGTTCAGTTTTGAGTTTCTCACTACAAGAAAAACGTCAAGGTCTTGGAGCATGTTCAGAGAAGGGCAACAAAGCTGGTGAGGGGTCTGGAGCACAAGTCTTATGAGGAGTGGCTAGGGAAACTGGAATTGCTTAGTCTGGAGAAGAGGAGGCTCAAGTGAGACCTTATTGCTCTTTCCAACTCCCTGGGAGGAGGCTGTAGTGAAGTGGAGGTAGACATCTCCTGTGACAGGACTAGATTCTCCTAATGACAGGACTAGAGGGAGTGGCCTCAAGTTGTGCCAGGGGAGGTTCAGGTTGGACATTAGGAAAAATTTCTTCTCCAAAAGCACTGTGAAGTGCTGGAATGGGCTGCTCAGGGAGGTGATTGAGTTCCCATCTCTGGAGGTGTTCAAGGTGTATTTAGATGTTGCATTAAAGGACATGTTTTAGTGGGTAAATATTGGTGGTAGATGGATAGTTGGATTGAATGATCTTGGAGGTTGATGGTCTTGGAGGATGACCTTTGTGATTCTGTATAGATTCATAACACATAAAATTCATAAAACATACCATGACTGCAAAAGATCTCCCTCAGTTCCTGAACTTCTAGCAGAGAAAGAAGTGTTTGTGGAAAGTACATCATTTGTTCCATACATAAGCCAACTTTCATCATATTCTAGTGGGACAGATGGAAGTTCTAATAAAATAAAGCCTTAGTGATAAAGAAGAGGATGACAGTAGAAGTTCTGATCTCCACTTCTTTCTCTGGATGTTTCTGGGTACTTCAGAGGTAGCTTTGCTGAGTAGCAGAAACATGGATAAAACAGTTTGGGGTTACGTCCCAGTTTGAACACATGGAATGAAAAGAAAAATAAATCCAGATATGATGTATCTGTTTAATTCAAAATATTTGCAACATATCTTGTTTTAGTCAGCCTAAGCTGTAAGATGTAAACTGAATGAAGGAACTTTTGACTGTCATTATTAGTCTTCAGCAATTAATCCTTACTTTCTGTGTCTTGCTGTCTTTCAGTTCCAAACTGATAGCAGCTAACTCTTCTCTCCTTGGCATTTTTCACTTTCTCTTCTACTGTCAACCATGTTTCCAGAAAGATGATCCACAACTGCTGGAACACTGCCAGTAAAGCGTTGCCCAGAGGGGATGAGAGCTGACTGCCCCCACCCTGCAGGGAGATCTGAAGAGCCACCTGAGGAACAGACTAGGTGCCCAGTCCACGTGGGGAGCAGCTGCTGGGCAAGACAGGAGCATGCTGGCAGCACCAAAGGAAGAAGGCACAGAGACAGTAGCACTCATGCCTCCCTGCTATTCAAGGGCTTGAAGAATGCCACCACTCAAACTGGTTTTACTCAGGTTCATACAAGCAAGACCCAGGCCATCTCCTTTACTCATTGTGAGGCTATCTCAGGCACTGCAGCACTACTGGTGATGCAGCTGAAAACAAAAAGCATGCTGTAAGACAATTTAAACTGCCATACAAGGTTTATGCAGGAGATGTGCTTTTCATGCTGTAGACCTAGCATTTAACAGTGATCAGATTCCAAGTGAGTGCCTGTAAAAAGTGCCTCCCATCTCCTAGGACCCATTTTGTGATGGAGCAAGCTACCTGCCTTGCACAGCACCTGTGGGTGCTCTGGTGCAGCTGCCTCAAATAGCAGCCTTGGTTTCCTGTGGTGTGGGTTGAGATGGAGGAGCAGGTTGGGCAGCAGATATTGCTCCCCTTTTGCAGGTCTAAAGGCATGGGTAAGTGGGAATGTTCCCTTGGTAAGGGCATTTACAAGAGCTTTTTGGGGTTTGTTGTTCCTTCCTCTAGCTGAATGAGGTTGCATTCTTTTCAGTGGATTAGGATTTCACCTCTTCTGATAGGAGAAAGAGAGTATCAGGCCCCACTTACTGCCTCTGCTTGCTATGTGTGCTAGGTGTAGCAGTCTCCATCCTGGCCTGCTTTGGAGAGGATGGTTCTATGTAGTATCTGTGTTCTCTCTGTTAGAGAAGCATCTTTCTGTGCTTCTGGTACTAACCAGTACAGTGCAGTGTGGGACAAGCTGCAGAGCTTTTCTAGTTGCCTATGTAAATACATAGCATTATATTTAGATCATTCTGATGTGTTTTTTAGGTGCTGCAACAGTTATCTCTACAAATCCTTTAATGGAACAGTTGTATCTAAAATATCAACAAAGACCATGGAGTGAAACTCTGAAACTTGTCCATTTCTGCATGGTAAGAATATCAGATTATGTGAGAGAAGGATATCTTGTATTAAAGCTGCCAAGACCCAACTGAATAATTGCTTGTCTTAGAAAAACAACAACAGCATCAAAGATGTTCTGTGCCTATTAAAGCCTGGTTTCTGACTTAACAGTGACTAAAAAGCACTCATTTTAGTACTCTATTAGTTGTTTCTTGCATTATTTTAACTCTTCTGGTATTAGTACTAATAGTCTGATTCTTTGATAATGAATTTCCACTCATTATCAGTAGGGTGTTTGTAGTGTGTGAAGACAACTTTTGACTTACAGAACTGGGAGAAAATACTGTTTTTAAGAAACCATCCTGATGTGCTTAAGTTGCTATTTGGAATTCTTTCTGCTGTAATATACTTGAAATCAGTATGTGCTTTTTGCCTTTCCAGTGGATAATTATATATAGAATCATCTATATTAAAGGTAGCTTACTGCAAGTGCTATGAGCTTAATATAAAAACTTGCTTTCGTGCTCCTTTTTTAATTCTTAAAATGCTTTATTAATGCTTAAGTGTTCCTCTGAAAATGATGTCCTGACTTTGACAGTGTTGAAAGCGTTTCAGTATTGACTGCTCTTTGTTACCTGAAGTATGAAGGAGTATTCAGAGAAGAATATGGAGTTTACTTGCCACTGAAGTAAACTATCTTCGGCTAGATCTTATACCCTGGCTCTAATCAAGTAAACCCATAGTGCCTACTAGTCTTTCACGTTCACTCATTCCTTCTGAAACATAAACCTATACATTTTCTTGGTTGATTGCTAGTAGTGTGGTGAAAACAGCTTGTGGTAGGAGATACAGCCTTTACTCAGCCTAAAAGCAAAAGGAAAGTGGTTTTCTGCACCAGAGACCTCCAATATGTAATTGCTGCACAATAGTCTCCACAAATCCACTCAGGACTGCCCCTTTACAGAGAGCTACAATCATAGCTTATCTCTGCGGTTGATAGAAAGAAGTTAAGTACTGTTTTGTTGGACCATGCATCAGAGTTCTGAAACTTGTAGGCAGTGATGTTCCTCTGTGGCTGTTAATTTAAGGGGTCTTTCTCTCTTTTCACAAATTTGCTAGGATAAGCCACGTCGATCTCCTGTCAGTGATGCTCCAGATGATCCATTGCTCTCATGCATGGAGAAGCTGCAGAGAACACTAAATGGTAACAAACTGCTTGTTACCTATATTTTTAACATTTTTTTCCCAGTTCAGACAATTCTATGATTCTCTCTGCTGGTGATGTTCTGCACAATGGAGCCAAACGTACAAACACAGAGGTGAATGTGTTGCAATACTTGTAACTCATCTTTGGGTTAAGCTTTCAGGCTACAGCTACTCTTGAAGTGTAAGAAGAAGCTCTACTTGGCAAAACACTTGTTAATTGTAGCTGTCATTATTAACAAGAAGCCATGCAAGAGATCTTTTTTTTATTAGCTAAATCACCCCTTTTAGAGCAGGATAATAATGTTTCTCCTTTTCAATCATTTCAACTTAATTAAATAACGTTTCCCTTATTGCAGATAAATCTTTGTTTTCTGCGATGAACAGATTGGAATCTTTATCCAAACAAAAAGGGTAAGTTTGTTCTTTAATAAAGGCAAATGAGCAAGCATGGCCCCATGTCCAGTGAGCAATACCATCTGGATGGCTTATCAGCTACATTTTTAGCATGGTGTTTTTCTGGGATGCATCACTTTGAGTGGATTTAACTGCCACTTTCAATTAGTCTGTTGAGGAGGAGGTTGAGTGAAGAGAGGGCATTCATATCCAGGTCCCAAAGCTGCAAACTGAGGTAAATGGTTTCCAGCAAACTGACATGACAATGTAAAGAACAGAGGAAGGTTATATTGCCTGGTTGGATAGTTTTTAGAAGCTGAGCCAAGAAGAAGTTATTTTTAAAGCATCCTTGTTGTCTCTTCCCACGACCAAGTAAACTACACTCATTTCCTTTCTTCAAGTGACATTCAGATACACAATTCTTCTTCCCCCCCTCTCTCCTTAGGCTTAACTCTCATGTTAGCCCCAGTGGGACTTCCTGCTACATAACCTCGAACATGTTTTATATAGAAGTGCAGCTGGAGAAGGATGGAAGGGTGATGGATGCAAAGCTCGCTCACCTTGGAGAGGCTCCTGTGGTAAAGTTAATTTTCTGGCTGTCACCTCCCTGTAGTCTCCCACCTGGCTTCCAGCTACCATGTCAGAAAGTCTTCAACTTCCTTTTGGTTTTGTCATGCTTGGCAGCCTTTGTGTGACACCAGATGCCCCATTAGGCATCTGAATCTCTCACCTAAACTTACAACTCAGCACAGATGTTAATTACTGTAGCACTAAATATTAAGGTGAAACTTGGCTGACATACCCAGTTTCCAAGAAGCTTCTAGTACCCTGCATAAATATAGGGTTATAAAACAGTCTCCTACAAAGACATAGTGCAGTATGTTTCCAGTGCTGATGTCTTTGAATGTCTTCAAGCTGTTACCAGAGATTGTTTTTCCTTCTTCCTTTTTTTAAGAATATGCATTCCTGCTAATAAAGGCAAAATACCATTCTGCAGTGCACATAACATCTTCTGCAGTTGTTTGGTGTTACAAGTGAGCATTTGGATCAAAGTTAAAACAACTGGCTGGTGCAGATTGTCTGTGGGTGGAAGCATAAACTATGTTCAATAGCCCTGTGCAAGTTAGATAGAATAACTTGAAATTCCTGGAAAAGAAGGGACTAAAATAACTCCAAATTAATGTAATGGCATGAATATTAACTGATAAGAATCATTTGATGCTGTACAATATTACTAGGGAAATGCATAGCCATAGGGAAATTTTAGCACAGTAACTGCCTATGAAAGGAAAAAACTGGCAAAGATGCTTTTTTTTTTTTTTTTCCCCCTTCTTTTTTCTGAAACTAATATATGAACAAGTTATTTCAGCTAATTATATCCTCTTCTATAAGTTATTGTATTTATATTGTTTTATTATCATGATGTTGAGTTAATATTTTTAATACTTTATAATTTAAAAGTAATAAGGAACAATCTTATCGTTATCAGTGTGCTTGTCAAAGATGTTTCATGAATGATGTTAAGAAACATGAAACTGTTCTCTCGTGTTCCAGACTTGTGATGACTTGGTGCAGCACCTCAGGTAAAGAACTACGTGTAGAGTCTCTTGTTGAATGGAAAGGAATTCCTGAGTCTTATTTGCTTGAATGCTATGGAGAAGTCAAGGCTAGGATGGTTTTAGTTTAATAACACAAATGTTTCTATAATAAAACAATGCAAGTATCTGGAAACAATAATAGGAGTTCAGAAAACAACAGAGTGACACCTTTAATGGGATTTTAAGCGGGAAGCTGGTTTCAGTGCTTTGTTGATAGTATTGATGCTGTTATTTCCAGATTCCAATTTATAACTTTGAAGATAAAATAGAACTTTAAAAAGATGCTCCAAACTTTTTTTTTTTTTTTTTTTTTCTTTTTTCCCCCCCCCTCAAACCATTTTACTGAAAACAGCTAAATTGCATCTGCTTCTGTGGGAGGTAGAGGGCAACATTGTACAATGATACATTGGCTCTATGTCTCTCTTCCAAATCAGGCCTGCACCTTGCACGTTCAATCAGAAGTTTCCAGACAATCTTATCAAGATTCCATACTTACTAATAATGACCATATTTAAGAAACTGCATTACTCTTTAAATATCTTGGCAGAACATTTGGAAAGAATAATAACTGATTGCATATTCCATCTCTCTTTTATGTGGGCCTGTGATGCATCATCTTTTTTTTTTTCTAATCCTCTTTCCTCATAAATGAAGTTACTTTTGTTTTTCTTATGGGTGTAAACAGCTGTCTTGGAGCTTTAACTTGCATTTTTTTTGTAGGTTTTTACTCCCAGAGGCATTAGCTGCCAGCAGTTCTGCTCTGAGCAATGGTAGATAATACTCACAATGCAAACAGTGACTATTTGGCAGCATTTTTTTTTTCGTGAGGGTATGACATGTACTTCAAATATTACACTAGGTGCTGTAGAAGTGATATTTCAGTTGGTCCTAAGGCACAGGCTGGCACTGTGCGTGCCTGCATGCCTGCTTCCCTTTCCCCCACTTCCTAAACAGTCCAGTTGGAAAGTCATAAATGAAGTAGAGCTACTTGCTTCCGTTTCTGGAAAGGATTTGTCCCAGTGTGAAAGTCCAGCAGGTTTGACTTGGTCTGTCTATGGTCATGCACTGCAGCCCTACCTACTCGCAGAGAGCAGAGGTAAGCCTTGATCATAGCCATCAGTGTGACTGCAGCACAGGAGAGTTTAGCAGTGTGCTGTGAAGTGCAGTGTTAATACAATCCTTGATCTTTTGATGAGAAGAACGTTACATAAGTGCATGGTGTTAGGGAAGTGTTACTAGATGACTAGCTTTATTGGAACATCAGGGAGAGTGCTTGCAGCTGATGAACTATATCTTGAGCTGTCAGATTTGTGCATCATGCACATTTATTGCTTTCAGTAATGCATATTTAAATAGTGTTAGCTATAATTACATTGCTTTTTGCAACAGGGCCAAGGATTTACATTTCCTGCTATCTTCTAAGAAAACCCAAAAGCAGTACTGTTATGTGCCACATCTGTTAAGAAGGGAGCCTATATCATTGTTTCAAATGATGCCTTAAGTTAGATATATAAAAAACTTGCTATCCATCTCATTAAGTGGTATGGTAGTAACTGTTCTTTATTCTTAGGATGAAGAATTATGACGCATTTGGAAAGATTCTAGAAGACCTGTCAAATCTGTATCAAATTCCAGGAAACAGGTTGCAAACAATTTTTACTTGAAAGAATCTAAATCCATGGTCTAGCTTTGGTGTACTTACAAGAACAGTAATGCATCTTCTGTCTTCCCCAGCGAAATGAAAGCTAAGGGTTACCTTGCATTGCAGTCCCTTGAAAAAGATCTTCATTCAATGTCTCTTCTACACAGGTAACTTGAAGACTACTCTTTCCTTCCTTTCCCTTTACTTCTACCTCCGCCCATGTGTTTCACTAAAAAACAAGGCAATTGATAATATAGACAGGATGTGGAAATCTTTCCCTCCATCCTTCCTTTTCTCATTTCTCCTGTTGAGGAGCTGGCTTACAGACGGATGTGAACAGATGTCCCTAGACCTGCTGGTAACCCAACAGTGATTTTTTCATTCCTATCAGAAAAGCAGAGTTGAGGGCAATGCTTTCCTTCTTGATGCTACATACTTGTTAACTTCTCAGTAAATATTACTTCAGTTAAATAGAATATTTGCCCGTTTTATGAAATCAGTTAATGAACTGTAGAGCTTTAATGCGCACCTATATAATTGTATGTTCACATGCATTCAGCTGCACAACCATATCTGAGTTTTGAGATTGGCTTTATTTGATTCAGTTGATCCAGGTTATTTTGCCACACTTTGCTCAACCAGTCATGCCTGTATTTTTTGTCCCCTTCAATTCTGATAAACAACATAACAAATCTCAACCTGAAAAAGCTGAGGTACAGGGTTAAAGCTGTAAGCCTAAGTAATGCATGAGTGGAATGACTGCATTTTGGAAGCTGATGTAACAGATGAAAACATGATCAGCTTCCGAGAAAGCAGTGTCTCTGTTTGATTAAGGGTGCAAATTGTCCTTTACATTAACCTCACCAGCACTGCAACTTAGGAAACACTAATCAAGATGTTTTGAACTAGAACACAGGATGTAAACAGAGTTACTGAAGTACTTCATGGAAAAGTAGGACACCTGGTGCCAAGAACTGGAGGTGATTGTTATTAGTATTTCCTTCACTATTCAGAAATACTGTAATGAAAAAACCCACTGCACTGTTCTTGGGTTTTTTTAATTTTTTTTTATTTTTTAATTATTATTTTTTTAAATTAATTTATCTTTTCAATTAAAAAGATCTCTGTTTTAAGTGCATGTGCTTTATGGGCTTACTGGATCTGTATTCTCTGATACCGTGGAGACATATACACAAGGAGGCCAGGTGGCTTATCAGCTACTGTAGCACTGACTTTGCAGCTGCCTAAAAGCAAAGCCAGCAAAACTTTTGGGTTATGCGGGAAGCCACATTTTGGGAATAACTGTGAGATGGCAATGACAGCAGCCCAGATAATACTGATGCTGCATAAAAGGCAAATACAGGACATTTTTATGCCTCATCTATGCCAACAGTAGTGGGCTTCAGTTGTAAGCATGTTACAGTTCATAAACGTACTTCTAGTAAGTGCTAAACATTATGCTGTCGCACAGCTTGATGGATGTGAGGTTTCCTTATGCAAGTATTATGAATTCTTCTATTTCAGACTAGTTGCTAAAAGCTAGAATTTCAGCTAATGCCTTTTAAGGCACAACAAAGGTTATTATGCAAGATAAATCTTTTGAAAGATGCCTGATGACTTTGCGTACTAGGGGCTTAGCTGTTAAACACTAAGGAAATGCTGTGGTACGAACATATGCTGTAATTAGAGATACCCTCTTACATGGTATCCTTTCTGCCCATCCTGTCCTTTTCTTTTTTTCCTCTGTGTCAAGATAACGAATTTCCTCTACTGATATGTATACTGATGGGCTTTTTGGTTGTTTTCAATTTCTCAGGAACTCCCATGAACATTGAATTTTACATTTCTCCATATCAAATTCTGGAAGCGGAGCTCAATCCTGGTAAAGCTAGAAAAACAGAGATAGTTATATAATGAGACAACATTCATTAAATAAACGTCATTAATGAAACTCAAAAATAAGTCAGAAATGTTACTATGTCCCCACTCTATGTTGAAAGTTTCCTAGTGGAGAACCTAGGATGTTGTCTGTTTTGCTGTCGTTTCCTGTTAGGTGAAACAGAAAGATTTATGTGATGCTGCTTGGCACAGTTGCAATGTTCATCAGCAAACTGCTTTCCCATTTCTTGCCTATTGACGCAAATTGAAGCGAGAGTGGTATCAAACAGAACAACTACCAAGCCAGCATGAAACAACAACTCATGGTGGGCTGATCTGTTCCATGGCATAGCCCAGCTACTGCTGAAACCACCAATGGGCAGCTTTGGCCATTCAGTGTGCACAGACTGCATGTCTCCCTTCTGCCCAGCTCCTGTCAGTTGAATCTCATGGTTCCTTACCAACAAGTGTTTTGTATGCACAGGATTAATCTATGCTGAAATGGGGAAAATAACATTTTCCTTTCTCCCCCAGGTTCTCTGGTTTGTGGAACAAAAGCAGTTGTGACTGTTGAAGGCACAGATATGCTCCACAAACTTCCTCTTTCTCCGCTGCTTGTAGACTCTCAAGCTGAAGAAGATGGGTGAGGTTCTGAGTGCTTCCGAATATGACAATGGATTTATAAATCACTGGCATGGACCCCAGCATAACTTGCATTTAGGCTCTGTTAATAGAATGGATACACAGCTTGCTGGGAAAGCTCTGTGCTGTTGTCCTTATCCCCTATAAGCTATAACTTGCATAACCCGTGGTATTTACTGTTTTCCCAAATGAACTTTGAAATTATTATATTGCTATTTAACTGTCAGCTGCACAGAACTATGGGTTTAGATTTATAGCCATAGGTATAGATTTGAAGCCAGAAGAAGCCACTGGGATATTACTTAGCATCCTACAATTCAACAAGCAATACAGTTCTAGAATAAATGAAGCATGCATTAAGGTGTATTAAACTGTACATTTGTCATCCCGCTGTAGACACCGACACCATATCCCTTGTTACTTCAGTATGAGCCAGGAGGAAAAAATCTGAAGTCGGTCTCCAAAATAAGTCACTACAGACTGATTGAGAGCATATCTTCTTGTGCCCTGTTTCTCAGTTTCCCTCACAGCTCACTTTTCCTTTCTGCCTGTGTTCACATTAAACTTGTTTTAATACACAGGGGTTGCACTTAGAATGCAAAACTTTTCTTGAACAAGAAAAGTACAGGTCATAGTAAACCTCTAGATACATGATTATGGCTTTGCCCTAAAAGTCTTTGTTTTATATGCAAGATTTTTTTTTTTTCTCTTTTCTCCAGCAACCCTACTTTTTTGCCACTGACTAATGAACTCAGTGTGGATTTGTCAGCTTATTTTTTGTTGAAGTTTCATCAGCCTATTCCTCTGTCCTTATCCAACCTTGAAGAGATACAGATGCTCACAGGCATGTTACGATTGTTTTTCAGACTAAGTAATTTGTGACCATTCATTGCTTATTTGCTTTTTATTTCCAGGTGGTAATGCAGTTAAAAATGAATTTTGGGGTAGAAAATCTGTACTATCAACCTGTACACCAATTCTTAGAAGCCAAGACAAAGTTGCTCTTGAAGCTGTTGATTATCGTCAGCAAAAGAGGAAAAGAAGGAAGGCTAATGTTTTTTATGTCTTTGCATTTTCTTTAGTTTGTAAAAGCTAGCTTTCACGTGCAATGTAATCTAAAAGATAATTAAAAATATCATTTGGTTTCAGGAATTCAGATTACTGCCTTGAAACTAGCTCCTTTGTATAAGCTGATTATTCAGTCTACCCTTAAAGAAAAATGTAGTGAAGATTTGTCTACACACAAATCCTGTTTCTTTGTGGTGAGTATACTGCGTGTTTGACAGACTTTGCCCTTGTGCAGTGAATATACTGAAATATATTTCTCCACTAGCAAACAACACAGACTTCCCAGAATTTAAATAGTATTAAAATACTCTTTAGGAAATAGTTCAAATTACTTAAAAAAAATAACAGGTTCTTTGAAATAAGCAGACTTCTCATATGTGTTAATGAGACACTGTATTCATGCCTGTTGAAGTCATACATTAGTCTTTGTGCAATCCTAATATTTACTCTTTTAAATATTGTTTAAAACTTTATAATTAATGCTTTAAAAAGAAGGAAACTTACTGTTTGGTGTGAGGAGAGTGTCTAAGATTAGTACTTAGTAGTGATAAATATGCAGCAAAAACTCTAAGAAAAACAGGCTTCTTGATTGAATAACGCTGAACATATTGATCCCTTTTAAAAGGACTGGCAGGAAGAAAAGTGTAAAGCATTACAGCTGTTGATGTCAGTTACTATTTAGAGCCATGGCCATTTAACTGCAGATGGCTTCCTTTTCAAGAACTATCTTATTAGAAAAATATTTCATTTAGGCTGTTCTAGAATAGAAAATGGTGACTAAGATGCTTTGTCTCAAAATCTATGTAGCTGGTAACAACATGACAAGCTTCAAAGATCTCCTTGTTCAGAAACACTATTTTTTGCAACTCCTGGCACCAAGAGAATACTTCTTTCCCTTCTATTATCAGCATCACCAAGCTCACTGCCTATGTTCTTGGACTTTGGGGCAGTGCTACAGAAGACAGTAGTAGTGAACTTACACCACATTAAAATAAAGTAGTGAAGTTCTCATCCATAAGATGTTTCCATTAGGGATACATGAAAGGTTCTAACTATTCAGCAGTTCTCTAAAATACTGATACTTGATGATTGTTTCACTTCTGAGTTTAAGGACTTTAAATGGATTTAGTAATCCATTTCTAGAAATAGAGTTCTAACCCTGAACAACAACAACAAAAAAAAGTAATGGAAATCCTTCTATTCCACACATACACAGAAAAGCTCATCTATTTTCTTATCCAGCTCTTCTTAATATAGACCTTGCTAATTAACAGACCAGCCCTGTGCTTAAAGTGACAGCTCCCCAGTTGGTATCCTGAAGAAGGCAATGTAATATTCCACTTCTAATTTTCTAAAACACTGCCAGCACTGCTTTGCTCCTGGGACTAAAGATTTTGGTTGTTAAACATTTCTGTAGTCAATAGGGCTGCTAAGAAGAATTGGACTTGAACTCCTGAGTAGTTGACTTGTAGCTTTTGGATGTATTACTCTAATACGCTCTTGCAAAAGGATCTCATTTAGCTTACATCTATAAATTATACTTCTATTGAAATGTAGAGATGCATGATAAACTTGCTAGAAGTGTACCTTCCAAAAGTACCTTTGCTGTCAGATCATACAATTGCTTGACAATGTTGGGCCTTAATTTCTTTGTTTTCTTATTTTCAGTGTTTCAAATGTCACCCATATTTGTTGTTCAGTCTCTTCCAGATTGCCCAAAGCACTGTTATTTCATAAACAAGGGCTCCGAAAAATCAAATTTAGCAGGAGCCTTGGTGAGTAAAATCCCATTTACCCATCCAAAGTGTGTGCCTGCTGTAATAGAGATTCTTCGACATCAGATGGCATATAACAGTCTTATTAGCAGCTGTGTTTCTGACAAGTATATAAATGAAGGTAAGTTGTGTGGTTAGAAGTAATGACAGAATATAAAAGAAACTAGCTTCTCAACTGGTTGTCAACAGATTTTCTACTCCCTTGCCAAAGCTGTCATTACTTGCAGAGGATTTTAAATGATTGAAATTCCTTAATTCTAGTAATGTACTCTGGATATTAAAAATAAATAAATATACTTTTTTTTTTTTTAAATCACCTAGAAAAATAAAGTAAGTTGCTAATGTAATGAGTAATTCAATTCTATTGCACCAGTATTTGTAAAATTCTGACATGTAATTCTGCCAGGAGTCCATGCTTAATGAGGAAATACCACTAATTAGGAATTCTATTTTTAGATGATTCAGAACTGCTTTACTTTGAAGTGATACCACACAAGAACACCAGCTTTTCTGTCTTCTTTATTCATCCTATGAGTGAAAATTTAGCTTGTGGTATGTGTGGAATAATTTGTATTATCCTTTTTACTTGGCTGACAAGGAGCAAAACTCCTGCACTGTGTTTCTCACTTACAAATTCTGTGGGCTGCCCTTGATGGTGCGCATCTCATTGCAAAATACAAAGTAGCATTTGTTTGTAGTTGTATTAAGTGTTCAGCATTCAGGATAAAACAGAAAGTAAATTCAAGCGTTCAAGTCCTTATTCTGTCTTGACCTGCAGTTAATAAATAAGTTTTAACATTTGTTACTGATTTATTAGTGCTATATTAGGAAAAAACAAGTCTCAAGCAAGAGCATTGCTGCAAACCCCCTACCCTCTGGTTTCAGTATTAACTCTCTTGATGTATCCAAATCAGAATAAGATCATTTTTAGTTAAAAAAAAAAAAAAAAAGAAAAAAGAAAAAAAAGTTAGTTTGAAATACTTATATTCTGTTCCTGCTTAGTGACTATTGATGTTGTAACCTCCAGAGAAGTCCAGTGTAACCTTCATTTACATACTCAAGATCCTACTCTAAATTCTAGTGATGGTTTTATATCAAGATCTGTGAAGCGGTAAGTAGTTTTATTTCTCAATAGTTAGAGTGAATATAGTTAGAGTGACTATTATATGTCCGTTTTATGGATGTATAACCAAGTCCATGTAAATATCAGGCACATTAACAATATCATAGATTCAGCTGATCAGAAAAATTCTCTATTGAGATGACAAATTCTCTATTGAGAAAAATTCTCTATTGAGAATGAGTTTTAAGAGTGAGAATTGAGTTACTTTAGGGTTTTTTTTGTTTTTGGGGTTTTTTTTTTGAGTATTTCTTGCACAAATATTAAAAAAATAAATAATGATGAAAAGTGTTTCTTCCTTGTAAAAACTTTGTGCATAATCTAATGGACAGAATAGCATGGAAAAGACTTTTCCCACATCTACCTAATATCAAACAGTGCTTCTTTCAAAAGATAAGTCTACAACACTGTCTCTCTCTAGCTTGTTTCCTGTAGCTAAAATTCCAAGAAAGGCCAGCTGATGTGGTGTATGAATGTATGCAACACAAAGAATTAAGAGCATTAATTCATTTTGCATAGATTAGCACACAACTAGTTAACATTAAATAACAGCAAGATCAGTGCAGCCTAGATTCTTTCACAAAGCATAAAGTTCAGGTGTCAGCCATAGTTTATAAAAGAAGTACTAATTTGAAGAATGGGTTAAGTCTGTAGTAGTGATTAATGTTTCATTTCCTCCTTTAGCTGCATGTCAGTTCCAGTTGTCATGAGAGCTATCTACAGGAAGGCTACCAAATTGGAAGCTGATAGTGGAACACAAGGCACAGAAGTAGACACAAAACAAAAATCTGAACTGCCATGTGAGCAAATTATTGATTCTAATAGACTTGAAGAAAGTCTTTCTGCAGATGGACAACAAGACCTGCTTAAGACAAATAAGGAAAGTGTTCCAGACTGCCCAGAACGAAGACTCTCCACAGCCAAGCTGGAAACTTTAGGTGATGAGATGGAAAAAAGTAACGCTATCGTCAACACAGAAACCTTGTCCAGAGTGGAAGAAATGAATTCCACTGCTAGTACAGAAGCTGTAATGAAAGATAAGTGAAACACATCATGTAATCTATTGTTTAATAATTGAGCAAGAAAGGAATATGTTCCCAAGCATAGCTTGCTTTTGCAGTAGTAGTTGGAGAGAACTTGGTAAGCTCGCTATTTACTTAATTTCTGAATGGAGTTTCCTGTTTACATCAAAATAACTCTTCAACTTACACTTTCTTTCTGGTAACCACTGTTTTTGTTTCATTGTATTCTACTAAGGATAGGAAAAAAATAAGTTTGATTTATGTGATGCAGGTTATAACATAACACATGCACTATAAACAGAAAATAAAAAGTACCAATGTCAGTGTTATGTTAAATAAACTGAGAAAAAGCTGATTGAACAATTCTGACATATATAATACGTGCAAATAGCCTTATTCAATTCCACTATTTCAGTCACAAGTTCAGTATGAGATTCTTAATTACACAGTTCAATTTTTTTTTTCCTCTAATGTAGAAAGTGGTAAAGAATAGCAACCAAACTTAATGTATAACAACTCCATGGCAGGATAATAGTTTTTATTTTAAAATTTACATTATTTTTTCCAGAGAATCAGTTTTTAATTCTTGCTTCTTGGTTTTGGCTTTGAAGTATAAAAATACTCTGTGGCGTTTTTCTGTTTAGTTCTAGTTAAGGTTTGAACAACTGACTTCTCTCTGTCTAGACTTACTTTGTGTGAGACATGGAAGAATTGTAAAAGTGAAATAAAGTACAAGAACTCTTGACTTAGTGATTAATTACTATAAAACAGAGATAGGAAATCTTTTCTTTTTGAATATCTAACCAGAGGAATTTGCACCTACAGTTTAGGCATGTGTATGGGAACCATTAAGTCATGGTGAAGGGGTATAGCGCAGGTAGAAGCAATTTGCCTGGTTGACTGGAAGAGGTCAATCCCTGGATCCACCCCTACCTAACTTGCAGCCCAAAGGGAAGCATCGCTACCTGGACATCACTATTTGGGATGCTTGGTGAGCCCTGATCCTCAGAAAAGGGTAAAGGATTTCTTCTTTTCTACTTCTACCTTTCTTGGGTGATCCAAAACTGGTTTAAAGAATAGGAGGCAGCAGATATAGTTGCTTACAACAAAGGAAAATGAATCAAATACAGGATGTTGGAACAGAAATATGAAGTTGTTTGACACGTGTTTGACTATCCATGTTTTCAAGAGACAGTGAATAAACCTGGCTTCCTTCTAGAGTTTGAGAAATACACTATAAACAAGAGTGTTCAAGATTAAGAATCTAACAAATAAGTACAAAAATAACATAAAGGCACTAATTAAACTAGAAATGTGTGATGTGGGTAAGAGTAGACAGTTTTCTGTAAGAACAGCACAGCAATGCAAGTTTGGCATTTGTTTGGCATAGTGGTGTGCTTCCAGCAAAAGTGAAATACATAGAATTGTATGAAGAGGGGGAAAGAAACAATAACTGTGAATGTGCACTACACAGTGATTATACAA
Source organism: Coturnix japonica (assembly GCF_054131305.1). Lineage (NCBI taxonomy): Eukaryota > Metazoa > Chordata > Aves > Galliformes > Phasianidae > Coturnix > Coturnix japonica. The sequence goes on from NC_140664.1 coordinate 61,710,033, forward strand.
GGTAAGAGAAGCAATCTGACAAAGGATGAACTAGGGAAACTTCTGGCACTCTGAAAATCAGTAGAGCCTGTTCTGTTTTGTATGGTTAGCATGTAATCAACAGCAGACCACTTTGTAAGACTAGCTTTGTCCACAGCAATGGAGTGTTATCTGTGTTGGTTTGTTTGTTTGTTTTGTACAGTAGAAAATGTTGCTTGAGGGACCTGCTCTATTTCCAAAAAGATACCAACAGATAAAATGAGGTGAAAGGACAGATTCTGACATAGAGAGACATGATAGCGAATCATTGCAGAGTGTTAAACATCATCTCCCTTTTCTGTAGAAGATACGCTTCCAATTGAAACCAGGGTTTATCTGGCTGGGAAACAAAGCAAGGTCAGACTTAACAACCTCTGCTGGGAAGTATCAGATCAGACTTCCCTACAGTGAAGTGTTTCATCAGCCTGGACCCAAAAAGTGAGAATCCAATCCAGCTGAGCTAACTTGAAATAGCATGAGACGGACGAACTAATGTTCCAGTTGCTGGATGTGATGGAGTACGTCCAGTGATAAGCCCAGTTGTTCTACCAGCCAAACAGTTTGCTTTTTAACCCAAGCAAGAGTTGACTTCTCAGAATCTGCAAGGACTTTCTCCCTGTTGCAGTCAGACCACAAGGAACCATCCTCACCATTATTTCTGTAACAGTTTTCACCAGAGCTGCCAACATGTTCATATTTTTCAGCATTAGCTTTACTGCACTCTGGCCCAGCTGAAGCAATATGACTAAGGTCCATGTCCTCAACAGAATCTAAAATGTCTCCAACATTTGGCTGTAGGTGAATAGAATTCAGACGCTTAAGTAGGTCTTCTTCATGCTTTCCAATGACCTCTAGAAGGTTATTTATCTCTTTTAAAGCAGAATCATGTCCATTAAGATGACACCAGGATAAGAGGGCACTGAAAAGTGAAAAAGAAAATAAAGTCAATACATGTCACACAAACTTATAGCTGTTGAAAGGATAGACCAATGTGACAAGAAATCTGCGCTATACGAAAAGTTATGAACATCCTATTTCCATTTATTTCCATTTCCTGGGAAAACTGCGTAGATGAAATGAATTTCCTCAAGGGGAAGCATTCATCTGCCTGAGGGTAGGAAGGTACTACAGAAGGATCTGGACAGGTTGAATCAATGGGCTGAGGCCAATGGTAAGACCAAGTGCCAGATCATACACTTTGGTCACAAAACCCCATGCAGTGTTACAGGCTTGGAGCAGAGTGGCTGGAAGGCTGAGCACAGGAAAAGGATCTGGGGTTGTTGTTTGATGCTCAGCTGAACATGGGTGATGTGGCAAGGCAGCCAAGAAGTCCAACAGCATCCTGGCCTGTATCAGAAATAGCTCTGGTGAGGCTGTACCTCAAATACTGTGCTTAGTTTTGGGCTCCTCACTACAAGGAAGACACTGAGGCCCTGGAGCATGTTCAGAGACTGGCAATGAAGCTGGTGAAGAGTCTGGAGCATGAGCCTTATGAAAAGCAGCTGAAGGAACTGGGATTGTCTAGTCTGGAGAAGAGGTGACTCAGAGGAAAGCTGATTGCTCTTGACAGCTACTTGAAAGGAGGTTTTTGCCAAGTCAGCAGTTGGCCTTTTCTCCCTGTGATAGGACAAGAGGGAATGAACTTGCATTGTGCAAGGGGAAATTCAGGTTGGGAATATTTCATTTCTTAAACAGTGGACAAGCACTGGTATCAGCTGCCCAGGGAGGTGGAGGTACCACTGTCCCTAGAGAGGTTTATGAAATGTATAGATGCGGTACCTGGCTTAAAGGGCAATGCTGCAGTAGGTGAATGGCTGGACTCGATGATCCTAGAGATATTTTTCAACCTTAATGATCCTATGAGCATTATGTTCTTAGATGTAGACTTAGTTCTTAAAATACAACTGAAAGAGCATTTTTAAGAACACTCTACGCTCATATATGTAATTCATAGAATCACTTGATTTGGAAAAGAGCTTTAGAAGTCATTTAAGCACCCCCTGCTTGATGATCAAGTGGCTCAGAGCCTCATCCAGCCTGACCTTTTATGTTTTCAAGGACAGGTCATCCACATCTCTGAGCAACCTGTTTCAACACATATTCTAAAAACCTTTTTTCTTGTATCCAGTCTAAATATCCTCCCTTTTAGTTCAAAACCATTTCCCCTTGTCCTATCACAACAGACCCTGCTAAAGAGTTTGTTCTTTCTTATAGCCCCCCTTCAGATACTGAAAGGCTGCTATAAAGTTTCTCTGGAGCCTTCTCCAACCATCCAAACTATTTCAGCCTGTCTTCCATCGAGAGGCATTTCATCCCTTGATCAGTTTTGTATCCCTCCTCTGGATGTGTTCCAACAGGTTTGTGTCTCTCATTTACTCAAGGCTCCACATCTGGACACAGTACTTCAGGTAAGGTCTCACCACAGTAGAAGGGCAGGACCAACTCCCGCAATCTGTTGGTGATACAGTTGCCTTTCTGGGCTGCAAGGACACACTGCTGGCTCACGTACAGCTTGACATCCACCACTACTCCCCCCCACCAACCTTTCATCCCCCAGCAGTATTGATAGTGGAAGTTGTAATGACCCAGGTGCAAGACTTGGCTCTATTGAACCTTATGATGTTCACCTGGACTCGCTGCTCAAGACTGTCTAGGACTGACAAGCCAGTAGTTCCCTGGGTCATTTCTACCCTTCCTAAACAACAGGCATGACGTTGCCTTTATTCCAGTCACCAGGGACTTCACCTGACTGACATGACTTTTCAAATATCACTGAGAGTGGCTTGGCAACTACATCAGCCTATTCACTCAGATCTCTGGGATGCATCTCAATGGGACCCATGCACATCTGGATGTTCAAGTTCCTCAAGTGGATGCAAACTTGATGTTCACTAACAGTGTGAGGGAGACTGTTCCTCCAGTCCCCACCATCCAATCCATCCACTCAATGGATGTATGAAGAGCAGCTGACAGTAAAGACTGAGGCAAGGAAGAACCTCAACCTTCTCCTTATCTGTTATTACCTGCCTGCATTGCTCATTGGGAGTATAAGCCTTCCTGCACTTGTATTCCCTGTATTCAAAACCTGAGCTAAGACTTCTCATACTGCTTGCTTTGGATAGACTTATAAAGCACTTTTAAAATTAAAAAATGAACAACAACAAAAACCCAAGCACAACCACATATGCACGTGCATCTTCCACACATACCTTTCACGTGGACAGACTCTTAAGAGGTTTGTAACTTACTTCAGGGTCCCTTTGAATTGACCACACGTAACCATCAGCTCAGCACCTTGTCTATAACCTTGATTGAAGCCTTCCTGAATTGCAAGCTCTTTCCCAGCCTCAACACCATCTCTATAGCCCTCCTATAACAGAAGTGGTAAAACACACTTTTCACAGCCTGCAGAATTGGACCTACAAACACTTCTACAACAATAAAAAACCTTAAGCACTTAGTCTCTTAAATCACAGCTTTTTTTTTTTTTTTTTTAATTTGAACACTGCACTCAACTACACCACTGCTAAAGCAAAACACATTTTTTACAGTGCATTATAATTTACTGTTAATGCTGCTGATCTGTTAACATGCAGTTCATTTCTAAACAAACCTCCAGCTAAGTCAGAAAATAAAGACTTGTCTACAGGAAAGCACTTTTACTTTTGTGCTGACCAACTCCCTTAACAAAGTTTCCTTGGAGAACTGAAATTTATTTCTTTCTCCTCTAATCACATTACCATACATTTATGTTCTTCACCCACAAGATAAGCCCTAGTGGGCTCAGTTTGAATGAAAACATCTGTCAGAGAAACCCAAGTTTATGTATTTGTTTTGTTCTCTGCTTTCATAAAATGTATTTTTCACTAAGATAATAAATAAGCCAAAAAACTACTCAGACCTGAAGTAGTTCACACCAAATATTAAAAAACAAACAAACAAACCCAACAAAAAAACACCAACAAATATCCTCTATTCTTTGTTAGCATCAATTAACCTACAAGTATGAAGCAAGTAGGTTACATGAGAATTTAGCACTGCCATTCAGAAATGCACATAGTTGTGTAGAGGGAGTCAACATCTTTTTTGGTAAAACATTACTTTGTCCTGACAGGCTACTGAAGATAGTAACTTCCTCCTGAATTTTTTTTAACACTCAGAAGAAACCAAGCCACAATAACTTTCATACAGCCATTCTTAGTTTTCTCATTTAAATCAGCCATATTTTTAGCAAGATATGTTACTGGTAAACCTAAAATATTTTAAAAGACTATAAAAATCATGCTTAGAGAAATACCTTCAATCTTTTTTTCATGGTGTTATTCCATTCTTTCTGTACTGGATACATCTCATCTGCATCTTCATCAAATATGTCCTCATTGGATCGACTAGCTACAACTTGTACCCAGGACATAGCAGCAGTGATGACACTTAACTTTTGTTTATGGCCTAAAGCAAATACTGAGAAACTCTCAGAAGTCTCCCAGCTAAGTGTCAGATTAGAAATAAAAGTAAAAAACATGAGTTCTGAAGAGAAGCCGTATCAGGGGATGATTATTCAACCTGTACATTCATCTCCATGTGAAAACTGGATGCTATTCCTCACTGGAGCTCATCTGTCAAAGGAGACAGAAATTATTACCAGTAAAGCACCTTGTGTGATTTACAAGGACAACTTAAGACTAATTTCTTCCCTTCTTTGCTTCTTATGTCAGCAACAAACAGAAGTGCACCAAATTAGCATTTCTATATGTTGCTAGTAACTTGAACAGCAGACAGAAACACTTATCCAGAGCTATAAAATTTTGATAGCAGCCAACAAATAGTCCCATGCAGCTTCTAAGCAGTGCATTAAATTATATGCATATCTAATTGCCTGCAATATTCTGATCTTGATAACTGATGATGAGTTGCACCTTTGATCTTCAGTTTCCTAACTCTGCCAGATGCTTAATGCTTGTAAATCCTGAATAAAAATATTACTTTTTTTTTTTTTTTTAATAATTAGTTAGCAAGTTCTGATGTAAAGAGATGAATAAATAATGTGATTACTTCATCTTAGGAACTGATAAGACCTTAAGAGGCCATTCACAGTTAACTGGAGCAAATTCTTACAACCCACAAAATGGTGGATACAAGGAAGTGTGGTGAAATCACGCTTCTGGGTTCATCATATCCAATTTTTATCTTAAGCAAATCTTCCAGAATTTCCAGTCCATTACACAGAGTCTTTTGGAAAGCATTAAAGCAGTTAAACAACTGGTCCAAGAACTGCAGTTCTTCTTATACACAAAGTTCACTAATGTGAGCTGACTGCTTAATCAGCTTATCCCTCCCAATGTCCAATCAAAAAGTGGTGAAAACATCCAAGTAAATACAACTTTACAACAGTACCTCAGGCTTGAGAGATTATTTTTCAAGATATTCAGCAAGACAGCACTTGCTACCAGATGTTATATTTCCTTAAACCATCTCTATTAAGTGACAGCTTATTAGCTCCAAAGTGAGTTTCACAAATAGCCCCTACACAAAGAGCAGAGAAGGGAGAACAAAATGCAGCAATTAATGGTGTAAGGTAGCAGGTGCGGGAAGGAAGAAACTGTTCGGTATGTCATAAGAAAAGTGAGCTGGATAGATGAGAGAGCTGTACACCTGGTTCTCTATGATAAGATTTCAGAGTGATACTGACTGCAGAAGATACCAACAGCATTTAAGGCCCGCAATCCCCCAATGCCAGCACGTCCCGGCACACCTGGAGACCAGCAGGAGGAACCTGAGGGCCCTACGGGAGGAGGCACAGCCTGGCCCGGGGGACTCCAGGCAGAGGCCCCTCGGCCAGGCCACAACCCGCCATTTCACAGCCCGGGCTGGCGCCGCAGCTCCCCACAAACTGCAGGACCGAGAAGATCTATCCCTCTTCCGACCTGTCGGCAGCCAGAATCCCCCCTCGCCGGCGCCATCTGAGTCCCCGCCGCCCTCAGCCCTCACCACGGCTGCCGAGTCACGGCGCTGTTCCGCTCGCAGGGGGCCGCCATCTTAACTGAGGGCACGCTAACTTCGCTGCCCCGGATGCGGCCCGTAAAAAGCCGCCATCTTAATCAGCAGCACCGTGACTTCCAAGTCCGTCTGAGTCACAGGACGCCGGCAGCCATCTTGAGTAAGGGCATAGACTTACAGCTTCCGCAAGGAGGCGGGCCGGGGAGGGAGGACCTTGCCCCATGGAGGGAGTGCGAGCGTGGTTGTAATGGCAGGACTGAATGTGGGTGCTCCTGCTCTGGGCTGCTGCACCGGCCCTACTTCTTGCTTATCACCTTATTCTTTACCCTCAGCTGCCTGATATTCTAGGAAAGGTGTATAAGTCATACCTCAGAGTCAGTGTGAGTTTCCCATATTCAGATTATCTCAGTTTAAATGCCTTAATTTTACCATGGTTGATAATTCTACACACGTCTGTTTAGGACAAATCCTTGTGCATATGAGGAATAATGATGAAGGCTCATATTCCCATCCCTTTCTTTTAGAAGCAGATAATTTAGTGACTCATATTGTGTAAACAGAGCAGCACTATTGGATTATGAAGTGTACTTGCTGAAGACAAGTTAATTGTATGCTGACGGCCTTGACATGACTACTAGCAGGGCTTGAGAGTGAGGTGTAGTGCCTCAGAGTGGGGGCGTTTTCCTAACCTGTGTGTGTTCTACATAAAGCAACATCTGGGTATTATGGTGATGTTTTGCAATGACACATACCAGAGGATTAAAACACATGAACAATATTTCACAGGCTACAGAACTGTTCTGGCATTTCTGCAGAATATGTATATAAGAAGAGTTATCCCCCCCCCACAGTGTGAAAAATAAACAAGGAATTGATTTGTGATTCATTGCCATTTCTAATATTAAAATCTGGATAATTTCAGTCAGATATCTGGCATACAAAGGTACCTTAGAACCATAAATGCTTGGCTCAGCAGTTACTCTCTGCTCACCTGGAGGGTGTGGGGGGGAGTTTTCAGGGGGCCATTACACAATTGTGCAGAGCTTAGGATTGTTAAGGCATTCTTGGAGATGACTAGGAATTGTGTTTCCCGGTGGCGCAGTGGTAGAAATGCCGCGTTGCAACAGCTTAGGGTTGGGTTCGAATCCCCCCTGTGGCGCAAGTGGTAGAACTGCCGCTCTGCTACACAGAAGCCCGAATCCCGGGGGGTTGGACTCGGTGATCTCTTAGGTCCCTTCCAACCCGCACGAGACTATGAGACTATGAAGGATTTTTATCAGTTTGATCTTAGTGTTAAGTTCTGCCATTAAGCAGTCAGCCAGCAGAGATATCCAAAAGTAAAGTATATGAATGTAAAAACCTTTACAGTTATAACTGTGCATAATGCTTCTGATAAAGGATTGCTGCCATTCAGATCAGTATCACACACGCTCATCTTTCAGCCATCAGTGCCTCTAACCCAACTCAAAGGAGGAACCGGTTGATTTCCTCATAATTCACAAGGACCTCTTGGGATTTCAGACTTTTTTGAAGGGTGGTTGTTTACTGTAGCCAGGACTTGTGTTGTGTATGGGCTACTCTGCAGGACAGGATGATCAAATCTTCAGTTGAGTGATTTCTATTATAGTATACTGCTGTCTCAGGCAGAATTGAGTTAAGGCTTTTGAAGGGCCCAGGAAAGAAGACTATTTGCAATGAGATTACGCTGTCAGTTATCCCACACTTTTATTACTTCTCTACTCTGGCATCACATTGTTAATTGTATTGAACCAACACAGCAATGTCTCATTGGCTCTAATTTTGGAAGTAGTTTAATCCTTTTAAAAAATTACGTCTTTTGGATGGCATTTAGACGGATTTCAGGAACATTGTTAAATCAGTATTCACTTGTTCTCTGCAGTAAACAAGATTAAAATATAATGGGTGAGGAATAGAATATTGAAATGTCAGGAGAATAATGACTATTAATATTTAATAAAAAGTATATGTATTTTCATCAAGTATTGTATGATATATCTGAGAAATTTTAATCTGTAAATCCCTCCCAATGTGCATTCTGTATATGCTCAGATGCTTGTATTTTCCAGATATCTAGAGGTTAGTCAGATTCTAGGCTATTTTCCTTGAATATTTTGAAGAACAGGACATGGGTAAGACTACCTACATAAACAGAGACAACCTACTCATGCTCACATGCAGACAGCGTTGCTGTTCTAATCTTGACTTTTCAGTGCATTTTTCCTTCATGATAGGGGTGATGCGGTTCTCTGCTACCAGCTGTCTGGTGCAGTAATAATACAGAGATGTCCTTAATTCTTTTGCTTCCACACCCACCACAGAAAAGGAATGTGACAAAACAGTGAGCTAGTGAGTTAATTGCAAGGTCATAAGCTTAATGAGGTTTTAAATATTGCAGCTCAAACATAGGAGTCTACAATGACCTTAAATTAAACAAGAGGTTTAAAGTAAACTTCTGGGATTTATGTCTGTTGCCAGGGCATGGTAATAAACATATATTTCTGTGTATACCTATAACATCTTTTATTCTGGTTATTATGGTGATTTACTGGTAAAGCCCTATCACCCTCTTGTGATGAAGGTAAGTAATACACAGGAATCACTGCCCTGTTTTTGTGAAATTTTTTGCCTCTTCTTCAGCAACATACACTAACATTGTACCCAACAGTTTAGGTCAAAATGTCTCAGTTATTGTCAGAAGAAAATGGAGAAATATGGAAGAGAGATAAAGATTAATGAATATAGTAAAGGTAAATGTCAAACATTCGCTTCAGAGAACCACAGAAATCTTGATGACTATTTTACCTTTGCTTCTCACACAAGTGTTTTTAAGGGAGAAGATAGTTTTCTGCCTATTCCTTTCCCTGAACTAACAAAGCACAGAAATTTGATAGATAATGGTACAACAGAGTAGTTTTCCTACTTGGCTAATTCATAACTATTTCAGGAACTGGCAAGAGGAGAAACTTTTTAAAAATTCCGTCTGCCAGCTTTTACTGAATTCTAAGTGGAAATGGTTAAGCAAAAGGAGTATTTTTTTTCCTCCTGCTTTCTCTAGGCTTGTTTTGAGCATCCCCAGGGAAGCCAGGCTTGCAGACTGAAAAACTACTCCAAACTACTGTGTACTAAACAGAGCAGCAGGTACAGTTTATTAACACTGACAGAGTTCCACTCCATCTGTCATTTTCTTTGGTTTGCTCCTTGGATGAGTGAGGTTTGTTATCCCCAGATATACTCCTTATTTTCATCCTGAAACTTGAATAACAACTCCATCATTGCAAAAAAAAAAAAAAAGATGGTATGACTGAGATTAAAACGAGTTACATATATCTAAGAGCATAATATAAGACTAGCCTGTGCTTGTTAGACTATACAACAGAGACGCAAGGAAAGAATATTCCTAATTCTCAGCAGGGAAAGATCTTCATTCTATTGATAGGGAGCATTTTTTCATGTGAAATTCTACATGAAAAGCAAAATGTTATGTCAGTAAGAACAAGAAAATATAATAGATTTTACATTAACCACATTTTAGCTGGGTAGTTGTATCATGTATCTAATGACACTGGAATATCTGGCTTTTCTTATTGTCAATAAATCAGGACTCCATAGCTTGGTGACTCAGATTTCTTTTAGTTAGCTTTTTCTATATTACTGATTACATTATTTATTTTATACAGAGCTGCATTTTGTGTTTGCGTAATAATTGATCATAATATGCCAATAATTCCTGTAAATATAATTGGTCCAAGGAAACTGCAGAATTCCATTTATGAATTTCTCCAGTGAACTGTATCTGTATTCAGATCCCAGAGACCTTATAACACACTTGCACTGCTTCAATAGGAGAAAAATGCTAGCTCTTTTCCTTTGGCTAAGAGATGAATTGCCCTCTATTTTATCCCTTGTATAAACTCAGGCAAATGATGAAAAACTGCAGGAATAGCAGCTGTACATTGCTGATCCAGTTGTTCGAAGTGAACGGAACTGCTCGGAGGCAAAAAACTTGAGGAGTGTGCTGATTTCTTTGGCATCTGAAACCAGAAGAAAACAATTGTATCAGTGACGATGCACAGCTTCTGAAAGGTTGAGGGTTTGACAAGGGTGTTTAAATGGTGGCTTTTGAATTGCATACATATTGTGAACAATACCAGTACAGCATGTATGCCATATCTGCAGCTTATAATTGGTTGTTTGGCTGTGCTAGCATAGAGGCTGCTGGGCAACTTATATCCTCTGCTGTAAGAGAAAGCAAGCTGGCGTTGCTAGGCCTTTGCAACTTCTGACTAGGACTTTGGGAATTCTGAGGAGGGTCTTCTCATGTAAGACAAAGCAGTTGCCCAGCACAGTGTATTATCATGCACAGCAAAATGTTTATACCCCTTTTACCCATTTTTAACTCATGACTGCTGTTACCAGGTGAGTTTTTAGATATTTCTGCTTTGCCCCTGCCCAGGCAGTTGAGCAGTGACTTTCCCCTTCTCTTTGCTCCTCTTCTCCTGCCATTCTTAGTCCTCTCCTTCCTGTCTGGAGGAACAAGCGCCACTTTGCTTACACCTCTGGCTTTGAGTTATGTTCAGCCACCTAGAGGTGATAGTGCTCAGGGATTTATTCTCCTACCTTCCCTTGAATGTGATCTTACCACTTTTCCCAGTTGCTTTCTCTGTAAGTACAGGTATGGTCATCCTTCATAATTTTTGTTGAAGTTAATGGAAGTTATCATCTTCAATAGCAACTGCAGAGGCCAAGCAGCTAAAAGACTGGAGAATTTGAAATTCAAAGAAGACTGACCATTGCACTTGCCATGTCTTGAATATTACTCACTAGTCTGAAATAGACAGAGCATAATCACTCCAAATTTATTTTACAGGATGAAACTATACATACTTACATGCAGATACCTGCCTTTACTTTGCCACTGTCTTTTTCTAGGCATAAAACCAATGCAGTTCATCTACCCTGCAAAAACTGGCCATTTCTTTATGTAGAATTAGACATTGCTTTTTCCCATTGAATTACTACGGTCCAGTGCTTGTCACCCAAGTTACTCAGAGACGTGCATTGCTATTCAGGCACTTACAGATTTCTGTGGGTTTGTGGTCAGAGTTGAGGCAGTTTTTAGTGTGCAGGACCACAGAGAAGGAGAAGTTTCTCATCATATGTTCACAGTGGAAGACTTGCTAACTCTTTAAGAAAACTGAAACACCAGTGGGCACATTGCCAGATCAGGCACAGACTTTAATGTGAGTAATGATATGATGCATGCAAAATCCCAAACTGCCACCTTTACTCATCTAAAAGCTCTAATGAGTAGAGTGCTCTGTGGTTGCTGGCAAGCAAGCAGGCTTAGATCATCTTTCAAATAGCAATAAAGAGCTTCCGATGTCTTCAAAGTGAGAAAAAAAGAACAGCTTTTTGTTTTGTGAAGTAAATGAGGTTTGTGCTTTCACCTTCAGCAAATAATGCATGGCATTTTGTCACTGGCTTGATGCATCAGCTGACTAATTCTGACTAAACAACTTTACGGGTAATGCAATCATTATGTAGCAAAATAGAAATTAATTCAGGACCACCCAAAGGCCAGAATCAAATCCATGTCAGCTTGACAGCGGTCTAAGTTGTAGAAGCTGAAGTGAAAGGAAAGAAGATTTGAGGCAGTTTGTGCACAGAGATGGCAAAAAGCCATTCAAAGAAAAGAGATACTTTACATCTTCTTAAACAAGCTTCCAGTCTTTTCTCTAACTTTCATGTAGATACCGTATGATTCTGAGAAACAAGTTTCACAGCAATTGTTTTGTTTGGGCTTATCTATGGTGAAAAACGCATCTAAAAATGGGAACTCTGTTATAATTCTACGTGTGTAGCAATTATGGTATGTGGTGTAAGCTTTGAGAATAACGTCCATCTGTAGGCTATTAGCATCAGGGTCTGTGTCTGTTATTTCTAAACAGGCTATAAATTAAATTTAACCATCAGTTCTGTTCCCAGAACATCAGAATTTTACATTTTAGTGTCTTTTTATTTTTATTTTTTAAATAATATAACTAATTGAATTTTCTCTCTTTCTGAGGGAGAAAATATTTTCTACCATATTCTGCTGGAGAGCAACCTTTATCATAACATTTGGCAAAGATATTTCCAGTTTATTAAAGTTATTATGATTTAATAATTTGGCCAAGGAATATGTCCAAGGCCCTCTGAGAATCCTTTTTGCACATGGAAAATGTGTTCCATTTTTTCCTGGGGAGAAACAAAGTGGTTTCTAAATGTTTTACTAATGTGATGAAAAATATACTAATGTACATTTTATCCTTGTGCAACATTAGCTTCTAAAAAAGTATCTCAGAATGTGTTAAGGGCATAAGATGCAGATGGTGGCTACATGAGAATATAAAGCCCTATTTCGTCTGTCGTGCTCTCATTCCTGCTCAATGGCTGCTTTCTCTTTTCAGAGGATCAAGCAACACAGAAAAACTTTGTTTGCTGAGTGACTGATGGGGTAATGAAAATTAATAGTAGCCCCTGAAAACACCATTGATTTTTTAAAGTCTCAAAGATTGACACCTTATCTTTGTGTTTGAAACGAGCCTATGTCTTTGTGTTGTAATAAATGTAGGTATGCATGTATACTCTGATACCTGTGAGCACTGTCTGCAGACTCTGAGGCGTTCAGGGGCATATTTCAAATTCACTTCAACAAGGGCACCAGGCTGTGTTATCAGGATTTTGTAAAACTCCATCCCTTAGAACCTTGTAAGTAATCTCTTGGATATCCTACAGGCTTTCTTTCATAAAGCTTTCAACGCAGAGTTGAGTGGGCTGTGCATGTGTGTGTGAGGCTGCCCTGATTGAAATGCCAATATTCTCTCTTGAGCTGCGCTCTGAAATTTACTATTGCAATAAAATGGAAGCAGTCCCTGGCATACCAAACTGAAGTGGCTATGAAGAACAACGGCTAAAACCCCTCATTTATTTCATGGTTTCAGTTTAATTGACATCAGCATTCAGTCCTTCCTACCGTCCTATCTGTCACCTCCCTCTCCTGGAGATTCAGTCTGGATTTGGTGAATCCAGTGTACAGCAAATTCGTTATTGGACTGCAGCACCTCCTCCTCTGAAAGGAAGGAAAAAAGAATTCACACTGTAGATAGAATCATGAGCATCTAATTATTTGTTTTTCTCCCAGTCAATTCATCTTTTGATTATTATTATTATTTTATTATTATTATTTTTAACATTTAGGTATTTTCCACAACAATAGCAAACACCCATTTTCCCAGTCCAAGACTATGTTGAGGGAATCTATGCTAAAAGGATATCTTTATCTGTCTCTCTTTCTCCAAATAACCTGCTAGAGTGTAATAACAAACATTTCTGAATAATTCATGAAATGGTTGATGGGCAGAAAATATTGAAAACAACAGATTTTAGGTATATTATTTAATCAGAAGCAAAAAAACCCCCTAGTTTTGCAAAGAACATGAGTAATTTATTTTAGTACTAACAGATGAGAATTCCTGAAATAATACAATTTGTAACAATGACTTAACCAGCTCTAATCGGAAACTGGGAAGCATGTGCACTAGCACCATGCAATGAGGATATGTGGGCAATGATGATGAAAAATGCTTGAGGGTCAGTGGTACTCACTTGTCCTGTAAGGACTGGGGCCCATAAAGTGTTTGAAATTAGGATAGAAAACCTGGCATGGTGTAAGGTGGATAGAACAAGGAGGCAGATTTGGTAAATATTAAGAATGATATGCAGAGATGTTGGGGCAGGGACACAGCACATGGAACATAACCTTCATGTTAATACAATTTCTTGGGAACTGGGTTTGAGGAGAAGGATATAGAAATGTATTTAGAGGTATTGTGCTACAGAAGATGTTTTTTAATGATGAACACAGAATATTTCTGTGACAGTAGTGGCTGTCTGTGGGGATTACATATCACTGAGGCTCAGCTGTGGTGAAAGTGTTATTTGGGTTAACTACCAAAAACCCATCAGTTTATTCTGCACTCATCACATTTCTAAAACACATGGAAAACACAGTAAAAGTTAAAAGCATTCACTGATGAGATTTCATGGCAGATGCCACATAGGTGCTGCACAGCAAATCAGCATCAGCACTTGTTTCTGGTGAAAGCAGAGCCTTTCATAACGTGAGGCAAATTTACTTTGGCTACTGTAAATAAGAAATTAGAAAAGATACTAACTCTTAATGTTAAATCTGGCTAAGACAAAGGATGGTCTACTGTGAATGTAGATTCTGTGTGCATACCTGATAAGCAGCCAGTAGATTCAAGGTACTGAACCTAAAAAAATAGAAGAAAAAAGTTTAGTAGATGATAGAAGCACTGTCTATATTCAGTGGACTCTGCCTAAGCATTCAGTCCTTTAAATAAAACCCCCCAAAATAACACACAAAAAATATTGATAACTCTCCAAATAACAGCAGGATCAAAAGAGCTCTCTGCTAAGAAACTGTGATGTGCTTTACAGTAAGTTAGTGAATAATGTAACAATGCTTATCATTCACTAAATAAAACTAAATAATTTAAAATGATCTGTAATTTGAATTGCTTCTGAAATTACATCGTGTCCCCTTCAGGAGAGTTTTGTGGACTTATTTTAGTTTAAACTCTTGATTTTGATATTCTTCTTTGTAGTCATTAGCATTAAAAAAACAGAAGAACAGTAAGTAAAGAATTATTTGGGATGAGTGTCAAGAATGGAAAAGATTGCTTGAGGTGAATCTTTGTCAGATTAGCTACTGGCTCCTAAATGTTACTGTTTAAAGAAGATCAGGCAGAGGTAAGAGGATATTATGTTTGCTCCTTCAGCTAGCTAGCTGTTGGCAGATTTGCAAGGAGTCCATATCTTCAGTATCTCTCGTGCCTCATTTTAGGACAGCAGGATGTAAGAGCGTGGTATAGGTTGTTGGTGAAGCTGGTTTTGCTGGCATTAGTACAGCATCTCCTTGACTCCATAGGCAGAATTTCAATCCATGTGCCACAGCTCAGTGCAAACCTCTATTTAAACGAGGCTGGGGGGGGGAGGGGGGGGAGGGAATGTGGGGAGAGGAAGGGGATGGTGGGTAGAAGAGGGAGAGGATGTTCATCAGCATTTTACATCTGTGACAAAGGGATCTTTGTGAGTAGTTGGTATGCTATTCCTTTTTTGCTGGATTGGAACCATTGGCTTGACCTTAACTATGTCCCTGTCTTCCTGCTGTATACATTTTCCCCTCTGTAACAGAAAGTAAGGAACTTTACCAATTTTGAAGCCAAAGTAATGAGAATTTGTGTAGGAGTATGAAACATGTTTTCCAATATACTGCCATAGATAAAAATCACAACAATTGTACTTTAGATTAAACAAATGAATGAAATTTAAGACTGATACTGTAAAATAAATTTGGAGTGGCTTTTTCTAGCGGGGGGGGAGGGGGGAGGAGGAACTCATTAGACAGTGAAAATTAATCATACTGTGCAGGGTACCCCACTGGCAAGACATTACTCTCTGCAAAATAATTCTGTTTGGGAGCTTTGCATGCATATTGGATTGATAGTGATTCAGTGTTTATTGAGATTTTTGATTCGTATCTCATTTATGTTTATGCCTACCAGACAGTCTTTATTTGTCATAGTATTTCTTAGGAAATTCTGTTTTGATCTTGGATTTGAGTGTATGCATGAAGAAGATGCTGTAGAAAGAAAAGAAGTAGTAATGGAACAGTATTAGTCATCACAAAAGACTAGTGATTGCTAAGGGTAAAGAAAGCATATAATGACCTCAAATAATAGTTTAAGAGAGAAGTCTGAACTAATGTGAATTTTGGTTCTAAGGATAGAATCTTCAAACAAAATATGTATCTTACTGTATTCCTAGACTTCCTTCAGTTTGGGGTATATAAAGCCAAAAAAAAAAAAAGGCTAAACTGGGTTTTCTAAGAAACCTCTTTTCTTCAGATATTCTAAGATGTTAGAATCTCATTGCTAAGACACTTATAAATAGAAGTCCAGTATGCTTAACATCATGTTGTAAGCATAGCACAGAAGGGGCTAGGTAAGAAGCAGCAGGTGCCTGAGTTCCTTTTCAGAACAATAACTTGGTTCATGTCAGGTGGACCTAAGTTCAGTCTTCACTGCTGAATTTTGCAAGTTGTCTTCTTGTATGAAAAACAAATCCTGTGGTACTGCATGTTTGGAAGCTATTGATCTTGCTTTTTATTCTTTTTTTTTTTTTTTTTTTTTTCTCCTCTTCATGAACCACTTACTGGAATAAGTAGTCAGACAAAGATTATGGAACCCATGAGAAATCTTTCAGCATTTCAGGAAATGGAAGAGTTTTCAATCTGTAACAAAGCTTTATGAACAGGTGTTAGGTCATACATCCTTAAGGAAGAGTTTTCCCAAGGTAGATACCAGACCAAATTTTGATAAATTTCGAGCAAAAAGACTTCTTGCTATGGCCAACTCTGATAATTCTTCAGTGTACAGATGCAAAAACTGGCAGAAGCTCTTGGTTCTGTCAGTCTTGCAAAATTCAACTAATACTCAGAGATGCTCTTCATGCAAAATAAAATAAAGAAACAGCCATTTCAGCTTCATAAATGTAAATAGAAAGAAAAAAAACATACCAACCCACCAAAGAACAGTTTTAGATAAACATATCAGGCAAAAATAAGAAATCAGGAAGTCCTTCTGTTTCTATCATGAAACTAATTATCTGCCTTCAACTGTGAACCAGTAAGTCTTGAGACATGACATCGAAGGAGAGCTGCAGTGAGTTCATGAACTTAGCTCTCAAAAAGAGACAATACAAACAAGAATTAGTTGAATCACAACACTTCTGTTTAAATTTAACAACAGAGAATAGGAGATAGATAGTGGCATCTATTGCTTGATATAGACTTCGAGAGGAAAACTATTTTCTGTTAAACTGACCTAAATCCAGAGACTAGAGAAGATGGTAGATGAAGCTGAAAAATATCCAGTAACAGCTGAATATGGCTTTTTAACTCTGTAAACAGAGCACTACTTGGCTAGTGCTCAGCTACTACAATTTGTAAAAGGAGATGCAAAGCATTATTTTCCTCTATGGAAGTTTCACTGGGAATTCCACTTCATCGAGGTGACAGATTTTTGAGCCTTGAACACCTGTTAAATATATAAAAGAGTGAATGCTTAGGAATGGTTTAGAGTATGGCAGTTTAAAGGTTTCCCTCTAATAACTACCTGAAAAATGGGACTAAAGAGAGAAAGTTTTATATTCTGTGACTAAATGTACAATACAAAGAAGGATTATCATTTAGAGAAGATTTAGCCATATGATTAATTAGAATTTGTATCTTCTCGACTTGAGCCATCTTTACTCCTCGGAGGGGAAATGATCAGACATTATTTCATATCATTTGAAAAATATTTGACTTTGGATATAGAACCCAAATAGTAAAAAAAAAAAAAAAAAAAAAAAAAAATCCTTGATTTGAGCCACAATTCCCTGCAAGATTTCCATGCTTGTTATCATAAACATTCATTTATATAAATGCCTTAAATTATAAGGCAGTTCTAATTATTACAGCATGAAATCAGGCTTTAGTAATATTGTGTAGGAAAGACTCACAAAAATGTATACAGAGGTACCTATATCTTGACGTTTGTTTGACTTGTGGATCTGTGTACTACTTGCTTATGTATTTCCAGATGATGATACAATCTTCTGCAGAAATTTCAAAATAAATCTAGAGGTCATATTCTTGGCTTTTTTAGCTTAAAGTTGTTATTTCTCTCTGACTACCTGAAATAAATAATTTAGGATTTTCCTAGCTAAAGCAACTAAGTGCTACTTTAGAAAGCACTAATGGATGTTTCCAGCAAATTTTAAAATCCAGTTTCATTACCTGACTATTTCTGTTCTGATCCAAATATTAAAAAAAATTCTTAAAGTAGTCTGAATGGAGCCTTGAAGTACAGGCTCTGTAATAATCCTCTTGCTGACCGTGCTACAAATCTAAATGCTTTACCATGTATGTGCCTCAGACCCTTAACCCTTAGTCATCTGCAACACACAGAGCATCACATGCCAGCAGGTGATGATAGTTCTGCTCATGTTCTAAAACTATCTCCTCCTTTCAGATACTATTGCTTATCAGTAAGACATCACTGGCTACTAGAAAAAACTCCATGGTTTATCATTTCAAACTGCTGGCAATTAGCATGGTAAGAAAGTGATGCCTAAATCTCATTAAATATCTT
Source organism: Coturnix japonica (assembly GCF_054131305.1). Lineage (NCBI taxonomy): Eukaryota > Metazoa > Chordata > Aves > Galliformes > Phasianidae > Coturnix > Coturnix japonica. The sequence continues at coordinate 61,728,329 of NC_140664.1, forward strand.
GTAGCTGACACCACATTTGAATTGCTTGAAAACAAAAGGTGCAAAAAAAGCCTAGTTCTTTACTTTGAAAAGAGCAAGACGGGAGGACATCATCCAGCAGTACCAAGGAAAGTCAATTCAAGTTACTATGAGGAACAGTGAAAAGTTGTTGTTGTTTATTGTGTTAAAATCAAAAAGAAGACCAGAGAAAATGTTGATTCAGTACTTGATTAGAATGGCCATCTTATAAACAGGGTCACTGACAAAGTAGAGATGTTTAATGCCTTCTTTCCTCTGTCTTCAGTACTGATCGTAGACTTTAAGACCTCAGGTGTCCCAGGGTCAAGGACTGTGTCTACAGCAGCTATCTGCACCTAAATATGACAATTTCTAGTTACTTCATAGAATCACAGAATCATAGAATGGCCTGGTTTGAAAAAGACCCTAATGATCATCTAGTGTCAAACCCCCTCCCACGGGCAGGGTCAACAACCACCAGACCAGGCTGCCCAGAACCACAGCCAGCCTGGCCTTGAATGCATTACAGGGATGGGGCATCCACAACCTCCTTGGGCAACCTGTTCCAGTGTGTCACTGCCCTTGGAGTGAAAAAATTCCTCTAATATCTAACCCAAGCTTCCCCTGTCTCAGTTTAAAACCATTCCCCCTTGTCCTATCACTATCTACTCTTATAAACAGCTTTTCCCCCTCCTGTTTATACGTTGGAGGGGGCAAAAGCCATGCAAAGGGATGGTTCCCCAGGTCTTCCTTTCTCCCTTTCTTAAAAATGGGTGTTCCCCTTTTTCCAGTCTCTGGGGACTCCACCAGACAGCCGGGATTTTTCAAATATGATGGAGAGCAGCTTGGCAACCATATCAGACATCTTAGAATCCTAGGATGGATATCATGTGGCCCCATGGACATTCTATTTTATAAGAAGGTCTCAGACTTGTTCAACTGTAACAGTGGGATGGAATCCTCTCCTCATACTCACACCTAGAGCTTCGGTGTCCTGGCAGACCCCCTCCATCTCCTACAATGACAACTTTCCCAAGCCCTTCAGGGAACTCTGAATGCACCATAAAATAAGCTGGAAGACTGGATGATATTAATCTATTGGATGTTTTTGTTCTTAAAAGCGTAGCTGAATCCTTCCTGAATTACAACAGCCTCTCTAAAGTAGACCACACAATGGATTAAATCTCAGTAAGAGCAATCAAGAACATGGATTGTTTAGAAAAATGAACAAAATAAAATATGTCAAAATAAATAAAAACATTCCTCATCATATAGTTTAATCCCAGTCAGTAAGTCCTCAGCAACCCTTCTAGGACTGACATGTTACAGGCTGAATTGATGGGCTGAGGCCAAAGGAATGAAGTTCAACAAGACCCAGGTTTTGGGTCCCTCACTTTGGTCACAACACCACAGGCCTGGGTCAGGAAGGCTATTCAGGAGAAAAGGATAAGCTGAACATGAGCCGGTATTGCATCCACATAGCCAAGAAGGCCAGTGGTATCCTGGCTTGCATCAGAAATAGCGTAGCCAAAAGGACCAGGGAAGAGATTGTCCCCTTGTACTCAGCTCTGGTGAGGCTGCTCCTTGAGTTCTGTGCTCAGTTTTGAGCCCCTCAATAAAAGAAAGACACTGAGGCCCCAGAGCACGTCCTGAGAAGGACAACAAAGCTGCTGAGGGGTCTGGAGAATAAGTCTTACTAGGATCAACTTCAGGGAACTGGGATTATTTAGGACTCAGGGGAGAGTGCTCTCTACAACTACCTGAAAGAAGGTCAGCCTCTTTTTCCAGATAACTAGTGGTAGAACAAGAGGGAATGGTCTCAAGCTGCACCAGGGGAAGTTCACATTGGATATAAGGAAGAATTTCTTCTCAGAAAGAATGGTTAGGCACTGGAACACGTTGCCTGGGGAAGTGATGAAGTCACCGTCCCTGAAGCTGTTTAAAGGAAAGGTAGATGTGGTACTTAGGAACACAGTTTTGTGGGCAAAATTTGGAGGTATGTGGATAATTGGACTAGATGATCTTAGAGGTCTTTTTCAACCCTAATCATTCTATGATTCAGTGTTACTGGTGAAAAGGTAGAGTTCTACAGGGGCTACTGGGAAAGCAAGTAGAATGACAAGTGTATGGAAAAAAATGATAGAAAAAAAAGACTGAATCTTCTTTAGAAATCCTGGACTTTTTTTTCTTTCTATGTCTAGGGATTTCTTGTATCTCTTCAAATATTCTAGTTTCCCTTCCCCTCCCCGCCCCCCAGCCCCCTCCCTCCCCCCCCTTTTTTTTTATCTTTTGTAGGCTCTGAAATTTACTTTTGCAAAAGAGAAGAGATGCAACAAAGGCTTCCTGCCATAGACAACTTTCCTCCTCCTTACAGGATCGTCTATTAAAGCCACTGCATCAGTATTTTATTTATTTTATAAAAGCAAAGCAATAAATAAAAAAAAAAAGTCAAGAAAAAAACATTTCTCAAGCCCTGGAGGAGACCCACAGCAGAAAACTTTCATGATCTTCATCAGAAAACAAACAGCATATCAGAAACTGAGTTTAGCTGCCCTAACTCACTTTAGCAACCTTATCCAAATAGATAATTATTGAATTACTTGAGTATCATGATCTCATGAGCACTGTTTTTTGTTGTTCCATTAAAAAAAACCAAAAAGTAATCCCTCTATACATATCTCAATAGCACTGGAATGTTTGTGGTTCAAAGGCACCTATCACTTGGGAGACTTACCTAGCCCTGTGGATTTTAAATTCAGAAAGCTAATTAGCATGTGGTTTGTGAATGCTTCATATCAGGGAAGAAATGTCAAGTTGCTGGAAAATCTCCTCAGTTGCCCTCGATGAAAATTTTACAAAGTATCTTTCCGAACAGCATTATTTCTTATTTTAGAAAGAAGGAAAAAATCCTAAAGAGCTTTTTAGAGTATATATATATTTTAAAGCATTAAAAAAATACTTTTTTGGAGGAAGAGTTCTTAGATGCAGTATGCCTGTACATTTTTTTTATAACATTCTGGCAAGCAGAACTCTTTCTTTGTGCACGTGTGTGTGAAATTATTATTTATTTAAGCATTTTTTTTCTGTGACTTAACAATGTTCCCATTCTTCTAGCGAACATTTTACAAGAAACAGAAACTTTAACTTTAGTGCCTGCTGCTCCAGTGTGATACAGTTTACGAAGACAAAAACGTGCTATGGTATAATAGGGACTCTGCTCACAAGAACATAATGTGAAAACGGTAACTAAATAAAATTAAAGATAATAAGAGCTGTTTTTAGGGAACTGCTGCAGTTTGGGTATGGCATGTACAAACATCAGTATAAAAAAGTTTGGAGCCTGACTGAGCCGCAGCAATAAGGATGGACATGAATTATATTTTTTAAATTATTTACAACTTCACAGTGTCTGTGGCTTTAAATTATTGATGTCAGTGACAGCAACTCTCAATGAGACAAAGCATCCCCTGAAACAACAGCAGAAAGCTATGGTGCTGGGGACTGGGTTTGGCTCAGCCCTTCCAATCTTTCTTACTAAGGAAAAATGACACTTCTGTCATGCTAGGAGAGCAGAAGGAGTAGGAAAGATCATCATCTTTAAAGGTGAAGTTTCCTGCAATATTTCTTTTTACTACTGTGTATCTTTCAGAACTCTTGGTATAATGGAAAGTTCTAACTGGACCACTTGCTGCAAAGGTCTTGCTGGATCTTTGAGGCAATTGTCTGCATAATGTTTGCTGTAATACTTTTTTACATGAAGGGTTATAACAGACAAAAGGTCCTTGCTACACTGTGAAGGACAAGGAAACACTGTTAGAGACACACTATGGGTCACATTTTTCACCACCTTTGCCCCATTGTCCAGAGGAGTGCAACTCCACATCAAGAAAATACCTCCTAGACAAAACTATCAGCTTCTCCAGACTTGATTGAAGTACTTGCACCTCACCTTTATGTCAGCAACCAAAGCCTTGCAGATCATCTATCTTCTTAATTACTGCCGCTCTCTCCTTCTGACCTATGTGGCTACAATCTCCTCAATCCATCTCCATATATCTGGGTGCTTCCTAAGTAAGTTCTGTACTGTTAGGTGCAAAAAACCATGCCTGTTTCAGTATGGTGTTGTGGAGCTCTGGTTTACTTACTAATTTATTCAACTTCACAGCCAACAATGCATTAGGCAAAATTCAGGAAGAGAAACAAGTAGCTTTGTTGAGCTGTCTGGATTTGAAGGGCTGGTTAGACCCATTAATAACAAAAGAAAATATTCCCAGTGTGAAAACATCAATGAGCAGCACATTTTGGCAGATGTACTTGGGAGTGGAAGAACACTGTGTGCAGTGTGAAAGTGCAACCTGTATTTCTGGGGATCAGGTTCTGGATTGGGTGAAGTTAAGTGCTGTATTAAGTGTGAGGAAGTGACTGAAGAGCAATTCTCCGTAGGTAGTGATTTTCACTGGAGGGGAATCATGTCTCTTCTGTGTTCTCTTAGGTGTGTGGATGGAGATCACAAGTCCTGTGCTGTCCTTCAGGAAACAAAGATCTTAATGATTTACAAAATAATTGTAAGTACATAAGCACATGCCAAGCAAACTGCAGTGCTTCAAGGATGGAAGTATGCTACTATGATTTCGGTTAAATGTCACTGAAGTGGGCTTGGATTAATATTAAAAAGCCATTGCTACCCTCTGGTTGCAGGTCACTATAAGGCAGGAGTTCCATCCCCATACTCCCCCAGGGGGATCTAAATAAGGCTCATCTGTATATCCTAGAGGGGCCTTCAGCTCTGCAGCTTTCCACTGCCCAGGGCCATGCAGAAAGAGTAGCCCAAATCTACATTGCTTGGGGGGACAGCCTTTCTCTGCAGGAGAGCAGACTCATCATTTGCAGTACATAATGCCTGACCTGAGACTCATGTGGTGGCCATTAGATAATTAAAAAAAGACATACTTTCCTTTTCTCAGTCCCTGAAGACTAAGTAATGACAGAACTGCGTGTAACCGTGTAATGCAAATACCCTGGGAAAAATCAAGAGATATGGATTAACTAAGCTATCTGACTATGCAAGTGTACTGTACAAGATGTACAGATTTGCATAGCTGTATTCAGGTAGTTATGACTGAGGCAGTATTAAGGTGAGTATTTAAAGAATCTGACAGCAAAATTTGGTAAGGTGGGCCTGAGAAAAAATAGTGTGAGGAAGTTTTTCATGGGAATTCCCTTTGACTAAAGAAACCATGAGTAAATAAATGGTCTTGTTCTAGTTCATTGGTGTTTAGGGATACAGAACACTGCTATAGAAGTATACCAGATTGCCAAGATAACCAGGATGCTTGGTTCCATCATCAGTTTATCTTCTTTCTAACAACAGCCCATTGAGCCCTGACATCTCGTGTCTTAGGCCCACCTCCTCAAATCACTGAAGCAGCGTATTACTCTGTCATCATTTAGCTGATCTTCATCACGGTCATAGCATGCAGGTTCACAATATATATTTTTTTGAGATCAATTTCTTACACAAGGATTTTTCCAGTAGCAGTTAATAGTGAGACTGCTGATATCATAACAAAATTGATTACATTGTTTTTGATTCAAAAATACTTGGTGTTCAAGGTCACTGGCTACACAGTACTGACATCAGATAGCAGTTAAAAACATAAGGGTTTTTTGATATTAGCTTACAGAATTCAGAAGGAATATTGCATTTTGTAGTTTAGCCACCATGCCAGTGGTGGTATAACTGAAGAGACAATGATAATGGGGAGATCTCTTTGATGAGGTGCTGTGAAGAGATGGAAACAAATGAAAGCATGTAGAACCTACCTCCAGACTTCCATTTAGGCTAGTGCTTTCCCCACTGAAGACTTCTTGGACAGAAGAATCTCAGATTCAACTTGCCTCACAGTAACACAGAGAGAGAGGCAGAGAGCTGGATGGGCACTACAGTTCCTTCCACTGAGGGGGAGAAGAATTTCAGTTTACACAGTGCTTTATCATCACCAAAACCATGGCTGGAAAGCTGACCTAGGGAAGAAACTTGTGGGTTATCACAAGTATAATTCCATGTTTCAATCACTCAATACAGGCTGCTGTTCATACAGGTCTTTGGATACGGATCTTTTTCTTCCCGTACTCAAATACAACTTATTTAATTTATGGATTTGTAACCAGGGCCTATACAAACATACTTAAAAATGAAAGAAAGCCACAGTAGCTAACAGCAGATGGTGCTAAAAGACCTAGGATTAAGAACTCTCTATCTTGCTTCAGTTGTCACAGAAAAAAGATACTGGGCTTTTACTCTCATCTAAGTTTACTTAGAGATAACACAGATACAATAACTAGTATTGCTGGACTTGGGACAAAAAAAAAGAGATCATAGGCCCTTTGGTACCAATAATTTACATGAATATTTAATATCCTAGAGGACAGTGAAGACAGAGTGATATTCAGCCCAATTCATAGAAGACCCTTTGTTCCCTCGCATTAGGACTTCTGATAAAACCTCATAGAGGAGATGTTCAGGGCTGGTAAGAATCTTAGTACTGGGGAATTTTTGTCTTCCAAATCACTCAGTTCTATTGAGGAGATGGAAAGACAGAATCTTTCGAAAGGATGAGAGTCAGAAGACGCTTGCATTGTATTCCAGTGAGAAATAGGAGTTACTGTATTTTTATTTCTTTCCTCTTATTTATCCTTTTCTGCTTATAAACAATGTGGTAGATAGAAGAATAACAAATCTATCATAAAAAACCTGTCACAGTTCCTTCACTAGTGCTTATTTGCTATCTTCTCAGACACCTGATCCCCAATGTTATTTCACACTTTGCTCAGTTTCACAAAACAAAGTTTGGTGGTTTGTGCTGCCACATTAAAAGAGTTTTAACACTTCAGAGGAGCCTGTTTCAAGCTCCTCATTAATCTCCCACTGTATGAATCTGGTCATCAGCTTTTACAGGGGGTAGAATAATGTGATATACATTAAGAACCTTACACTTTCTGCACAGATTCTAGACTACAAAATAGAAAAACCTCAATAAGAAGCATAGATTTGTGTAGCAGCTATCAAAAATGTAAAATCATGCACAGAAAATAGCTTCATATTCTTAAATTGTCGTATCTGCATTAAAAATATTCAGGCAAGAGTATTAAAAAAAGGGGGTTTGGGGTGGTAAGCAAACTACTAACAGCATTTCATAATAAATTATAAGAGGGAAAAAGGGCATTTTAGTTGTTTTGAGTTGTCTGCACCCAACAGATCCTAAGCTAAGGAAGCCTAATATAGAAATGAAAAAGAAAAGCATGCAAACTTGGATTTAAGTTTAGTAACACTGAAATATTCATGCATCCCATTAGTACAACATTTATAATACTTTATCTTCCATTTTGCTTCATGGATTTGCATTTCATCCATTTGCATTCATGGATCCAACATTAATAGATGACAGCTATTTTGAAATATGGGTAGACTTCAGGAAGAGTAATATTTTTGCTAGATTTCCTTGGCTCAGGAAAGTGTGAAGACACTCCTTTGTAGACACCTATTAGCAGAAAATTACATGCTTAAATGCAAGATCTCTCTGCTTGGATGTGCACTGTTATTTCTGATAGCTCTGTAACTGAAAGTTCAGACGTAATATTTGAAATGAGAAGTGTGATTTTCTTCCTTTCCTAAATGGGTGTTTAACTGTCTATGACTTCTTCAGGCTGGACAACCAACCACCCCAGCAGAGGCCTCATTCTGGACTCTATTATATTTGAAGTCTGTGTAGTGCAACATCGTCCCTGGATACATTTAGAAAAAAACTGTTGCATATTATCTGCTTTTTCTCTCACATCAGCTCTCCTCCATTATTTCTGTGGCTTCTTCAGATGCTTATATATGGCTTTGGCTTTCTATATATGACTGTGGCTTTCTTCCCTCCTTTCTATGCTTGTGGAACAATATTTGACAGTCTTCCCTAGGGACTTCAGAGTGAAGTTTTGCATTTGATGAAGTTGCCATCAAACTTCTTTTGCCTTCCTGATTCCCTCAGCTACCTTCTGCTAGGTTTGATCTTGGTATTTCTCAGCTCAACACGTCAGCTGGGAAGTGCCTGAGCTGAACATGCTTAGGTTTCATTCTCCTCAGATACAAGGGTGAGAAAGTAGAGACAGCTAGTCTGACTCTAGGTCATTCCATGTGGCAAGCAGAAATCTTTCCTAAAAAGCACAGATAAGAATTTGTATTATGGGCTCTGCATAACTGGAACCAGTAAATTTCAGATAACGAAAGATCAGACTCCTTGCACTGACTTACCTGTACAACATGTGCCTCTCTTAACAGGACTGCTGTATCCCTTACCTCTCTATTCAGAGTGGTGAGAGGCTGTGGCTATCACTGACAGTGTGAGCATGCCTTCACTTCAACATCTGAGTAGGAGTTACAGCCCGCCACTGATGGTGCAATAACCTATAGAACCCAAGGTGGAGATTGCTAATAGTGTCCATTCTCTGACATGGTGAGAACATAAACCAGGTCCAGAAGCAGCCCAGATGGAACTAGAGATGAAGTTGTGCTGTAGGCTCCAAATCCATGCAGGAGACAGGGCTGGAGAGCAGTTACATACAACACATACCCTAGATCTAGCCAATAAAATGGCACTCCTATAACTCAGATCATGCAAGGTAGGGCTGGAGATGCTAAGCTGAACTTAAATGGGACTCCTAGACCAGTGGGCAGAGGGTGTGAAGAAAGGCTCTAAGTGGATTGCTCAGGGCTTTTAGTGGTCACAGGACCCTGGTGGGAGCAGCAGAATCCTCGTCTCTTTCATATTTGACATGAATATCAGTTGCAAAGTGTACGCTCTTCAGCTAAGAAAGGACATAAAATACATGAAACAGCAGACACTAAGGACTGTGTACTTCACTGATTTGAGAGACATGTGTAATTCACCTACACTTACCATCACCTACCAGAAGTTGCCATTCCCCATTTGCTTCATTTCAGAGCTTCCATTGGTTTTGTCACATCTTCCTTCTTGCCAGTGGTTGTGTCTTCCTTCCTGGGATATGGCAAAAATTCTCACTACTTTGTTGACTCTGACTGTGCATAAAACAGCAGTCAAACAATCAGATAAAGCAGAACTCCACTGGGAGTGGTAAACTCTGAGTGATTACTGATCACTTCCTGATTTTTGTAAAATGCAACAAGAAAGGAACTGGAGTGAAAGAATGGAACAACTGAAAGCTCAATTGGATCCAAAACTCTCTGGAAGCCTGGAATACTCATAGGACGCTTTAAATAACACATTTCTCTGTGTTAGCAAGCAGGGAATATTTGTGCAGAATATGGCACAATGCAACACAAATAGTGAAAAATACAAACTGAAGACAAAACCAGAGACCAGTTTGTGGCAGAATTAAAATTGCTGAAGAGCAGTTTTTAAAGGCTAGGTATATAATCAAAGTTCTTCAGGCTACTACAGAAAAAAATCAGAATTAACTTCTGATGAAACATGTTGAGCTTACCAGACAAATACAACCAACCAGTCCACAGTAATGCTATGGAGGACAGTCAGTGCTCTGAGCTTGAAGACATCAGAAAACCCAAACCACTATGAGCCACCTGAGGCAGAAAAGCTCAAAGTTACAGTCTGGCAAAAACAGCAAGGGGAGCTGGCATGTATTCTGCTCCCAGGGTGTTTTGTGGAGAAATTCATCTATATTTTGATGGGAAGGAAGGCATGAAGGTTTAATGGAATGACGTTTTGATCTGGGAAAAACACTGTCTGAGCATGGCTGGAGGCACAGAACACCTATGGAGAGAACTAGAACTAAACTGAAGAAAACTTAAATCCTTTATGATGGAAGTCACATACCTGGAAGAGATACACATGTAGGTCACAATAGAGCTGGAAGTATCACTAAAATACATCTGATAGATAAACACGAAGCTACAAAGATTTCTTGAAATGAGGGAGAGTTGCCTCTAATTTTCATGCAGAACCCTAATAAAGGATTGGAAAAGAAAAGTCAGAAGCAACTCAGAATTAGATCCTGCAAGATTGTGACTTTCAGCATGGAGCAGCCATGTGAGTGCAATACCAACCCAGCCTGCTAATCAGAGAAGAGCTCTCAATCCATGTGGGCAAACATCTGCAGTGAAAATCAAGGCTCTCTAATACAGCTCTGATATCGTTTTGACAGTTATCATCATGTTGGAGGCAGAATAAAGCACACTTAAGATGTATCACTATCACACAATATTATAAACAAAAAGAGTAGAGTAGAAACAAAAGAAAGATACGTAGAGACCAGGTTCAAGATGGTATTATTTTAATTTTTGATTGTCTTTCAGTCCACATCTCTACTCAAGACAGTCAGTATCTCTTAATGAACTACAATGTGCAATTGTGGAAATGGCAGGAAATCTCAGAGAGTTCAGTAATAGCAGCAGATGTTTTTTAGTTATTAGCAGTGCTTAAATGTGTTCAGAAATCCAACTCTACTGTATTTGTGAAAAGAACTTGGCAGGAAAATTTTCAGGACATAGCTGTGTATCTTGTTAGGCATAACTCAGATTTACATACTACACTGTACATGTATCAGTTTTAAAGGTAAATGAAAGTATTTTTGTACTGTCTTGTAGCTCTCAGTTTTGCTCTTGCCATTGTTCTGCCCACAATTCTTTACTGTTGCATTTTTCTAACGAAGTTATGTTTCTATATGCTGCCTGCTGAACAAGTGTGTTTGCCATTCAGCTTTGAATTTTAGAACATCTACATTGTGTTAAATTTGCTGATAGTCTAAAGAAATGAAAATGTGAAAATGCTAACTTCTGTAAGAGGAAACACTGATAAGTAGTAAGTTTTTCTAATGAGTAACACTATTCTGCATTGTGCCCAGACTATCTACTGAAACAAAGCAAGATTTATCCTATAAATATCTGTACTGATGTCATTGTAGTTTCACCACAAATGGAACTACCCCATTAACTGCACTAGAGTTACATTAGATGTGAATCAATTTTTAAATATATTGATCAGCATTAGGTCATGATCTTTCCATGAATGTATACTTAAATTCAAGCACCCAGTATTAAACTGAAGTGCAGAATCAGCCAGAAGTATAAACGTGTCAATTTTAGCTTACAATAAGCAGTGATAGTTCAAAAGTTCCTTTTTAGTTCAAGAGGACAGCTGCAAAGTAGGTTGTTGGTTTTTTTTTCTGTTTTTCACAATTGTTTTTCAACACATCTCACGAGTGATTTACTAAGAATGTCCTTAATTAAAGGATAGGTTCATCTCCTGTGAGGTTTTATATTCCAGTGAAAACTATTTTATTTCCCTCTCCCTCTCCCACTTCCTCTCCCTCTCTTTCTCCCTTCCTATTTTTTTTTTCTTTTTTTCTTAAATTTGTTGATGAGAAATGGAGATATGTTATGTGTCTCTTAATGAGATGATATATGAGATATGTGTATGTTCATGAGATGAAGTGTAGACATCCATATATAAGCAGCAGAAGCAGACTAAGTTTAACAATAGACATCGGGGCACTGAGAATAACAAGCACAGATCCCTGCATATTACGTCTTTAAAAATATGATTTACACAGATTTCCCCATCAACAGATTCTGCAAAGAAGAGGTAGGGGTTGAACAGGTAACACCTTCCCATACTCCAAAGCACAGGAAGAAAAAACTACCAGGTGCTATCTAAAATTACTACTGCTTATTCTGTCCAGATATAGTTCAGTTGAGGTCATGATGATATTCTTGTCATACTGGATATCAGTGGGTGGCAAAACTGACAGTAAATCCCTCTAATTGAGACAGTACCAATTTTTATTTATTTATTTATTTATTTGGTGAGTCAATAGTGCATTATTCTACACAGATAACCACAAAAATTCCAGGGACAGTGGGTGATTTTGAAACCAGGAATACCTAAGTCCACTGAGGTCTTTGTGTGGACTACAGCAGCTAGGGCATCACTTAATCCTGACTTTAAATTCTCCTCTGGTAATGACTGTTCCCTCCTGTTATAATGCAGGTGTACTGCTGTGACTCTATTAGTTGCTCTTCCCAGAATTTCACTACAAATGATTACTGGAACAAGGAGCATCAGTGGGTGGGAAGCGAAGATTTGTATTGTAACAAGATGATGTATTCTGTATGGTTTTGATGGCTACCAGTGTCTGCTCAGAAATTAGACATGCTGTTTCTCCTTTTCACTACCAAACACAAATTCAGCTGTGGTATTCATGCAAGCTCATTTGAAAAGTATATGATACAGGGTATTTACTACATACAGACTCTAAAACCATTCCCCCTTGTCCTATCACTATCCACCCTCATAAACAGCCGTTCCCCCTCCTGTTTAAATGCTTACTTCAAGTACTGGAAGGCCATAATGAGGTCTCCCTGGAGCCTTCTCTTCTCCAAGATAAACAAGCCCAGTTCCCTCAACCTTTCTTCATAGGAGAGGTGCTCCAGCCCTCTGATCATCTTAGCGGCCCTCCTCTGGACCCACTCTAAGAGCTCCATGTCCTTCCTGTACTGGGGCCCCAGGCCTGGACACAGTACTCCAGATGGGGCCTCACAAGAGCTGAGTAGAGGGAGAGAATCACCTCCCTCTCCCTGCTGGCCACCTCTTTTTTAATGCAGCCCAGAACACAGTTGGCCTTTCAGGCTGCAAGCGCACACTGCCAGCTCATATCCAGCTTCTCATCCACCAGGACCCCCAAGTCCCTCACTGCATGGCTGCTCTGAAGGAGCTCTTGCTCCAGTTTGTATAAATACCTACCGGGTTGCCCCGATGCAAGTGCAGCACCCTGCACTTGGCATTATTGAACCTCATTAGGTTAATGTGGGCCCACTTCTCCAGCCTGACCCCAGCAGGTCCATCTGGATGGCTTTCCTTCCTTCCAATGTATCAATGGTACCAGTCAGCTTGGTATTATCCACGAACTTGCTGAGGGTACACTTGATTCCATTGTCTACATCACTGATGAAGATGTTGAAGAGTACTGGACCCAAGACTGACCCCTGAGGGACACCTCTCTTGACTGGCTTCTACCCTGACATATAACCATTAATCACAACCACTTGGCTGTGTCCAGCCAGCCAATTCCTAATCCACTGTACAGTCCATCCTTCAAATCCATACCTCTCCAATTTAGAGAGAAGGATGTGGTGAGGGACCATGTCAAGGGCTTTGCAGAAGTCCAGGTAGATGACATCTATTGCCCTTCTCCCATCCATCAAAGCTGCCACTCCATCATAGAAGGCCACCAGATTGGTCAGGCAAGATATGCTCTTGGTGAAGCCATGCTGGCTGTCTCGAATCACCTCTTTGTACTGTACATGCCTTAACGTGGTTTCTAGAAGGATCTGCACTTACTTTCTTGGTTCCTTTTTCACTTTCCATTTGTTGAAAAAATGGTAGGAAAACAAGTGTACTCCACTATAGTTATTTTAAAATGTCCAAGATACTACAGAATCACAGTGTTGAAAGAGACATCCGAAGATCATTTTGTCCAACTTTCTTGCTCAAGCAAGTTCTGCAGAGAAGGAGACTTCACAACCACTCTGGGCAGCCTGTTCCAGTGCTCCGTAACCCTTAACGTTTTTCCTTATGTTAATACAGAACTTCCAGCTTGTTCTCATTGACCTTTTTCTTGCCACTGGGCAATGCTGAAAAGAGTCTGGCCCCATCTACTTCACTTCTTCCTATTACATATTTATAAGCATTGCTAAGATACTACTCAGACTTCAAACTGCAAGTCCCAGCTTTCTCAGCCCTACCTCATAGGGGAGATGCTCCAGGTCCCTAATCATCTTCGTAGCCCATTGCTGAACTCTCTCTAGAAGTTTCCTGTCTTTCTTGAACTGAAGTGCCCAGGACAGATAGCAGCACTCCAGATGTGCCATCACCAAGGTAGGTTAGAGAGGGAGGACCACCTCCATTGACCTGTTGCCAGTGCTGTTTTTCATGCAGGATACTGTTGGTTTTCTTGGCCACAAGAGAGCACTGCTAGCTCATGTTCAATCTGTTGTTCAACAAAACAGCCAGGTACTTCTCTGTACAGCTCATCCCCAGCAGATCACATGCCTGCCCAATCTTTTGGCTTATCTGGGCTGCACTGAGTGAAGTGGTATTGTCTTGGGCTGCATATAAAATACGAACACCTCTCCAAAAAAATGCCTCAATTTTTTTCGCCATGTAAACTACAACAGATAGAAAAATACTCAAATTGATAGAGCAGATACTCAGCTACTGAGAATTGCTTTCCAACATAGTCTCCACCATTATCTATGCAGTTTTGCCAGCAATGAAGCCTGCATGCCAAGCTTATAAGTATCTGCACCCATGTCTGAGCACCCTTGTGGTGACAGTCTTTTCCTTTTGCCTGACTCAGAATAGTCCTTGCTGCAGAATGGGGCTGCTGCCTTTTGTCCTCCCACCACTGAGTAACTGTGAGAGAAGTCAAGTTTCATCTTCTGTACTCCCAGTAGATAGCTGTAGTCAACACTCAGATCCTCCCTGAGCCTTCCCAGAGCCAGTTTTCTCATGCTGTCCTGGGATGCCATGTACTCTTAGCCATCCCTAGCCCTGAGGCCCTGGGATGGGCCCATAGACTGAAATGTGAAATGTAAAAATGATGAACCCCACTGCTCACTTAAGCAGCATAACCTTCCCATCAATATTCCATTGCATGTTGTTGCTGTGTGACAGGTGGCAGCAGTGGGGCAGTCTGATAAAATGGTATCAGACATGGAAGTGCATATGAAGCAAAGGTGAGTCGTTTAATTCCTCCATGCAGAAAAAGCTGTACCCACTGATATTCATCAGTGCTTGCTGAATGTCTATGGAGGGCAAACAGTAGATGTGAGCACAATGAAGGTTGGGCTACATGGGCAACCTTTTCCCAGCAATGGCGCTCTCATAGCAGCTTGAATCATTGGGTCATTTTACAGCCGTGGCATGCGGTCTCCTGTTTATCACTAACAAAAATGCATAGGTAATGGTAATAACTATGTTGGAAAATAGTGCTTAGTAGCTGAGAATTTGCTCTATCAAATAGTGTTATTTTGCTCTTTGTATCTGTTGTCCTTTCCATGGAAATAAATAGAAGACTTTACTTTTGGAGCAGCCTACATAGATTGATTGTGCTGTTAACAAATACTGACATTTTCATAACAGATCCTAAGTAAAAAGAAGTACTTAACCCTGCTCACCAGTTATTTCAAACATCCCCAAACTGAAATGTTACACAAGTCCCTGTGATGCTGTTTATTGCATGCTTTCTCACATGGTTCCACTCCACTTATTGAATATTTTAAAAAGAATATTTATAATTTCTTCCTTTATCATCAGTACAGTTAGAAAAAAATATTCCAAAGCTATTCAAACCAGAAAAAGTTAAAAATTCTACTTCATATTGTTTGAATTGGAAGGGATATCAAAGATCATTGAATTTCATCTGCCCTGCTCCAGGCAGGGTTACCAGCCACTAAATCAGGCACTAGATCAACAGCTTGGTCCTCCACACCTGGCCTTCAAAACCTCCAGGGATGGGACTTCCACAACTTCTTCAGGCAACCTATGTAGACAACATTCCTCAGACCCAGCCTGACATTGAATGTCTCCAGGGATGGGGCATCCACCACCACTCTGATAAATCTGTTCTGGAGCTTCACTACCCTGCCTGTAAAAAAAGTTTTTTCTCATATCCAATCTAAATCTTCCTTCTTTTTGTTAGAAACCATTTCCCACTTTCCTATCACAACAGGCTCTGATAAAGAGTCTGTCCCCTTCTTTCTTACGGACTCCCTTTTAGATACTGAAAGGCTGCTAACAGATCTCTCCAGAGCATTCTTTTCTCCAGAGTTAACAGCTCCAACTCTCTTGTCCTGTTCTTGTAGGAGCGGTGTTCCATCCCTTGGATCATTTTTGTGACCCTCCAACAGGTCCACATTTCTACTGTACTGGGGACCTTGTGTCTGGCCACAATACTCCATGTGAGGTCTCACCAGCACAGAATACCATCACCAAACTTGCTGAAGGTGAATTATATCCCTTCATCCAGATTATTTATGAAGATGTTTGACAAGATTTGACTGATGACTAACCTCTGGGGAACATGGTTATCTGCAGGCCTCCAATTAGACTTTGTGTTGCTGATTACAAACCTCCGAGCTCTGCCAGTCAGCCAGTACTCAGTCCACTTCACTGTTAAATCATGTATCCCATATTTCCTAAGCCTACCTATGAGATTTTTATGGGGACAATGTCAAATGCCTTGCCTGAAATCAAGGTACACAACACACACTGTTCTACCAGTTCTCATCCAGTCATAACATCATAGAGGGCTACCTGATTATTCAAGCACAATTTTCCCTTGATGAATCCACACTGACTACTCCTGATAACCTTATTCCTGGATATGACATCCAGAATAAGCTGTTCCATCATCTTCCCAGAGACAGAGGTGAGGCTGTCTGGCCTGTAGTGTCCTTACCCTTTAGAAAACTGTAATATTACTGGCTTTCCTCCAGTTCTCAGGCATCTCTCCTAATTTCCATGACCTTTCAAAGATGGTAGGAGAGCAGCTTGGTAACCACTTGCACAATCTCTCTCAGCATTTGTGGTGTTATCCTATCAGTGCCCATGAATTTGTGTGGGTCAGGTTTGCCTAGGCATACTCTGACTGGATTCCCCTCAGTCAAGGAGATGTCCTCCTTTCTACAAACTCTACCTACTATCTCCATTGTCCCTGCTTTGAGTATATGCCAATTGTCTCAACCATGTAACCTCCTTTCAATCAAAATTTTGCATAAAACTATATGTATATTAGTATATAAAATTTATTTATTTATTTATTTATTGGAAGACTTTTCATTGGATTGTTCACTTTGAGCCCTTAAACAAGTTTTACTAGTTGATGAAATGATTTCTTCTTCTGACACAACTATTATGTAATTGATATTTAATGTAGCCTAAAGGACAGATGAGGAGGTGCTCTTTGACAGAGAATGTAGTGACTGAAAAAGAGGTGATAGTTTTAAACTAAAAGAATGTGTTATTGATGGAAAACATCTATGCTACACTGCACTCATAGGAGAGAATCTATTTATTGATATAATATGAATATAATATAGTGATTTAACAAAGCTTAATTGTAACTAAGTGACTTAACGAGATTTGAGGTGGCTGGATAAACTTAATTATTTACTGCATTGAGTAACATGTTTAATTGGGCTAAACATGCACACAAGGAGGCCTTCCATCTAGGTCATCAAGTTCAGAAAGGACACCCTGTCTTTCTGAAGTCATTGAGCCATGAAGGTAAGGCACCTAGGTGAGGCTGTATCCACTCCTAGTTTCTGACTTGGCAATAGCTTATGTCTAAGGGATTGTATGTTCATAGTATATCTAAGACACAATCTTAGTGAAGCTATCAAAGCTTACAATCAAAGATGCGATCTTCTTACCGAGGCTAACAAAACCTAAAACAATTGGTTACTTACTGAGGACCTGTTTTGACAAGGTATATTGATATTCAGGTATAAGGGATCTCTGTGCAGGTGTAGCCCTGAGCGGTGTTTCTGCTGGAGGGGAGATCCTGTCATGCAGCCAGCTGCTGCGCAGGAGAGCTCTTGGACTGCTATCAGCCCCCAGTTTGGAAGAGATTTATGGTTGTTAATCTGCTTTAGCAAGAATGTTATCAGTGCTCTTGTTCATTGTCTTCCTATGCAAGGCCTTGTGAGCAAGGTCAGGTTGAAGAAGAATGATGAGAGAAAAAGCCAGGGGCAGGGACATGGGTGAAAAGGGGGAGCACACCATCACATAGGATGGGTAGGTTTTGGTTAGATGTTAGGAAAAATTCTTTACTGTGGGCATGGTGAAAGACATGTGAAACATGAGACAGTGAAAGAGGTTGCCCTAAGAGGTTGTGGATGCCCCTTCCCTGGAGACATTCAAGGCCAGGTTGAGTAGGGCTCTGGGAAACCTGATCTGGTGGTTAGGCAACCTTGCCCATGGCAAGGGGTTGGAGTTAGATGGGCTTTAAGGCCCCTTGCAACCCAAGCTGTTCTGTGATTCAATGATTCTTCTTGTACTTTACCTTCTTATTTCATCCAGCATCCAAAACAGGGACTTCAGATCCAATGCTTCCCATCCTGAAAATGGTCTGTCACTTGTGATTTCCATAAGTCCTGAGAGATAAAATTTGCACCTGTGAAAATTGCTTTGAAGCAGACATAAAAATGACTGTGGTTTAATCTCTTTAGTATAACATTTTCTTAGCAAGTTTCATGTTTCATGTATACGAATAAAAGCCAAATCTTTATGCTATCTATGTTTCTTTCCTACAGGAAATGCAGCTAAGAGAATAGTTATTGTTATTTCTGTTTTTAAACTTTTTTTGTTCTCAGTTGTTACAGTGAGTAAGACAAATATTGCCTATTTCTTTGTCTGGTATAGGTATGTTAGTCACAGACAGTTGTATAATATAGAAGATACTTTTTGGCAGCGACTAAGACCAAGGAATTTTTTTTTTTTTTACATGTGATGCTTTCTTTAGGAGCACTTAGTTTTTGCCCAGTTTTTGTTGCTGTTGTTGTTGCTAATGATAGATGCATAACATACATATATGGCAAGGGCAGAATTGTGTTGTTAATGTGCGTGAATTTTCTTGTGGATTCAGTTTAAGCTGCTCAAATCAAGCCACTGACTGAGATGCTTAGAAATGTGTTTTGTCTTTGAATAAAAAGCTAATTTCTCATCCTTGGAGCAAAAGCTGCTTAAGTGGAAAAGTAATACCTTCCCTTCACAAGGATCTCTTAAAAACCTGTGAATTTTCTGCTTTAAAACTCATTTTCAGACTTTTTTTTTTTTTTAGCCAGTAGCCATATTGACAAAACAAACAAAAAATACACTCCCCTCTGCAAATGCAAATCAAATTGGATTCTCTCTTTTAACTACAGGATTTTAGACAGATCTACAGGGTTGGATTTTCAACCATTAAACATGAACATACCTTACTAATAAGATTTAACATTTAAAATTAAAAGCAGAGTGAAAATTACTTCTTGGATTTTTGAATCTTGGTTATACTTCTGAAAGCGTTTTATGAGAATGAGTTGTTATCAGCAATCTACTGATGCTGAACTCTGCTGTGACAATGTTAGCACTTTAATTTGCTGATTTTAAAAAGAACAACACCAAAAAATTAAACATAAGGAATATTGTCTCTGTTCTATCTCTGTGAACCAGTGGAATGGGTACAAGTTTCCTTTCTCCAGCCTACAAGGAAGTAAATCACAATGTCTTGTTGAAACAGGGACACATTGTTCCTCCATAGCAGTGGCGGAAAAGTAGTAAGCTCTGTGAACTGCAGCCTCAGGGACGCCCTGCTGGCTTTGACTGCCTTCAACAATCTGCTGCAAATTCTCAATTTTCATCTTAAAATAATGCTTTTATATTTTTGCGGTGAGCAATTACAGGCATCACAGATCACAGGAAAAACAGATGTGCTGCTGGCCAGTTAACTTAGTCTTGCAGAAAACTGTCTTCAGCCAAACAGCAGCAGATGGCAACTTACCCCTGTTCCATTTCATTACTGCAGTAAGGTGTAAACGTCGAGGCTTGTAATTTGTACTGTGCAGATATTAACATTTTTAAGCATAGGAAGTTTTTTTTCTTTAAAAAATCACTGCACAAAGTAACAGTTAAGAAACATTGCTTTTTTGACAGTTGTACAGAACAGGTAGTTACAAGCTGAAGAAATAGAAATATCTCAGCTTTCAACAACAGAGCTACACAGGTTACATGGGTTTCATGTATGTAGGGCTTTAAGCCCTGTGACATGGATAGAAATGTAATTCAGTTACCGTGGAATTGCGCTGGGAAAAGGTTCTGCTGGGAGCAGAAAGGTGGTGGGTTTTTGCTTCATTCCTTCCACACCCACCCTCAGAGTAAGCACTGATTCTCAAAGCTTTTAGTCTTTACAAAGTAAATAACCATCTGTTTTCAGAGATTGCTTAGAAATAATCACTAGGACAATGTGGTGTACATAATCAAGATCCTCAAAGGCACTTGGGTGCCAAATTTAAATGAGCAGGTTGCCTAAAAAATCTTGCAGTGTTTGAGTTTGAAAACGAAATGTCTTTAGGCTATAATATTCACTAGTCATCTACTGACCAGCTACTGGTTCAACAGATTTTTTTTACCAGGGGAAAAGTGATTCAGCGTATGAAAAATGAAGTGAAACCTAAGATATGAAATGTTGAAAATGAAAATGAATAATTTCCACGTGAATAGTCCAGTTATGTTTTGTGATTTATTAAAGGAGTCCATATAATAAATATTTAAACAACACCCGTTCCCCTTAAAAAAACAAAACAAAACAAAAAAAAAAAAAAACAAAAAAAAACCCCATCAAAATGTATTCTTTCTGGAACTCATCAGTTAAATTATAGTAGTCTTGATTAAAATGCTCATGGGACATGAGCTAAAGGGTTTAAACAAAAATAAGTAAGGACAAATCATCAAGAATTCTTTCAAGGTAGCATCTGAGCTCCTATCACTGAGCAACGCTACTTAGCTCATCTATTCAAGTCTTTTCATGGAGATGCCAAGAAACACCTTTGATGAAAACAGACAATGTCTTACCATTACCATGGCTCTGTTTGCTAAAATTTGCAACTACCCCAAATAGTCCTCACACAAACAATGTGGTTATTTCTCAGAAGTGTGAATGGGACACAACTGCATCCCACCTACATGTTATTTCTCCTCGAAAGAATAATCTGACATTGCTTCACAAGTGAATTCCTCCTTTGGTTTTGTGAGCATGTGGAGCTTAAATGTTCACATTACAGGTGATTTTAATGAATTTTAATACCAGTATTTCACCTTGTCTTAAGAAAACAACTGCATGAAACTATGAGCATGTTTTTCTAGTATAGATTTTTAAAGGTATGGTTTGCTGTATTATTTAAAACTGCCTTCTTCAAGTTGCCTACAAAACTCTATTCATACATTTTTAAAAATGTTGACATTTGTGATGTTATTTCTTAAGAAAATATTTTAGAAGATTCAAGGCATTCAATACATTCAAGTTTGCACCCTTGACATGCTAATTTTTGCAATGTCTTCATGGAAATAGGCATGCAAACTTAATTCATTATGAGATGATGTCTGAACATGTTTACCCCTGCTTATGTGAATTCTTCACCCTGTATATCTACTTTTTAATGAATCCTCTTCGTGAATCCCTCTCTATTTTTGTGCAAGAAATGGTTAGTTACTGAAAATGAGAAGGTTGAAGTCTCAAGCTGTGCAGTTTCCTATGCTGGGAAAAAGTGGCAGGAAAATAATTAAAAAATATAATCACTAATGTAAGGAAAAGTTTTAAAAACTGTCAGATAATAGTATGTTCCTCAAGACATCCCTAGAATTAAGTATTTTTGTCAATTATTTAGTAAGTGCCTAATTTGCTACTACTGGGGAAGAAAATTACATGGTTGCTTGTAAATTATTAAACAATATTTTGATGGTGTTGACAGAGCAAATAGCAAGATATTGACCACGGTCGTCATGCTATAGACAAATTCTCACAGTTTTCCTTTTTATCTTTTTTATGTGAAATTGAAGAGAAGAAAAATGTCATTAACTGTTATGAACTATATGTGCAAACTATGATTGGAACCTACGCCAGGAGTTCACCTTTCATTATATATATATATTTTTTTTTCCGTAGAGTCACTGATTTAGAGGGATTTTTCTAACAAAGCATTTAGAACTTCACAAAGACATTTGATTGTACAGTCATTTTTCCAGCTTTGCAGGTTTTTCACACTTCTGCTAATCATTGGCTTCTAGGTCTATTTTCAGTCTTGAAAGAAACGCATGCATCTTTAATAGCATTTTAATAAAAGGATATCTAGATTTCAGGTCTCTAAAATTATACCTCATTTTTTAAACATATTCATTAGAAAAGTTTAATTTTTTTTTCTTCTGAATTTCAGGTTTTGATCAGATTATTGTAAATACTGCATACTCAAATGCTGATTTCCTGAGCACTCAGAAGCTTATAATTGGACGTAAGGCAGACACAGCCTGCAGTTGTGAGTAGAAGTGTGAAGGGTTTCTGATAGATCCTGGTCAAGATGAGTTTGTTTTTCTGGTCATATGTAAGCAGCTATCATATCTGTTACATGGACAGAAACTGTCCTAGGGGAATCTTACTCCTGTGTTTTGGAAGAGGTGAGACATCCAGATGTGAACAGGAAGAATGAGTGTTTGGAGTGGAAGCACTGAAGTATTTCTTTGAATCACACAGCTTAGATTGGTGACCACACTTACAAGTACAAAGCTGTGGCCATATGTAAAGAATGACAGAAAGATGGGCCAGAAACCATGAGAAATATTTAGAGTGTACAGAAAAATGAGTCAGGGTAGAACTCCTCAGAACATGGACTTCCCCACTGTAGGACATTTATGATCTTCATTTTCACAGTTTGCTGTAGTAGTTAAATAATCAATTAAAGACGTTTAACAATCACTATTTGAATGCATTTTTTGCATGCTCTCATGGAACTTATTTTCTTTGAAGGACAAACTCCACCAATGCTCTTAGAATAATTTGAAACCTTGGTTCCAATTCTATGTTCATTAAGAGCAAATCTTGGCTAACAATGACTGAAAAGAGGAAAAACAGCTCTACTGACACATTGCCTCAAGAACTGCACACAAGTACGCCCAGAATTGCATGCCCAAATTTTTTTTGCTCTGTAACTTAGCTGTGTTAAATTACTTTTTCTGGGTTTTTTTTTGATGGTTTTACTTCTCCAGGGTTCCCATGAAGTACAAATAAGTGTTAATTCTGTGTAACATGCCTGAGAGGTTCTCTGTGCTTGATCAGAAGGTTACAAGAATTGTCTGGTGTGCATTTATAATCAAAATGCTGAAGTGTGTTGTCAGTGAGAATCGCTGTAATAGAGGGAGAGAAAAGATTCCTGCTAATTTTAAGCTCAGTGTTGTAATTCTAAATGGTTTTCTTGGAGGAAGCTTAGCCCATGAAATCCTCAGAAAAAGTAAGATTAGTTGAGCATTCCAGTGTAGTACTGGAATCACAAGCAACTTCTGGTAGTATCCAATGGTACTACTCAGAAATAGTTGTTTTCCTCCATGAATATCAATGGCCATGTTGATTTTTTGAACTAAAGCCACCAATGCAGTTACCACACTGTGTTACCACACTGTGTTACCACAGATGAATAATCACTTCTAGTGGTATGCTCTTTACACAAAAGGTGGTCTCAAAAATTTGAATGAATTTTATCTCCACCCTAACTGGAGGTAAAAACTAAAACTGTAAGTTCAGAATCTTTGTGAAAAAAAAACAACAGACACTATAGCACTTCTGAAATAGCTGATAAAACCTGCAGAATTTCATGTATAAGGTCCAAAATTCTTCATTGGATAAGGCTTATAGGTATAGGAGTGTCTAATTTTTAGAGAATTAGTCCCCTGATATGTCAGTGCTTAGTATTTTGGTACCTGAGGTTGCTATTGAGTGTTTATACAGACCCAACACATTTTTGATAGCTTTGTTAATCCCTTCTTCATGTGCTTACTATATTTTCCATGGGATTTTTTAAAGCAAAACTCCAGTCTGCCTAAATCCTAGCATGAACACCAACTGGCAGGGATATTCAGGGGGAAAAAATACCTGGAGGTGACTTCCTTCTTTCTGAAAGAGCTAAGCCCATGTCTCAATTCTTCATTCATTAACACCTTTGGGATAAAGCCATCCTATCTCCCTGAACTCTCATCAGGTTGCTGCGAGTGACATGTGGCCTCCCCACTCTGCTATTAGGTGTAATGCTGTTGTCCAAGAATCTCTCTCCACTGGAAAAGTCTGTCTAACAAGAGGTGAGCTTCACCTTGGCAATTCCATACCAGACAAATAAATAGAAATATGTAATATCACGACCTTCCAGTTCCACATATTCAGCAGGTTTCAACAGTGTAAGCAGTCACAGTTCAAACCAAGAATATATAAACACAAAGATTAAAATGCCCTTTTGTCCTAGGACTTGACACCTTGCAAGGGAGCAATGCAGTTGCTTGTGCAGCTCATGTCTTACCACTGTCATTATCAGTGTGACCAGCCCAAGAGGCCAGAATGCAGAGCAGCCATCACAGCTGAAGCACTGGATTTGTCTCCTAAGAGTTTTTTTTCAGAAGAAAACAGTGAGCAAAGGGAGAGGAATGGAATGTTACTTTATATACAGCAAACAAATTACATCGTCATTAATATTGCAAACCTTTTTTTGTGGAAGAAAAAAAATCCTGCTTTATTTTAAGATTTTTAGTATGGTTTATTCTGAGATTTAGAAAACACAAGAGAGTCAGGCCTTCCAGACAAATGCATTCACCTTGACGGAATGCATTTGCAGTAGCTTTACAACAATGGCCTAGAGAATACTTGCAATTCACATTGGACTTCTTTTTTCTTCTTTTTTTTCTTACTGCTTGGAAAATGGACCTGGTTCGCGGGCCTAATTCACAGCTACCACACCTACTCTCTCTGCCCAGAGAGCGAAGAGAATGAATAGGTCAATCACCTGACATATTTCCATCCAATTTCAAGGGTAGAATGTGTTCATTTTCTGACTAATGGCATGTCATTTTGCAGAAGCCTTTGGTCGCGAATTAATCCTGGAATCAAAACAGATTTTCCGGGGAGCAATCTTCCATCAAGTATTGATTTTTTTACACTCATGGAGTCTGTACTCCCTAATTTAACCTGACAATGATTCTGCACAATGGGCTGGGAGCACCTTGGCAACTCACAGAAGGAACTTTTAGTGTCTTTTCTTTCTGCAAAGTAGTGGGGGGCAAGGAAACAGGGGAAGAAAAAACTCAAACAACACACTTAGTCACTGGGGGAGTGTTTACGGTCTGATGTTTTATTTCTTACTATTTGGAATGGAGAAATAATGCTAACTTTAGAAGTAATGTAAGCCAGAGATGTCTCTGAAAGGACCCATGACTCTGTGAAATCCTGTTTATGGCAACAATCCCCTGCTGCTCCTGCACCTTTTTCTCACCCCAGCACTCTTGGGTGCTAATAATACAAAACCTGTAATAGCATCTGTAGTTTCAGCTGATGCTTTTATGAGATGACATTTTATCCTACAGTAAATAAAGAAATAAATGCTTATGCACAAAGAAGTATAAAAATACCTTCCTTTCCCAAAAGGAAGTGTTTTTTGCTTCTGTGCTCAGAAGTCAATCTACAAGAGCTGTTCCTTGGTTTTGGATTCTCTTACAAGACAAACTCCTTTGTATCTGCTTCTCCACACACTCTGTATTAAACATCTGTTTTTTCTGATTGTTCTATTTATTTGACTACTTACACCAATGAGAAGAGATGAAAAATCTGCTATTATGAAACAATAAAACACAACAGAATGAAAAGCTAGAAATCACTTAGAGACAGGAAGATTGATGGGACGAGATGTGAAGAAGAAGCCATCAGAATCTATTTTTTAATAGAAAACTAGGACAGGGCATTTTTGTTTTTGATGATACTACTGCAGAAGCAAAATAATGCAGTGTAATCACCGTTCCCAGGTTAAAGCTTCTTTCTTATAGATGAGAAGCAATACATATATTTAAGAGACAGTGGGCAAGGTGCCCATCCTTTTTCCTCATTCTGAAACTGAAATGGAAGAGGTTTTAAGCATTTTGAACAAAGGTCTTTGCAGAAAAATAACAACATTTCTGCTGATGATTTCTCCATTAGAAACGCCACATTACTGGAAACATTGCTATATGACCTGAAGAATAATACTCTTTTTTTTTTTTCTTTTTTTTTTTTTTCTGCCATTTTAGAGACACTTACAATTTGAGAGTTATATTGTTGGAAACCATTTCTCCCCTCCCCCCTTTTCTGCAAACAGTCTTTTAGCTTTACAGGGAGTAGAAGAAATACAAAAGCCATTCTTGGCCTAAGAGGAAGAAGTTTAGGAAAAATCACACCAGTCCATCTGCTAACTGAATGACCACAGGCCTAACAAAACCA
This sequence comes from Coturnix japonica, assembly GCF_054131305.1. Lineage (NCBI taxonomy): Eukaryota > Metazoa > Chordata > Aves > Galliformes > Phasianidae > Coturnix > Coturnix japonica. The sequence goes on from NC_140664.1 coordinate 61,754,408, forward strand.
TTATGTTTTTAGGCATATTGTACTGGATAGTTAAGAGTTGCAGACCCAACTGTGCAGATTTCAGAATGGTGGAACTCTGTCACTGTGCTAAATTCAAGAGAGGATAAGAATGCAGAAAAGGAAAATGGATTCAGAAAAGGCAGAAACTCATCCTGTGCCGCCTGAATCAGGAGTTAAATTCCTGAAAACTGCAATTCCAGAGAACAGTACAGAAAATAATTGATGAAAATAAACAAGAGGAGATATGCAGAAGTAAGAGGTCCACATAGAGCTTCAGTGATGATATTCAGAAATAAACTGGCACTAGTTACTTCAGAACACTAGCAGAGCTTTATTACTTTCCATTGTACTATTTTAGGGATGCCTTGGAAACGGCAAGATAAGTGTTTTCTGGCCTCATCAAAAAGGTTAGGGTGAAGAGCCCTTGTGTGAAAAGTTTTGAGTGATCGAATGTGTTTAAATTGTTACAAATGTTTATAAAAGTGCTTCTAGGCATAAAGATGATGACTGAAATCATATACAGGAACAGCTGAAGACAGCTCTCTTATTGTTAAAGAACTCTTTTCTTGTAAGCTTTTTTCCTACTTTCATCTCATTTTCCAGAGACAGTTTGAAAGAGAACTGCTTCTTTTCTTCCTTGTTTTATGAAAGTGCCTTTGTACATTAGCAAAGTGCTTTAATAACACGCACTTTGTAAAAGTCAAAAGTGCTCTATTACCCGTAAGTATAGAAGTAAATAGCACTTGTTTTAATTGAAAACATCAAACTTTTGTAGCTCTAAACACATCAAAGACACATCCATTTGTGCTTCTGTTCCAAAAGGTGAATTCCACTGCTTTTAGGCAGACTGTGTCAGAATCAGGCTTACTAGAGCTATGAGAAATTTTCAAATTGAAATACCTTTCAACCTTCAAGTGGTTAAAATATGGCAATGGTTAATGCACTTAGCATGTGAAGCTGCTTTGAAACAGCAAGCGGTTGAACTGATTGTACCCATAAGCTGAGATGTGCTAACTGACCATATGCTCTGCCTGAGGTCAGTCTGCCTTCCAGGTAACACACACTCACTTATATTTTAATGAAACAGGTTAATCTCTAGGTTAGGTAGCAAGGGGGTGTTTAAGCTGTTGTGTTTTACTTTACAAGAGCATGTGCTCAGCCTGTTACTGGGGACTGATTGTAGGACAATGTGGTTTTGAACCTCTGTAACTTGACATTTCTACAAGTGTACTTAAACTTCATACACATAGAAAAGTATAGTGGTTTACTTAGTGTAATAAAACTACTTCTAAACTTGCTTGCTTTTGAGCCTTCAAGGCAAAACTTAAAAGGCTCAAGAAGCAACTTGTATTTAGTTGGTCAGTTGTTAACTTAACCTAAAATAAGATAATGTCTCACAGTTGAGGTAGGAAAGTTACTGGGGTGATTTCTGAGCCAAATTACGTTACATTAATAAAGCTTTTGAGATCACATGACGGCTGCTAGCCATGGCACAGACTGCAGGTAAACAATGACCACTATCACACACAAGCATGGCTTATCAAGCTACCATCTGTCAGCAGAGCTGTAGTAACTGTGATTGGATTTCATTTTGATTAAAAAACTAATGGAGAAGGGACAAAGAAAGCCAAAATCAATCACATCACAGCCATCAAAATACTAATGAGTTTTAAAATATTTGTTAAGGACTTGACCTTCTGATTCCTACAGGTTTCTTGTCCCTAAAAGACAATAAAAGGACTTTTATTCTCAGAAGCTGCCTGTCCACATTTATTTGGATTATCATTTGCCTAAAGGCTTATATCAGGACCCAGCCACGTGGTAGCAGAACACATTACTGTCTTTCTCTGCCTGACAAAGGTGGCAATAGTGCTTGGGTTCTCCACAGAGACATATGTGAGCTCTCAGTATATCTTCCACATTGAGACTGTCAAAAGCTTTAATACTTCCATGTGGACAAAATCTCCTTCATGTCTTCATCAGTCTCTACGAGTCATGTAACTGGCAGAACATTCCTGAAAGAGCAGGGGTGCTGCAGTCACAGGAAAAGCCCTGTGATTCTCAGGGGAACACTGATAATAATTTCTTGTCTTCAGTATCATCAGCAGCTTCAAAAGTCATAAGAAACCTTTCTTTCACCCTTTGAAGTCAAGCTTAACAGGAAAAATACATTGCTTTTTCAACAGAGTCAGTATCCGAGTAAATTCTTTAGCCTCCTGCTGCTGCATTTTGCAGCGTGGGCAGTAGAAAGTATAACAGGAAAATTTATTATTTATTTTTCAAATTTCAAAAGTAGAAATGTATCCGTGCGGAATATAGACTTTCTGGACTAAGTTTTGACAGCCACAAGCCAGTAAGTCAGACTGTCTATGACTATAGGTGTGCAACATGTTAATGCGAGATGTAGCATACTTCACCAAGAACATTCAGCTAACACCAATATTTATGGTAGGGGGAGAAAGATGGTGTTAAAATTAAATCACCTTTAGAATCCCCACTTTCAACTTATTTTAAAAGCATGTTGAGTCCCCACCTTCTCCTTTTGAAGTGGCTAGTGAAGGAGAAGAGTTTTTCACTTTCAGATAGAAGCTAGAGGCCTACACTTTGACTTCAGAGCTTCACTTCAGATCCTCTCTGAGAAAATATATTATTAATTCATTATCAATCACTCCTACATAAGGATGCACAAGGCATAAGACATATCACTGAGCATATCCCATATAGTATGCAGCCAGGGAAAATAAAAGATCAAAAAGATAGTGTGCACTTTTCGTACACATCCTTTCAAATATTCTTCTTGCTTTGTATTGCTCCAAAGGTGAGTTGTTTAATTAGAGAAATATCTGTTTCATCGGCTTAGGTTAGATCTTCCTGCTTGCAACTAAGAAGCAATATGAACTGTCCTGTGATGCTTCAGCACTGGTGGGTAAGCGTGTATATTGCCAACAAAAGAAAAAAGTTTCAAATTAGGATGCTAAATAGCAGTAAATGTGTCCCTAAGATCTAAACTCTGTTTATTCTCTTTTTCCACCTCTTTGACACCCCTTCTCCCCACTCTTGTTTTTTCTTCCCTACTTTCTACTTCATATTCTGTTCTTTCATTTACCCACTCTATCCTCATCCCCTTCTTTTGAGGACTCCTGCCTGCAGAACAAGAACTATGTTTTTGGTGAATCAATAATCTGTGTGTTGCTTTGAAAACAATGCCCTCAGTTTATTTCCAAGAAAGCTAGAGATACAAAGAGCACAATAACACTATTCGATAGAGCACATTCTCAGCTACAAATCACTGTTGTTTTTTTTTTCTTTTTTTTTTTTCTTCAACATAGTCACTACCATGAGCAGATTCATGAGGATGAGCTGATTGAGATGCTTTTCATTTCGTGATGTGACAGCTCTACATGGCTGTCAGGAACATAACTTGTCTTTCTTATTACTGTCACAACTGCTGAAACACAACACCCACTGTGTCACTGTGCTGACATCCAAAATTTGGCCTCCATACAAATGTTCAGCAAACATCAATGAAGATCAGTGAGCACACTTTAGTCTTATTATTGTAATTGGACTTGGCCCATCAATGTAGCCTATCAGTGCCCCTCTGCAGAGCTCTCCTACCCTCAGTCAGATCAACAACCCTGCCCAGTGTAGTGGTTTCTGCAGACTAAATGAGGGTGTGCTCAATCCCTTCATTCACTGATAAAAATGTTAAACAAACCTGGCCATAATCCTGAGCCCCAGGACCACCAGAGGTGACTGGCCACTCACTGGACTGAACATTTTTCACTGTGACGTGTTCAGCTTGGCTACCCAGCCTGTTCTTCACCCAGCAAACTATATACTTATCCAAGCCAGGAGCAACCAGTTTTTCCTAGAGAAGGTTGTGGGAAACAGTGTCAAATACTTCACTGAAACCCAGGTAGACAACACAGAATAGAATATCCTGAATAGGAAGGGATCCATAAGGTCACATAACTTGACCCCTGTGTACTTCAAGCACCAGGAAAGTGTTTGGTACCTAACATCAGGTAAGGAGGAAAGGAAAGTGATTCTGTTTCCTGTGCAGTGACTAAATTGCAAACAGTGCACCAAGAAACCTAGCAAACTGTTGTATAACTAAGGAAAATGTAGTTGATTGTATTGTTGTTTTTGGTGATGGCTTGCGATGTTCATGATTCTGTGGTACCAGGGTATCCCAACACATCCTTCTTTCTCCAGAAATAATCAGGAGGAGTTAGTTTTGGAGCTACCTCCATGTATGCAGCTCAGGATAATTACTCTTCACTCAGTGCAGTGCAGGCAAACCAAAAGTTTGGACACACATGATTGAAACTCCCCTTCAGTTTAAACTGTTCCCGCTTATTCTGTTGCTGCAGGCCAGGAGGAAAAGCTTTTCTCCATCTTTCTTATAAGCTCATTCTATGTATCAAAAGGCTTCAATAACATATTCCAGCAGCCTTCTTCAGGCTAAAATCTCACAACCTTTCTTCATAGGAGAGGTGTTCCTTTCAGCCAAGCTCAGACAAGTTGGGATTCCCTGGGCATGATGGAGCCCTCCAGCCCCTCTAGTCACCAGCTCCGGGCAGCTTTACAGATTCTGTTAACTAAGACACAGGGATTAAACCCCAGTAAGACATGAGAGCATTGAGAGATCATAGCCAACTATAGCTGACATAATGTTTTTTTGGATAGACTTGTATCCTCTGTACCCCACAAAGTAGGCTGTATATGTCTTGTATATGCATAGGTACCTTCTCATCCGGGAGTGTGATTTTTACATGAACACTGAGTTGAAGAATTTTTGAGCAGTTTTGCTCTGATGTTTTACTAAGGATTAATCCCTGTGTCTTCAGTTAACAAAGTCTGTAGAGCTGCCTGGCAACCATACTCAGTCTAATGGATTAATTGCTACTCAGCCCTTCACATGGTTTACATCTGATTCTGCCTCAATGACAGTAGCGGCTCCATATCCAGGTAGCTCCACTTGGGGGCAGCTGGGCATGTACACTGGACATGCTTGCCACCCTCTCATTGAAGAGTCTTGATACATTGGCTGGAGCTCCTGCAGGTCCCTGTGCCCAAGAGGAAGCCATTTTAGTAAGTAAATGGCACAGGGGAGCCATCCCCAGGCAAGGGGCCCTCAGCTCTAGGATCTAGTCCTTGTTTGTCATCAGCTTGTTGTGCATGGAAGCTCAGGGCAACAAAGGACTATCATTTAATTGGTAGCACATGTGAGATAAATGTACTAGCTTCATCCCAGCATGATCAGGAGGTTAGAGTACACTAAAACCTGGTGCAGCTTCTTGTGGAAATGTTATAGTTAGGATACAGAATGGTTAAGTTTGAAGGGACCTTCAACAGTCATTGGCCTCAATTGCCCAGCCACTTCAGTGCTAGCCAGAAAGTCGATGCACATTAATGAGGGCATTACCCAAATGCTTCCTGAACACTGACAGGCACAGGGCAACAACCACCTCACTAGGAAGTTGTTTCAATGCCTGACCACTCTTGTGGCAGAATATTTTTTTTCTCAGTGTCCAGTCTGACCCACCCCTTTTGCAGCGTTGCGTTGTTCCCACCTTACCATCAATGCTCAGGAGCAGAGCCTGGCACCCCCTGCTACTTCCCTTCCCTGGGGAGCTCCAGAGAGGAATGATGATACCCCATATCCTTCTCTTCTGAAGGCTGATCATCCTGAATGGACTCAGCCTCTCACAGGACATGCCTTCCACCCACCTCCTATGGGCGCTTTCAAGGGTGTTAACATTATTTTTACATTGTGGAGCCCAGAACTGCATGCAATATTTAAAAGTGAGGCTTCACTGACAGTAAATATAGTTTGATGAGCTGGCTGTGCTGTGTTTAATGCACACCAAAATTCAGTTTATCCCGTGGCTACCCGGCACAATGCTGTCTCCTGCTGAACCTGCTGGCACCAGCAGGCCCCTCACTACAAAGCTGATCTCAGCAACTCATCTCCTATGTGTTCCTGTGTCTGGCATTGCTCTATCCCATTTGCAGGACACAGGCATTTACCTTTATTGATCTTCATGCTGTTCATGGCTGTTCAAGTTCCTATCTATGAGGATCCCATCCCATTTCAGTGTCATCAGCAAACTTGTTTTTAATATTGTCTCTTAAGCTTTCCATGTATTTGCTAATACACCAATGCACAGCCACACACGCACATTACCTACAAAGATAAACGCTGAATTCTGGAAACAGGAATAATTGTCAGCAGAGTGGAACTTTATTTTCAAATATGCAGACATCTCTGCTGGCTGCAAGTATTAGAGTTGGCGTGTTTTAAATGTCAGCACCATTTTAACATCTATAAAAGTCTGTAAAATTAATGATGAGAGAGATTCTTACCGCAAGTGTACTGGAAATGGCAGCATTCAGTTACCTGTAAATGTTAAAACATTGTCTACTAAGAGCTGACAAAGACAATCAGGAGATGCATGTTTTAGTTTGTCAGACATCCAACCCCCAAAGACCTGTTCCTGCTCACTTTGTGTTCATCTGAATGCTTCATCCTGGTGACAGGAGGAGTGGTCTGACCCAGGACTGGGATGACTTCTGCCCTTCTGGGGAGCGAAGAGGTTTAAGCATCTGTATGGCTCTTCTCTGAGGTTTTCTGCCAAAATGCAAACAAAGATGGTTTCAGCACTTTGGAGGTTGTGGATGCATCCTTACAAACTTCCTAGTGGTTCATAGGATCATAGAATTGTTTGGCTTGGGAGAGACCTTTAAAGGTATCCACTGCCTCTCCTAGCAACCTGTTCCAATGCCTCACTACCTTTGTTATATAAAAAAAAACCCACCTCATTATGTCCAATCTAAATCTCTTTTCATTTGAAAACATTTCCCCTTGTCCTATCACAATAGATCCTGCTAAGGAGTCTGTCCCATGTGTTTTATAGCCCTCCTTTAGGTAATGAAAGGCAACTATCAGGTCTCCCCAGAGCCTTCTCCATGCTGAGCAGCCCCAGCCCTCTCAGCCTGTCCTCAGAGGGGAGGTGTTCCGCCCCTTGGATCATTTCTGTGGCCCTCCTCTGGATGTGCTCCAACAGGTCTACATCTCTCCTGTATTGAAGACTCCACATTGGGATGCAGTAGGCGAGGCCTCACCAGCTCAATGTAGAGGGACAGGAGCACCTCCCTTGATCTGCTGACCACACTTCTTTTGATACAGCCCAAGATATGGTTGGCTTTCTGGACTGTGAGGGCACATTGCTGGCTCATGTACAGCTTACCATCCACTGATACTTTCAAGTCCTTATCATCAGGGTTGTGTCCTATCTACCTTTTTGTCTCCTGGCTGTCTGGGCAGAAAACATCAGTGTTCCTCATGAATTGTACTTTAATGTAAATAGCTCTATTACTTCAGATTGTGTTGGGTAGTGGGAAATAACCAACAGCTGACATCATTCAACACCAGAACAGATTGCTTCAAGTAATTTCCAGTAATGACAAGTTATCTTGGCAGGATATTTTATGCCTGAATTTCATCTATTTCATGACATAACTTACTGTTCAACACTGAACTGGACTTCTTCACGACATCTGAGAGGATACCAGACTCCCCTTGATTCTGAAGTCTGAATACAGATATAGTTTCTTTTACATCCCGATGAGATGCTTATGTTTTTTTTCCTTATTTTGCTTTAAGCAACCTCCCTAAAAGTAGCTAATGAAGACAGTGCTTCTTCCCTTCAGACTTAGCGTAAGTAAGTGATTATTTGAGTTTTAAACTTGGACAATAAAAATGGCACTGCAGCTCAAAATCCCCAGTGCCTTCAAAAAGCAACACTGAAAGGTCACTAATCAAAATTCTCCCATGAGTTTCATCACAGGTAAAAGACCTTTTTTTTTTGTTTTGTTTTGTTTTCATTCAAGTCTCAATTGTCATTTACTGCCTTCGACGTCACTTATAGTTTAATCTCCAAATGATCTCCTGCTCACCCCCTTTTTTCACCTGCTCCTAAGAGGACTTATTATTTTAAAGCTGTTCCAAAGCTAGACAGATGTATCAACATCCTAACCCCACTCTTCTCACAACTTGCCCTCCCCACCCAACAACAACAAACCTTTGTGAATTTTGTTCCAGGAGGATGCATAAGAAAACACTTTGAAAAAAAAAAAAAGTTGTTAGAGTTTTATATGGTTATTTTATGCGTGAATTTCACTTTGCTGCAGGCAATGGCAGAAGAAAAAAAAATCAATCCATATTTGTGCAGAATGAAAGGTGAAAAGAAAAGAAACCTTCCAAAATAATTAGCTCTGTGTTACAGAGAATGAAATAACCAAAAATATTTGACCTGTTCCTCATGTTGCTGCTGCTGAGTCTTTAAAGTACACAGACACATTAAGAAAAATTGTTAGGAAGGTTTATTTCAAGGAATAGGCTGCCGTTGTTCTGTGGACACGGGAAAACTTTTGCTGAAACCTGGGACCTTCCAAACTCTAATTTAGGGGTGAATGCTTCAAAGTGCAACTGAAGCAAAAAATAACATAGCAAAGCATTTCTAGAAAAAGATTGTGTGGTTCAACCATTCTTTCAGCAATGGTTTCAAGTGTGGCTGCAGCTGCCACATCTGAGACATGTTTGTATATATCTATAAATACATAAATAGATATATTTGCATAAACACATTTGCTTCTTCGCATTCGTGTAAATATAATTTACATATATGAATGTAGTAAATGTGGTTAATCCAGCATCCTTTCCTGTTATGTTTTTAAAAGGTGCAGAAAGAAAATGTATATGTAATTGGTTTGGTTGGAAGATACCTGAAAGGTAGTATATTTAAAATGGGAGGACTTCTGAATGGCTTAAACATATAGCCTTACTATGACAGTGCATTAACAGTGGCCAACTCCAGCAGGGAAGATTAATATTACTTATAAAAATACTGGTGTAGAATGTTTGTTGTACTGCCAACAACACAGTAGAGGAGGTGATTTTTTTGGTCCATGGCAATGATTTTTCTGTGAGGTACTGAGTAATCATTGTCTACAATATACTTTTTTTCCATCATAAAACCTGTAGAAGGAATAATATGGCCCTCATTTTTCCTCTGGCTTCTAAGAAGAACTCTGAAATATATATCTTGTGCCAGTACTCCATAAACTCCAGTTATGTTCAAGCACTATGCAACCTGAGGCTACCGAGATCAATAAAATTATTAAACCCACAAATATTTCTGTGGTTAGGTTTTGTGGAGAGTTTAGAGAAGCATATATCTGTATGTAGGAAAAACAGACAAAGAGGCAGTTGTTGGTAGGAGGAGCAAAGTCTGCTGGATATAGACTGCAAGGCAGAGAACATCAGAAATGCAATGTTAATGCTTTGATGCCAAAAAGTATAAATTCAAGAGATACAACACATTCAGGAAATGTATTTAAGGAGGATGGATGACTGGATCCAACAATTTCTAATAAGATGTAGAATGTTTCCTGCCAAGGTCACTGGTTTTACTCCATCTTATTATCAATTATTAAATATCTCTTCTTATTATTTATTAGTTTACAAGTTGTTTTCACATGAGGGACACCATTTTGAGTTTTACATGAGGCAAATTGCTGATGACAAATCAAGTTCAAAGCAGCACAGTATTTGTAAAAGGAAAACCACTGTTACTTTCGATATTGGCTTGCACTCTGTCAGAAGTCAGAGATGGAAGGACAAGTTCTATGTAGGGGCATATAGCTTGATTTTTTTCTCTTTTCTCTCTTGTTATGTGTACTATATCACATATTAAGAATGATAGGTCTTGATTTTTCTAACAGTCTGATATTCTAGATAAGCAATAACATTCCTCCCAGCGTGGGTAGCAATGAGTGTGCTAAGTGGTTAACAACTGGCTTTCTACACAGATATGCTCATGTCCAGGGCCACCTTACCTTACAAAATAAAAATCATGAGTTTTAATTTTTCTTCTCTACCAGAATGTCAGCTTAAATTAGAATTTATGAGTCTGAGAGTAGAAGAAGGGCTTTGGTCATGTCATAATGTTAAAAAATTAATAAAGAAAAAGGGCAAACTGCTTCAATATTGATACAAAAAGCAAGATCAAATTTCAGTTCTTCTCACAGAATTCAGTATTCAGAGGAAATGATCTCTGATGTTCATTAAGAAAAATACAAGTATTTCTGCCATGTCAGTCCTCAAACAAATAATTCTCCTTCTTCAGAACAGATATGTCAATTTTTTCATGTTACCAAAGGAAAATAAAAAAATAAATATTACTGAGGGGATGTAAGAGAGCAGAAAATTTTGAGAACAATCACAGGTGATGTGAATTTCCCTAAAGGACACACTGAAATTCTGAGGTGGTGAATACTTTTCTGCTGTTCTGGGGGTAGAGTATGGTGTGAGGATTTGGATCTAGATGGCAGTTCTGTGTTCAGCCTTGTTCTCCTTCCTTCTTTTTACACCTTTGCCTGCAAACTGTCCTTGGAATAGTTTGTGTAATTTGTCCTCAGTGTGTATCATTTGCAGCAAAACTGGTTAGCTTAGAAAACTGGGATGTCAAGTATGGAGATTGTTGCAACTGAAATGAATCAGAGAATGAGAATAAGAGAGTATCTGATGCAACATCTGAAGAAGCAGTAATGTTAGGCAGATAGGGATAGGGTTGGAAAGGATTAATAGCTTATTCTATAACTGTAGCGCATTTGCCTACAACAGGAGAAACATATGGATCAACATTTCTGAAACTTGTTGCCTAGCTAAACTGAGTATCAGGGTGTTCAGGAAGACTGTAAGTTGCATATGCCATCTATATTTGTAGTCTTTGTCTCCAGTCAGGTTGTGTTGTGAAGGTCAAAGGCAGAGGAAAGTAATGGATGAAACACTGATGGATCTGAAAGTAAATCACTAGGACTGACCAAGAAGAGTGGGGAAAAACATACGTTGATTATTTGAACTATCTTTAAGAATGACCATATATGTCTCCAGAACTGTTTTAGCCTTATCAGCTGTATTTATTAGCTAACCTTGCTATTTCATCAGTACGTATGAAATTGTCCATTTTGGAGACTGGAAGATCAGCTCCACTGTACTTCCCAGCTCCTTGGGGCATGTGTCTGTGGAATGAATTTGTATCCTTATTTGTATCTCCCATACAGGCATATGAACTGCAGCTACAGTGCTGGAGTATCCATAGGCATCAAGGATTTGCTGGCCTCTTCTCATCCATCCATTTGACTGCAGTGATACTGAATGCAGTGGGCTTCAGAGATCCTTCAAAAGCAGACGAGCATTAGAAGAGGAGGAAAGCATTGAAAGGAAATGTCCAAATCCCATCAAGTTCGAGATCTAGCACTTAAGTGCAATAAAGCTATCTAAGGTAAACCTGGTGGAGGTCATGGTGGAAGCTGTTAGACTATATGAAGCCCCTACTCAGAAACAGAAGTTTATACTCTTTTTGGAACCCCTGACCTGTTTAGGCCCTTATAATTGTAGTACTAAAAGAAAACAAGGCTTGTCTGCTTCAGAATCACCAATTTCAACAAAAAGCGTCCAGTATGCATTTTCTTGCAGACTGTACTAAATAAACAAAATGGCCTCAAATTTGCTGCAGATTTAGTAAAACTAGTGAATGAATAGTTCTAATGTGTCTCTTGTGTTCACAGGTAACCAATTTTTCTGATTTAAATCCTGAACCAGAAAGATGCACTTTCAAATACAATACAGTTGCTACTTGGATGCTATTACCTGCCTTCTACTGACCCTTCTAGTACCATGGAATTGAACTTTTTCACCTAGAGGTTTTTTCCCCCAAAGCACAATATAACTACTGTATTAGAAATGAAAACGATGGACTGTCTTCTTTTAAACACAGTAACTTTCTACAGTAAAGAACAGTTTTAAAGAAACAAAGGCCTACCTGTTGTGCTGAGAAAAGTTTTGTGCGCATTTATAATAACTTAAATGCATCCCTGAGCAAATTTCTTCCTTTGAAGAGGTTTGCAGTGGGTTTCATGGAAGGAAGAATGCAAGACCAGACAAGCCAGTGGTTCTTGCTTATATACTGTTGACTCACTGATGAACAGATCTGTAAATGACTTCAAAATTATGCAGCACCTGGACTAGGGAAATCTGGTCTCTAAGGATGCACAACTCCTGGTGGCTTCTGAACTCAGTGCAACTTGTGTTTTCTCCTACAGATGAGGATTTTACTGAAAAGCAGTCTTTCTCCAATTCCCTGATGATTATCTGTGTTGAATGAGTGTTGAACTTAGTGCAGCCTTTTTTTTTCTCACCTGGGACTCTAATCTGCCTCTTTCTTCTCTAGGCCATTTCCATTAACCCTGAAGGAACTTCAGGACATCTGTGAGGCTTATTCCCTTTTTTCAGGTCAATTTGGAACTGGGCAGTGTTGTAAAGATTAAAATTTATTAAGTGTATTGAGATTAGAATTAAATGAAACCTAAGTAGGTGAAGGAAACAACCATGGAATGTGTTTTGTTTCTTCATGATGTCAAGCTAACATGTTGATGTAAACATTTGTACACTTGCAAAACTGATCACTTATCTGAGATGAGGTGTTAGGTGTTATTTTTGGTATATAGACACATTCACTTCTAGACACTATAAAATTAAAATATGTTGATATATTTGAAATAACAAAAAATATTTTTATATAATAGTAATATAAAAGAAAAATCTATGCCATGGGATTCCAGGCATACACCTTTCTAACCTTTAAAAAGTGTGAATAATTAAATTTCAAGGAAGATTTAAGTTAGTTTGTGAGAAGTTATTCGTATTACTCCAATAAAATAGTCTTAAGCTTAACATTTACCTTCAAACATTTTAAAACTTGTTTAGAACAGGCAGCTTTCAATTTAAGCAAGAAATTCAAGCCATTTCCAGACATAAATGTAACTTGTCACACTCTTATCATCAGTTGATGTCTGGGGCCACAGGACCTGCTTTTGATATTACACCTTTAACCACAGCAGAAGAAAGCATGTTATAAATAATACAGACTCCTCACAAGCTTGATGTACAGTGAGTGTACGCTCAGCTGATACCAAGTGACTGATAGGCTTTTATTACTGTGTACAGCTGTTCTAACATGTCTTAGGAAGAAACATATTGTGTCAGTTAGCCTCTCTCTCTCTCTCTCTCTCTCTCTCTCTCTCTTTCTCTTTCTCTTTCTCTTTCTCTTTAATTTATTTATTTACTTACTTATTCTTTTCTTTCATTTTAAACAAATGTCGGCTAGTTTTGACTTTTTCAGAGGTGGTCATACCTGTTGAGAAATGTCATGGATGACATTGTGATCCATAAAGTGTATATGCAGATGTAGCTGCTTGATCCCTGCTCCTTGTGTTCCTGGTTACACATACTGCCTGATGAGTTTTGATGCCCAGACCGGCTTATAATGCTCAAAGTCAGGTTACTGATGCAATTACTTGGCACTAGATATACAACAGGTATGTCATGATAATAATTTCCACTGTCCAACAACAAATCCTGCTAAAGAGTCTGTCCCCTTCTTACTTATGGCTCTCTTTCAGACATTGAATGGCCTCTATCAGGTCTCTGCAGGGCCTTCTCTTCCCCATGCTGAATAATCCCAACTCTCTTAGCCTGTCCTCACAGGGAAAATGTTCCATCCTTGGATCATTTTTTTGGCACTCCTCTGTATGTACTCTAAAAGGTCCACATCTTTCCTGTACTGAGGACTACTATTCAGATGCAGTACTCCAGGAGAGGTCTTACTAGAGCAGAGTAGAGGGGCAGTCCCCTCTGAGTTGTGTTTCAAAAGCAACAAAGAACACATTGGGATTTATAGATGGATGAGCTAGAAAAAGTGATTAATATGATTATTTGATTCACAAATGTGTCCAATCTGTGAAGACCTTCATGTGTTACTAAATGTACCTATGAAATATCAGTGTATCAAAACATCAATAACACCAGTTGGGCTAACAAAGTTATTTACACTAAGCACTTGCAAGATCATTCCCATATGTTTCCACAGTTAGTAACTGAAAATAGCTGTTTGTATTCAAGAAATAACCTCTTTCCTTAAGAAAATGTAACTTGAATGAATTTCAGGGGCCATTTTGGGAAAATTTTCCTTCTCCCTTGCTTAAGAAGATATAATTGCACTGAAAATGTAAAAAGGACAGAGACAAGATATCAGAAAAAACATTTGAGTACCTTCTTTGAGAAAATAAATGAGTTATATCTTTGCCTTCTTTTTTATAACAGTTGATAATGAAAAGAAAGACTTCTGTTTATGCAGCAAAAAAAAAAAAAAAACAAACAGTACAAGTGAACACAAGATTTTTAAAGTCAGTAACATTAAAAAGTAGCAGAAATGATTGAATGTCAGCAGAAGTTTTTCAATAGATTTAAAAAAAAATGAATATCACTGCCTCAGGATATCAATTATTACTACAAATTACAAATTACTACACAATTAAAATTCCTGCAGGGTACCATCTTATGCACTGTCCTTTAAGACCTTAGCATCTTGAGATCATTTCAGGGACCACCACTGAGAGAGAACATATGATGTTGGAGACATTTCTGTTGATGATAAGCTGGATGGGGTGTGGAGTTTTTGTTAACGGAAAGCTAGGGGCTCATTAGCAGAACGTCATCAGTATGTGGTGTCTGAACCAAAGAAAGCAAGACCAGACTTGGTGGATGGTGGTCACAGTGGAAGCCATTCCAGAGTTTGAAGCTACTGCTCTGCAGAAACAGAACCTTGTGTTCTTTTAGAAATGCCCCACCCATGTAGTCCTTAGATTATAGCACTGCAAAAGCCATTTTCAGCTGCCCCATGAGCCTGTGTATGCATATGCTTGTGCATGTGGCTTGAATCAAGACATAACTACACTGAGTGTGCGTGTGATTGCTCACTGGGCTTTTGGACTGAGAAGTCAGTTGGTGTTCAGATACAAGACCATCGGTCCTTTGATTATATAAGTACAAACTGGGGATGAGAGACAGCAGAGCCACACCATGGAAAGGGATCTGGGCGTCTGGTTGGTGGCAAGTTGAATCTGAGTCAGCAGTGTGCTCAGGAAGCCAGCAGGGCCAACTGTACCAGGGGGTGGTGCATCAGGCCCACACTGCCAACCAAGTAAGAGAAGGGGTTGTCTTGCTCTGTGCTGTGCGGCCTCACCTCCAGCACTGTGTGCAGTTTGAACCGTGGTCACTGTTGGGAAGCTACCTGGTGACTGCTCAGTTCTGACCATTATTGTCCATAATGTGTCCTAAAGGCTACAATAAAAGACTATGAACAATAAAAAAAATAACAGAACAAAACAAAGCAAAAGAAACAACCCAAACATCGATGTCTGTAGAGCACAGGGAGAGAGAAGGAAAAAAATTCCTTACCCTTGAATCTCAATTATTTTCAAGAACACCATGATCTCTTATGGGAACAATTCATATTGAATCTGAATTCTCAGATTAAAAACTAAGCCCCAAGAGACCTTTCCTTGTTTATCAGTCTCTTTGGCTTCCTGAGTACTTGTTTAATTGAAGTTTCAGTTAGCAGAATACAATCTTTACTTACCGAAACCCTGCTAATATTGCAAGTTTTTCTCCAAGATTCACACTTTAAACTGTGATTGATCATGAAGTGGTTGCACTTCATGGACAGGGAAGGCTACATACAAACACGCCTTCACATCTTAGTTTTCTTAGTTCCAGCTTTCTTTCTACCTCATCTGTCTCAAGGGAGGGACAGGGCTCAGATAGGACTTGTAGAAACTTAGAATCACCAAGATTATAGAAATCATAGAATCACCAAGGTTGGAAAAGACCCACAGGATCACCCTGTCCAACCATCCACCCATCACCAACAGTTCTCACTAAACCATGTCCTTCAAAACAATGTCCAAACGTTCCTTGAACACCTCCAGGGTCAGTGACTACACAACCTCCCTGGGCAGTCCATTCCACTGCCTGACCACTCTTTCAGAGAAGTAGTATTTCCTAATGTCCAGCCCAAACTTCCCCTACCGCAGCTTGTGGTCATTCCCTCTAGTCCTATCATGAGTTACGAGAGATAAGAGGCTGATCCCCAGCTCACTACAACCTCCCCTCAGGTAGTTAAGGAGAGCAATAATGTCTCCCCTGAGCCTCGTCTTCTCCAGACTGAACAAACCCAGCTCCTTCAGCCTCTCCTCATACGGCCTGTGCTCCAGACCCCTCACCAGCTTTGTGCCCTTCTTTGAACATGCTCCAGCACCTCAATGTCTTTCTTGCATTGAGGGGCCCAAAACTGGACACAGTACTCGAGGTGCGGCCTCACCATAGCTGAGTACAGAGGGACAATCACTGCCCTGTTCCTGCTGACAGCACTGTTTCTGATGCAGTCCAGGATGCCATTGGCCTTCTTGGCCACCTGGGCACACTGCTGGCTCATGTTCAGCCGAGCATCATTCAATACCCCCAGGTCCATTTCCACTACAAAGCCACACTGCCCTGAGTCTGGTGTTGTTTTGGCCAAAGTGCAGGACACAGCATTTGGTCTTGTTGAACCTCACCCCATTGGCTTCAGCCCAGCTCTCCAGCCTGTCCAGATCCTCTGTAGGGCATCGATACCCCCAGGTAGATCTACACTTGCAGACAACTTGATGAGTCATCTGCAGACTTACTGAAGGTGCCCTCAATGCCCTCATCCAGGTCATCAATAAAGGTATTGAAGAGGACAGGCCCCAGCACTGACCCCTGGGGAGCACCACTTGTGACTGGTCGCCAGTTGGATTTAGCTCCATTCACCACCACTCTCTGGGCCCAGCCCTCCAGCCAGCTCCTTACCCAGCCAAGAGTATTGCAAATACATTATCTACTGCAAGAAATGCAAAAGAGAGGCCATGGTAAAAAAAAAAAAAAAAAAAAAAAAAAAGATTGCTCCTAAAGTTCTTTGCCTTCATGTTTCACTTAGGGAGCTTCAAATTACTGCCATAACCAAGCTCTAGAAATGTTATTAAGCAGTCAGGAAGGGGGGGGGGGGGGGGGGGGAAGTTCTTACTGTTAACTTTCATTGGTTTTACAGTAGGATTTTGAGCTTTCAGTAGTCAATCTAAAAATGATTCAACTTGCGAAGTCACAATTCCCTGTGGCAAAACAATTCAAGTTACTTAAATAGTGGTAGGTAGAATCATGTGCCTATAACACAAGTAAAACATTTGTAATATAATTCAAGGATAAAACTCTGCACTTTTAAATTGGGCGGTGGGAGTAGGGCTCTAACTGATGGTGGTTGTTGCTTGATCAGGTTGAATGGAAGACTAGATTTTTTACATTTTAGTAGCTGGTAGGAAAGCAAAAATTATGGTACCCCAATACCTTCTTTCTCCTTGCTCTCAACTTCTGTTCAGCTTTGGATTCAGCTGCTTTTGTGTAAGAGCAAAGAAGGGTTTCTGTACGTAAAAGCTTGTCTACTTTTCCATGTATACTAGCTGGTCTAACAAATGCCTATATCCCTATTATTTTGGCCCTGCTTGTGAAGCCTGTATCATAATGTCTACAAAAAAGCTCACCTTTCTCCTTTATCTTTCTTATATATCCCTGAAAATGCAGTAGAAAATTAATAGAAAAGAGAAATTCCCATCTGGATAAATTAGAAATAAAGAAATATCTCAGATGTTCCCTGTATTTTGTGTGTATATATATATATATTTCATTTTTGATTATTCAACACGTGGTACTGGAAGAGTAAAACAATATTCAACAAAATCAGAGGGTAAAGGCTTTGCAAAAGTTTTATTCCCAAGTGTCAAACAAAATGATCATAGAACCTTAGAGTCATAGGATCATTGTTGTTGTAAAAGATTTCCAAGATCATCTAGTTCAGCCATCCACCTATTTCCCCATTAAGCCGCATTCCTTAGTACAACATCTGAATTTTTCTTGAACACCTCTAGGTAAGGTGACTCAACCACCTTCCCGGGCAGCTTGTTCCAGTGCCTGACCAATCTTTTGGATAAATTTTTCCTAATATCCATCTTGAACCTCCTCTGGCACAACGTATCACTATCCTATCACTCTATCACAACTTATCACACTTATCCTATCACTAGTTTCCCATAAGAAAAGGCTGACCCCGACCTTTCCACAACTTTTCCCTAGCCTCCTTTTCTCCAGACTGAACAATCCCAGTTCGCTCAGCTGTTCCTCATGAGACCTGTGCTCCTAGCCCCTCACCAGCTTTGTTGCCCTTCTTTGAACATGCTCCAGTGCCTCAGTAACTTTCCTGTAGTGAAAGGCCCAAAACTGAAAACAGTACTCAAGGTGCAGCCTCACCAGAGCTTAGTACAAGGATATGACCACATCCCTGCTCCTGCTAGCAATACTATTTCTGGTACAAGCCAAGATACTGTTGGCATTTTAGGCTGCCTGAGCACACTACTGGCTCATTTTTTGCTGATCATCAGCCAACACCCCCATTTCTTCCACAGTCTTCAAGCCAATCTGCCTGAAGCCTGTAGCATTGTTTGAGGTTGCTGTGGTCAAAGTACAGGACCTAGCACTTGGTCTTGTTAAACTTTACCCTATTGGCTTCAGCTCAGCTATCCAGCCTGTACAGATCCCTCTGAAGGGTCTTCCTATCCCCAGGCAGCTTGATACTTCCTCCCAGCTTGGTGTTATCTGTGAACTTACTGAGGATGCACTCAAACCCTTTGTCCAAGTCATCAATAAAGGTATTAAACAGAACAGGCCCCAGCGCCGACCCGTGGGCAGTGCCACTTGTGGCTGGTCACCAGCTGGATTTAACTCCATTCATCACCAATCTGGGCCTGGCCCTCCAGTCATTATTTTACCCAGCAAAGAATGTACCTGTCCAAGCATGGGCTATCAGTTTCCCCAAGAGAATACTGGGGGAGACAGTGTCAAAGGCTTTGCCTTCATTAACAGCCTCTCCCTCATTCACTAGGTTGGTCACTTAATCATAGAAGGAGATTAGGTTGGTCAAACAGGACCTGTCTTTCAAGAATCCGTGCAGGCTGGGCCTGATGCTTCAGTTGTCCTACATATGCTGCATGATCTCACTCAAGATGATTAGTTCCATATCCTTTCCTGTCCCCAAGGTCAGGCCGACAGGCCTGTAGTTCTCTGAATCCTCCTTATGACCCTGCTTGTACACTGGAAAACCTCTAATCCTCTCAGATCTCTCTAATTGACCAGGAATACTGAACAATGGCAAGTGGCTTGTCAATCACTTCTGCCAGCTCTCTCAGCACCTTCAGGTGTATCCCAGCTGTTTCCACATACTTGTGACAGTGCAGGTGGTGTAGTAGGTCTCCAACAGTTTCCATCTGTATCACAGAGGGAATTATTCTGCTCCCCATCTGAGCATTCCAGGTAGAGTACTGCAAGGATAACTGGTCTGTCTTTTAAAGACAGATGTAAAGAAGGCATTGAGAACCTCAGCCTTTTCCTTGGTGGTCATGTTCCCCAAC